>NW_006776934.1:56062-61637 GCF_000442215.2 Lipotes vexillifer | reverse complement strand
CAGCAGGAAAATGCAAATTAAAATGAGATAACACTACACACCTATTAGAATGGCCAAAATTCAAAACATCAACAACATCAAATGCTGGTGAGGATGTGGCACGACAGGAGCTGTCATCCATTTTTGGGGGGATGATAAATGGTACAGCCATTTTGGAAGACAACTCAGTAAAGTACAAAATTGCATATACTTGTACCATATGATCTACTAATCATATTTACCCAAAGGAGTTGAAACTTCTGTCCACACAAAACTTGCACATGGGTGCTTATATCTCTTTTATTAAAAATTTTCCTTCTGTAGGTGAATGGATTAATTAACTATAATATATCCAGACAATAGAACATTATTTAGTGCTAAAAGGAAATGATCTAGAAAGCCATGAAAATACATGAAAAAAATTTAAGTGCATATTACTAAGTAAAAGAAGATAATCAGAATAGTCTATACAGTTTACTCTTAATCAACTCCAGGGTTGGGATGCTGACTTTCTGTGTAGGTAAAATACCACATATAATTTTACAGTTGGACCACTGTATCCACAGTTCCACATCTGCCAACTCAACCAACCAAGCATCATGTAGTACTGTAGTATGCATTTACTGACAAAAAAATCCTCATATAGGTGGACCTTCACAGTTCAAACACATATTGTTCAGGGGTCCACTGTATACTGTATGATCCCAACTTTATGACATTCTAGAGAAGGCAAAACTGTAGAGCCAATAACAAGATCAGTGGGTCTGAGTAGAAAGGAAAGGATGAATAGGTGGAGCACAGAGGATTTTTAGGGCAGGACTGTAGTGCATATGCATTTTAGTGTAAACTATGGATTTGGATGATTATGAAGTGCCAATGTCATTCATCAATTGTAACAAATGCATGACTCTGGTGGGGATGTTGATAATGGGAAGAATATGCATGTGTGGAGGCAGCAAATCTCTGTGTCACCTTCTCAGTTTTTCTGTGAGCCCTAAACTGCTCTAAAATATTCAAGACTCAAAATCTTAATTTTAAAAGTCCAACTAAAATATTTGCAGACACTATCCTACAGTATATCATCGGATAAGTAATTTGCCAAGAGTAGATGGGAGTTATATTCACAAAGAAAGAATACTAAAATAAAAGTAATAAAATGATTCATTATATTCATAGTCAAACAAAGAAAAAATCTGATCTTCTTAAATGCTAAGAAAACTGTGAGTAAATTTGATATCTAATCTTATTTAAAAGTTCTTAAGGGAGATCAAGATGACAGAGTAAGAGAACGTGGAATTCATTTCCCCCCAATGAAGACATCAAAAATACATCTACATGTGGAACAATTTTCACTTAAAATGAAGTGGAGACTGGCAGAAAGACTCCTGTGCATCCAAGACTGTAAGAAAGATCCAAAGGGAATTGGGTAGAAAGGGAAGCAAGCAATCAGGTCAGGACCTGTGCCTGGTAGGGGACTCAGAAGAGTCGGGGGATTACAGAGGCAGAGATCCTCCCTGGGGAGTGAATGGTTTGAGCCACATATTGAATGACTCAGCCCTGGGGTCCAAATAGAGGGAAGATGGGTCCCCTTGGCTGGTTAGAGGGTCAGTGAGACAAACAGGAGGACTGTGGGAAGCCTGGACTCCACTAATAAGGAGCACACATACTCTTGCTTACTCCCAAGACAGAGAGGAGCAGGCAGATTGAAACTGCACGAGATGCTAGCCCTTTTACCATGACCACCCTAGAGAGAATACCAGCCTGAGTCAAACGCTTGCTCCAACCCCACTTACTTGAAGATGCAGCTCCACACTGAGCTGAGGGCTGCCATGGCCAAGGGTATAGCTCAGCTGTGAGGGACAAAGGCAGCACAGACCCAGAGCAGCTTCTGAGCAAGGTACAGACAGGCAGTACTTGTGCTTACAAAGGCAGAGCATCAGAAGTGGTCTGGGACTCTGCCTGTGGCTGGGGCCACAATAGCCCAAGGTCAGACCCATGCTAAGTGCTTGCACAAGCCCTTCTTGCTCCAGGACTTCTCCCCTATGGGGTGTGGGTCCTGATGCTGGGATGGGGAAGAGCACACACTTAAAGAGAAAGAAGTGAGCTCAAAGCCAGACTTCAGGGCTTCTGCTCCAGCAACTTGGGAACTGACTCTACCCCCCCCCCATAGGGTAGTGCTGGTCACTGAGCAGAGGAGAATCCCTCACTCACTCCTGACTCTGGTTCTAGCCCCCCATCTCCAGCCCCATCTGCTACCAAGGTAATAGCTGTCAGCTCATCCTTGAGGAAGATGTGACTTGTGTTCATGCAACATCCAGCTCTCCCACCAAAGCCACTGGGCACAGGCAGATGGTATAGGGAGACTCCCTCAAAAGGACACCCTTTCAAGACTGGTTTAAATTTAAGTGAAAACTGTTTCACCTAGTTTCATAGAGACAGAGAAGTTAACCAATATGAGAAGACAGAGGAATTTATTTCAATTGAAACAGCAAGAGAAAATCCCTAAAAAAACAACAAATGAATGAGAATAAACAATTTACCAGATCAAGAGTTCAAAGCATTAGTCATAAGAATGTTAACTGAGTTAGGGAAAATAATAGAGGAACACAGTGATAACTTTAACAAGGAACTAGAAAGCATTTTTTTAAAAAAGCTAGAACTGAAGAATTTGAGAGATACAAGGGTGGTCTGATAACAACAAATCAATCAGTGTGATGTACATTAACAGAAGGAGAAAAATTACATGATCATCTCAACAAACACAGAAAAAGCATTTGACAAAATTTACTGTCCATTCTAAAAAAAAACAGTCTCATGAAAGTGGGTATAGAGGGAGCATATCTCAACATAATAAATGTCATTTATGACAAATGCACAGCTAACATCATATTCAATGGTGAAATGCTAAAAGCATTTTCTCTAAAATCAGGAACAAGACAAGGATGCTCACTCTCACTACCTCTATTTAACATAAAATTGGAAGTCTAAGCCACAGCAATCAGACAAGAAAAAAGAAAGGAGGGCATCCAAATTGCAAGGGAAGAAGAAAAACTGTCACTATGTGCAGAAGACATGACACTATATAGAGAAGACCCTAAATTTTCCACCAAAAACCTATTAAGACTAATAAATTAATTCAAGATATTTCCAGGATAAAGATTAACATATAGAAATCTGTTGTTGCTATACACCAGTAATGAACTATCAGAAAGGGAAATAAAAAAACAATTACATTTAAAATAGCATCAAAGTGAATAAAATAATAAGAATAAACTTAACCAAAGAGGTGAAAGATATATACTCTCAATACTATAAAACATTGATAAAGGAAATTGAAGATAATAGAAAAACATTGAAAGATATCCCATGTTCATGCATTGGGAGAATTAACATTGTTAAATTGTCCATACTACCTAAAGCACTCTATAGATTTAATATAATCCCTATTAGAATGCCTATGACATTTTTCACAGAACTAGAACAAATAATTCTAAAATTTCTGTGGAACCACAAAAGACCCCTAATTGCCAAAGTAATCTTGAGAAAAAAATAATAAAGCTGGAAGTATTATGCTCCCTAGCTTCAGACTATACTATGAAACTACAGTTATCTAAAAAGCATGATACTGGCACAAAAAGAAACACATAGATCAATGAAAGAGACTAGAGAGCCCAGAAATCACCTGTGTGTGTAATGCAAGGACTCATGCACATTTTACAAACTGGTGTAATTGTATAAATAAATATTCATTGCTAAGTGAAATAAGTCACACAGAGAAAGACAAATACTCTATGATATCAATTATATGTAGAATATAAAAAATAAAAAAAAAATACTTAGTGAATATAACAAAACAGAAACAGACTCACAGATATAGAGAACCAGTGGTTACCAGTGGGGAGAGGTAAGTGGGGAGGGCCAAGAGAGTGGTAGGGAATCTAAAAATACAAACTACTATGTATGAAACAAATAAGCAAGAAGGATATATTGTAGAGCACAGGGAAATATAGCCATTATTTTGTAATAACTTTAAATGGAGTATAATCTATAAAAATATTGAATAAGTATGTTGTACATCTGAAAATAGTATAAAATTATAAATCATATATGATAAAATTAAAAAAAGAGTACTTAATAAATAATGATATAGTTATGTCTTTATAGATATATACACATTTATATTTAGAGTCTCTTTTACCTTATTTAATGTGACACAAATTTGGATTACAATATGGCTGTATGTTTTATGTTCACATAAACTGTTTTATTTGATCCTTTACAAACAAAAGTGAAATCTTATATGCATATAGTATTTAAAATCCTACTGTAGCATCATGTGGGTAGAAAAATGAAAACATGCTAGAACCAAGCAAACTTTTTTACTAAACGAAAATTAAATAATTTCTTTCTTAATGACATAAATGTCCAAACCATTACAAAGCCAATAAATTTTACCATGTGAAACCAAAGACACTTGGCAAAAATTGGCCAAATAACCCTTTAACAGTTGAAATATAAGTAACAAACTCTAAAAATTTTGAATACTTAGATTGATAATTTTTCTAAACTAATGAGCTATGATACAGTAAGAAAATGGATTCCAGTAGAAAAATAGACAAAGGATATAAGTAGAAATATTGAAGAAAAGGCATTATAAATGGCATGTTAAAATGAAAACAGGAACAATATCACTCATAACAAGAAAAATGTAAATTAAAACTTTAATAAGATACTCATTTTCAAGTGCTTGCTTTGCAAATAACTGCAGTCATTGGAGGATCAGTACTGTGATGTTTTTGGAGTGCAGTTTCACAGGTCTATCAAAGTCAAAAGACCAATCTCTTTTAACTAGAAAATATCCCACAGATTGGGCTTTTAATGTGTGTATATCTCATGTTCCTAAAGATACTGCTTTTCCTTTAATAGTAAAGAATGAGAACAGTTTACAAGTCCATTGATAAGGGATTGTTAAATAGGTATCTTATTTATACAATGTAATAACACACAGACATTAAAAATGAAGTTATATCTCTATATGCATATATAATTATCTCTGAAATCTAAATTTTGGTGACATAACAAATTGTTAAACAGTGAGTAAAGCAGTCTAATATAAAAGAAGAAACTCTGACTTTACACTTTTCATATGAAAGATTACATATGAAATGTAATTACATATGAAATTGTAAATTGTAAAAAATATCTTGGGAAGAACATTAACCAACAGTGGTTGCTTCTGGGGCAGGGAATGGAGAGCCCTTTGTCCAGGTTACGAGGTAGAACTTGGACCTTGAACCACTATGACTGTCATTCCCTAGAAGACAGACTCTGAGGGGCACAGGGAGTGTCAAATTAAGCAACAGGACTGAAGGTTGAAATCCCACCCTTTGAGCCCTTTTGAAAGCCCTGGGTGTAAGTGGGAAATATATCTCCAGGTGATGCACGAAGCAGGGCAAATTTCTGGATTCACAGCTTCCTATACAACCTTTGCCCCCACCGCATCTCCCTACCCATGATGGAGACCCTGGTTGTGACTTTTTAGCACCTTTCTGTGGGAACCCTTCTGAAAGAGCTATCACTGAAAATGAAAAGAAAT
>NW_006776934.1:31932-56052 GCF_000442215.2 Lipotes vexillifer | reverse complement strand
TTCCTGCTGCTTTGTGCCTGCAGAGCATGGCGACCTGAGAGTCCAGAGGAGGCCAAACATTGGAAGGTCTGCTCTGAGATGTCACTAATAGAGTTCAGAGGTAATTGGCAGCAACATGCGCAATTACGCAGACCCCCAACTGTGGGCAGAGTAGAGGCAAACAGCAGAGCCCTAGCATGAGGACCACAGACCCAAGACATTCTGCAAGGATCCATCCATCTCAGAGTGTGTCTGGAGAAAGCTGAAGGTCTTAGTAATTAAGTGTAGGACATTCAGAGCAATAAGATTTTCTTCTCCTAAGTGTATTTGTTTTGCTTCATGCAGAGGATGACTGTTTACAGTGTTGAAAATAATATTGTATAAAAAGACTGTAGAATATCACCAAGAACAGAAAATAATTGAATTAATAGAGAAAAATATTACGTTCCTAGGTGGAAACCATCACTATTTCAAACAACTCAGTGCTCCTTAAATTTGTATTTATATGTTACTTTTTCAGTGAAACTCTCAATATTATATTTTTCTGTTCTTGACTAAATGATTGCAGAATCCATCACGAAGAGTAAATATTTGAGTGACGTCATGAAATTATTGACAATGAGTAACAGTGTGTGAGGATCCAAAAGACAAGATTATAACACTATAAATCTGATATCTGAATTTCTTCAAAACGAAAGGAGATTTAAGAGCCCAGAAATAAAGCATAAGTACCTGGATAGCAGGATTTGCCTTATTCACCAGGTTTTGCTTCATGTAAAGGCACTTTTTCTCTCTGTGTGTCTCTCTACCTGTCTGTCTCTCTTTCTTTCTCTTTTTCTTTCTCTACACTCATACACATGAAAAAATATACACAACTGTAAATAAATGTCTTATTAAATAAAATAATTAAAAGAATAAATGCAAATAACAAATGCAAAACACAAAAAAGCATAGTTATTATTTTTACTTAAGTGTACATAAGGATATTAAATCATATGTTTTAAAACACCTAAAAGCCATGTATATTTAATACTTCAGAAAACACTCACAACATCCATAAACATAAAAAATCATTCAACTTTCTAACAAACAAAAAGCATGAAAAATCTCAAGAGAAGAATGGATGAGGGATATGAGCAAAAATTTAACAAAAGAAAATAACAAGGGCTTCCCTGGTGGCGCAGTGGTTGAGAGTCCGCCTGCCGATGCGGGGGACGTGGGTTCGTGCCCCGGTCCGGGAGGATCCCGCGTGCCGCAGGGCGGCTGGGCCCGTGAGCCGTGGCCGCTGAGCCTGCACGTCAGGAGCCTGTGCTCCGCAGCGGGAGAGGCCACAGCAGTGAGAGGCCCGCGTACCGCAAAAAAAAAAAAGAAAATAACATGTAGAGAAATTAATAACAATATTTAAGTGTTGCATTTACAGTATATGGACATGTACAAATATTTCTGGCAGAAAGAGTTTGAAATTCACTGTCAATATTTTGCAATAAGTTTTTTCTTTTAATGAGAACAGCCTGAATGTCTAAAAATGTATGATTAATTAAGATGTAGTAGGATCAGTATGAACTCTTTAGAAATATAAAATAAACATCAAAATATTGAGTTTGAATATTTTTCAGTATTTCACAATTATAGTAATTTCCATTTTCTTTTGGTGTCCTTTCTGTGTTTTGAGATTGTCTACATTGAGCATTCAATTTACACAATGATAAATACTATGTTAAAGCAAATTCTGAGAAAACTTTTAGCAACATGATACATATGGCTTATCCATACAAACTTTTTTTCCTCCCCAAATGTACATATCTTACCTTAATATATGCAATTATAAATATTATAAATTTAAAAAATCCAAGAAATATACATTTTTGGATATGTAAATATTGATGAAAAATTTTAAATGATTACGTATCTGAATTCCATGAAGATATAGCCAATAATTAAATTCACAGCTATCAAGCCTCGTTAATTTACTCTCTACATTTACTCTTATTACAATGATTTCTATTATAATTTTGTTAGCCAGAAAGGTCTCTAGATTTTTCTCTTTACTTTGCATTGAACACTTGGAAGACACTAGAAACGTTTATTATCTTAGAATCACAACATGAAATTGAAACATTCTGTGTATTCTGGTTTCATAGGTTTATGTCCTGAATACAAGGTGTTAGGTTAAAAAGTGAGGTACATAGAAATTTGTGGTGGTATGCAAAAGAAAATTATAAAACAATTTTCCTAATAGTATTAAATTGATGACAGTTTTTAAATCTTCTCCAAGTATCTTATAGTGTGAAGACTGTTTTTTTTTTTTTAATAAACTAAAGTATTCTGGAAATATATCCAGCAGAAAAGAAAATTATTCTACTTATTTTTACTATAATGAGTTGTTTACTTGGCAGTGATAATTTTATTTCTCTCAGACTGAGTATGTGGTCTCTGAAAATTTGGCTATTGTATAAAATAATTATAAGCATCTTACTTATAAATTTGTATACCACATGTGAATAACATAAATAACATGTCATAGGTAAATATTTATTATTTATATTACATATACTTGTAAATTTATAATAGAATATGTATTTCATTGCATATTATCATTATACTTATTTTAATGATAAATATTCAAATATATTAAAAATAAATATTATACTAAAATAATTGTAATATCTATTCTATTTATATTGGACTAAGATAACTATAAACAAATATATATGAATATAAATGTAAGTTATAATTATCATGTAATATAATTCTATTTATATCGTCTTAATATGATAGAAATTTATTCCAATCATGACTATATAAATGTTCCTTTTATTGCGGTACACGGACATCTCACTGCTGTGGCCTCTCCCGTTGCAGAGCACAGGCTCGGGACGCGCAGGCTCAGCAGCCATGGCTCACGGGCCCATCCACTCCACAGCATGTGGGATCTTCCCAGACCGGGACACGAATCCGTATCCCCTGCATCGGCAGGCAGACTCTCAACAACTGTGCCACCAGAGAAGCCCATAAATATTCCTTTTAACATTTGTTGCAACTGTTCTGTGAAAGAGAGCACAGGCTTCTTTTGAAGTACTTCCCTCAAGTACTAGGATATCTCAGTCTGCCATGTCATTTTGTGAAGTCATTATAGTTGTATATTTTCTGTACCTCCTTATTATACCGTGTATTCTCTATTAGTTTTCTACTGCTGCTGTAACAAATGACCACAAACTTGGCTTAAAACCACACAGAGTTACTTTCTTCCAGTTCTGTAGATGGGAAGTCTGATATAGATCTCAGTGGGTAAGTGTGCATTTCTTGGCAGAGGATCTAGCAAATAATTTGTTCATTATTCTCTGCAGCAAGTGGAGGCCACCTGCATAACCTGGCACCTGGCCCCATTCCTCCATCTTCAAACCAGCATCATCTGTAAGTCCTTTCCAGGCTGCCATATATTTGATTCTCCCTCTGATTCTCTCTTCCACTTATAAAGGCTCTGTTGATTATATTGTGACAACCTGAATGATAAAGGAGAATCTCCCTGTCTGAAAGTCAAATGATTAGAAACCTTAATTCTCCTTTGCAATGTATCTTCACAGGTTCTGGGAATTAAGATGTAGACATCTTTAGGGAGACCATTTCTTCAATGTCTTTTATCAATATCATATAGTTTTGCAAGTACAGGTCTTTTACTTCCTTGGTTAGATTTATCTCTAGGCAGTCCAGAGGTTTGTGCTAGCTTTCTGGTGTGTGGAGCCATTTCCTGGGGAAGCTGGCTGTGGGCCTAGTGGGGCCAGGGTTGGTACTGTCCTGCTGGTGGATTGATAAGCCCCCAGAATTAATAGGCTACAGGGATAACTCCAAAATGGCACTTGTGAGCACCAGTGTCCTTGTGGTGTAATCTGCCTCCAAAAATGGCTGCCACCAGCATTTATGACCCCATAGGATGTTCCAGCTACCTCCTGCCTCCCTGGATGCTCTCCAACATCAGAAAGTGGTTCTGACCCAAACTGCTTTCAAACCACTGTGTTGTGCTGAGACTCAACGTGTGTGACACTTTGTGTAAACCCTTTAAGACTGTAGTCTTAGTTTCCTACAGCCCTCTAGCTCTCCATTAGGCAAGCCCCGCTGGCCTTCAAAGCCTTACATTCTGGAGGCTCATCTTGCTGGTGTAGGGGCCCCTGCCTGGGGAGACTGATGTGGGGCTCAGATGCCTTGCTCCTGGAAGAGAGCCTCTGCAATTGTGATTTCTCTCCTGTCTGTGTGTTGCCTACCTGGGGGTGTGGGTCTTCACTATACTGTGTCTCTATTCATCCTACCTGTCTCATTGTGGTTCGTTCTTTATATCCTTAGCTGTAGAAAATCTTTTCTGCTAGTCTCTGGGTCATTCTCATACATAGTTTCTCTTTCAGTTGTATTTTTGGTGTGTCCATGGGGGGAGGTGAGCTCAGTGTCTTTGTACTCCATTGTCTTGACCATATCTCTTGAGAAGGACATCCTGTAATTTCTTAGAATAAAATATTTTACCTTTTAGTGATAAAAATTTCACATAACTAGAAATATACAATAATATATAAATATGTAAAAAACAGAACTAAGAAAACATATTTCTGAGTGTTGTGGAAATTTGACTATAAATAAAGGATCTTCACTCAAAAGCACTTACCTCAAAAATGGGAAGTTTGATGTAGAAAAAATTTAAAAAATATATTGAGACAAACCTGATTGAGAGAAAAAAAGCAAAAAAAAAATGAAGTTAGGTTTCCTGGGTGTATTATATAATCTTGTTAAATTATTGTATATTATACTTGTTCTTACACAACAGAACCTAGGTAGATGACACTTTTTTCTCTGTCCATGCATTTTTTCTTTTTTTTAAATTTGGAGTCTATCTGTCTTGGGTTAGATCTATTAGAAGTCATTAAAGAAGGAAGGTGAGGAAAGAGACAGAAGAGATAAGGGGAAAGTGGCATGGTGATGGTTACAGCTATTGCTCATTGTCTAGAAGGTAAGAGTCCAGGAGATGTTTCACTTCTATTTTTAAATTTAACAATATTAATAATGACATGAATAATTATGCACTTTGCAAGTCAGTAAATTGATGCTGTGAGATAAGATAGTTTGTCCCATATCACATAGCTAAAAAGGAGTACTGAATAAAGATTCAAGCTCAGATCTCCTTATTTTGCAGGCTCTGCCTCTTCCATTTCACAGGCGGTAGAAAGACATCAGTCATCACTCTGTCCACCTGGCATGCTCTAAATCTGTTTGAAATCCTTTCAAATGGTTTAGGTCAACATGAGTTCAAAATGTACTTCAAACTATTCTCTAAGACACCTGAGAAAAGCAACTGAGAATTTCTGGGCATTAGGCTCATATTAAAAGATGTGAAATGTTAGAAAGGAATAAAAGCCTGAGAGACCTCCTCTTCACAACACTTAGTGAGAAAAAGAGTCTGGAGAACAAGAAGACGCTCATCCATGTGAGAGATTTTGTTGGAAATGTAGGTCTCTCTCAAGCAGTTCTGTTCATTGATTTAACCTCTCCATGGGTTAGCCTAGCCATTCTTACATTCTTATGCTCGAAGAAGGATATTTCTTTTCATCGAGCTCCCTGTCCCTGAGATACTGGGAATGATCCTGCAGAGCAGATGTAGAAAGAGATGAAAGTGCTACCTGATGCTCAAAGAGCATGAGTTTATGGAGCATTCTTAGGCAATATCAAATGCAGGTGTCACCAAGAACTGTATCAGAGAAAACATCCATCTTATATCCAGAGTCATCTGACTGTCACTGTGCATTGATTGTCTCAGTGACCCGCTTCTTTCTCCCACATCAATACTTGTTAGTAAAATGCCCTTTATCCAGGCTTCACTTACAAATGTTGGAAGGAATTAGGAGAGCGGCAGTGTGAAGGTGGCCTGGCAAGTTCACTCCTGCCTGAACTCTTGGCATTTGTGAGAGCCTAGGGTAGGAACAAATGTTTTCTCACAGGTGACCTTAATTCTGTAAGAGAACATATACCATAGAGTCAGTCTTCTGTTTTACCTGTTTAACAATGTCTTCTGATTCTGCTGATACCCTGCACTGCTGAGCGGAAGAGGTTTTGTTAAATTCTTAGGACCTAGTTTAGAACTCTGCAAACATTGTCTTCTCCTTTACATTTATTACCACCCTTTCAATTGCATTCAATAAACATTTATTTATACAGTAATACCAGTTTGTAAAATATTTATGACTCCTTGCATTACATAGACAGGTTAATATCATGCTTTCCTTAGAGCTCTGGCCACAGAAGTTTCACAGGCTTGAAATGTTTACCAACTTCCAGTCTTTGTGAATTTACTTTCAGCCTGTTCAAATTAGTGTGTACAAGTCACGAAGACTGAGGCATTCCACTATTAAACGTTTTCAAAGTCTTACCTTTGTGGGGCCAGGCAGCTAGAGAATCCCAAATGAGCTATGAGTCATGACTATAGACCAAACACATTATTGTTAAAAGATGTTAGGCATTTCCAGAGACAGGCCCTGTGACCTTTCTTATTTCTTCCAGGGGAATGACTTGGCAATGATCCGCAGTTGCCAATCTACCCTAACCTACAAACCGTGCACTTGCAGAGCATAGCAGTAGGAGAAAACATCCGCTAGGGCTCTCCTAGCTTAAGCCTTCTAACTTCAAGCAGGGATATTGAGGTTGTCGGGGTGGGTAGGGAAGATGTAGCTGTTGAGAACCTTTGTCCTTAATTAATCAGACACACCCCAAAAATCTGATTTAACCAGGCTGCTGTCACCATGATTCTTTGCATCCTGTGTGATTTCCCTTATTCTTTGTCTTCATTCCCTCCAACTCCACCCTTTTCCCAACTCTCCTCTAATGCCAAGACAATTCCTATTTGCTTAAATGCCCATTTTCAGCACTGGTTTAATTCCTTGGTCTTACCTATCGAAGATAACTTGATACTCCATGAGTCTTTGCTCCACTTTTACACTGTGTCTTTCCCCATTTCTCCCAATGCCCATTATTATAGCTTATTGAAATCCTGTCTCAAGGAGAATGACTTTAGTTCACAGAAGAATCCTTTCTGAAGCAAGACAAATATCAGCCTGATTGGTGCAAGTTGTTGCCTCCAAAATTTGACCCTTCCTCCAGTGCCTACTCTTATGTGGATCCCTGTTCTACATTAGGTACAGGGTATAGACCCCACAGAAGAAGTCCCCTCACTGGGACTGGGGAATAGTAGATGGCAGTACTGCTGGGAGAAGAAAAACTGAAATTAAGCTGATAACTCCATCTGAGAAAGATCATGGGTGGTGAGAGGGGAAGTGTTGCAGAAAAAAAACTTATGCTTGCAGAAGTAAGAGGGGGTTGGTATGGATTTGGAGAAATTGGGGAGAAAGTAATGAAATCACTTTGTAAATTCTTTAATGTTTAAATAATGAGGACATGTCAGAGGAACAATTTCAACAACTATCTTTCCTCTGTCATTTTCTTTCTTTATCTGTCAATCTTCGCCTCTGCCTTTTATCTGTCCCTTTCTTCCTATTTTTGTATTTGTGTTTAATTATCTTTTTTATTTATCCATCTGTCTTGCCATTCCCCACATATACTTATTCAAACAATCTTGTTTAAATTGTTTCAATTTCTTTTCAACCTACTTGGTTTGCTAATCCAATAATGTTGCAAGTACCTGACTTTGAATTATCAATTGTAGTTTCACCTTTCCACAAAAGAAAGAAGAGTCTCTTTAATGTAAGCCTGATTTCTAATCCAGTAACTAAAAAGCAATGTCATGCTTAAATCAACTGTCTGTAATCCTCCAAATGAGGTAGAGAGATTAGAGAGAACAGAATTAATAGATCATGGATATTGAATGAGTAAAATGTTCTTTAATTTAATTCATACCTCAGTTCTGATGGACTCTGATAGCGTTTGGAAGCTTAGGAATGGAAAGGTACCGACAGTGAAAACATGACTGATAACAGCTTTGGAGTTTAACATTTTATAGGCAAAAGAAAGAGGAAAAAAAAAAAAAAAAAAAAAAAAAACTATTGTGTTGAGTGATAACGTATGTACCAGAATAAGGCAAAGAGTAACATTTTTGAAAACCTTAACTGGAATAGTCAGCTAATTTTAGTTCAGAATATGATTTCAAAAAATATACTCATGGCAAACCACATCCTCCTTAATAAAGAGCCCAGACATATTTTTTGAAGTACCAGGAAATTCACGACATACACAATGCTGGTATTTAACAACGATATATAGATTTCACATCCAACAGCACTTCTTTAACTAGGTTATCTCCCTATTATACTGGTGGACACCAAACTGGTATTTCTACTTCTGGGTTGCTTAAGAAATAGAAAAAAAAAATTGTATTATATAAATGTTGAACTGAATTATGGTTTAATATTAAACTTTCAACACCTATTTTTATCATTAGTATGCTGTACTTTATGGTTTAATCTAAGCATGTGAAATATTTGTGGACTTTCAAATCAAATATAAATCAGAAATAAATTTTGATACTACTTATCCAACTCTCTGGAGCATGCATGTTAATGGATTTGGTAGAGCTTTTCTGAGCAGGAGAATGTCCGTCTCTGTAGTATAAATAACCTTCACCGTTTCTTTGTCAGTAAGACTGCAAGCACTTTCATTTGTTACTCTCACCATCATGTAGTAGAAGAAGCAAAAGGAAGGAGAAAAAAATAGGTATGCATTTGGAACCAATTGGATATGAACTCAAAATCTGGCTGTGCAAATCAGTACTAGATAAAGCTGGTCAACTGATCTCCAATGAGCTGCAATGACATGTTAAATAAAAAAATATGAAAACCATAATTCCTATATTATTATTAATAAATAAGACATATGAACATACATAAAGTATAAGGCTCCTTGTCTACTATTTGTGTTAGTTATTAATACATATAAATTACTAATTCATTCACACAGAGTTTCAAATTTGAATCCTATTAAAGCTGATTTGCCAGGCAAGGAATTCTGGCCCATTCTTTTGAATGGTCCTTATCCGCAGATTCTCATACAAGCAGAGTGATGTGAGATCATATTTTTCCTGTTCTTTTCCAGGACGTCACCAAAGTAACCAGGTGAATGGGGTGGAAGGTGGGGGTAACAGATGAAGGACTCTACAAACATTTTCAGCAAAGTAGAATAGATATACAATATAAAGACAGTATATATATATATATATATATATATATATAGTTTATGATCAAACAAAGGCAAGTTTATTACTTTAGTAAATTTAAACACTGTCTTGACAGAATCTTAGTGTTTCAGAATGGGAAGATCAAGGATAGGTGTGTATAGTTTGAGGATCTGTATTTGAGTAGTTTGAAGTGGCTCTGATAATGCAGGGATATGACCGGAAATGGTCAAAATTCATGATACAGCAAGTTTGGTGGTCACTGTGAGCATGAATTGTGGAAGAGTCTTGATGAGAAACAATTGTCTGAAAGCACCTGAGTTGTCCTGAAAAGAGAACAGATTGGACAGTCTATTGCACATATAAAACTAAAAGTGAAATTATGTTCTGATTTATAATCTTCTCGACCTGGGCAAGAATTTCCTAGAATAAATATCAAAGTCTCATTGATGCAGGGGCTTCAATTTTGAATCCTGATAATTAAGCCATGTGAATGCAGATGGTCTTAGTTATCTGTACATAGTGACTCTAGGTTGATACTAATACCTTGTGACCCCAAACACCACTGTGGTCCATCAGTTAAAGTGTGGGCTTATGGTGATGAGGTGATAAGCAGTGTTTGACCCGGGTTCAAATCACAGTGGTCCATGTAGAGCTGTAAATCTACTGTGTGGCTATTTCCCAGATCCTTAATAGATATTTGGACTTGATGTACTCAGAAAATGGTAGGAAACTCATACTGAGAAACTCAGGAACTTCTATTTCCTACTAGGACAGTAAATGAAAATGAATACTTCATCCCTGAGGAAATCACAGTGTTAGTGCTACCATAAACTTGAAATATGCACATATTTTTGGGCTATCAAAAAAGGTGAATCTATTTTAGAAAATTACTATGGATTATTGTACAGTTAATCAGATGGTAACTCTAAGCTCAGTGACTGTTACAGATGTGTTCATTATTACTGGAATAAATCAACATAACTCCTGACACCCAGTTTGTAGATTTTATTTTTATGCTAGCAGAACCAGTCTCATCCTGTCCTTTAGAGGAATAAGCACTGGTTGGCCAGCACCTATTTCTTGACAGTCTGGAGCCTGAAGCTGTCCTGTAAGCTCCTAGGGTGCCAGAACCAACCACACAGTACCCACTTGTTAGAAGTCCCAGACAAGACTCTGCTAGCTCTTTTTCTTCCTCTGGCCTTTAGAGAAGCCACCAAGAAGCAGGGCAGAGAAACCATCTCAGAGATCTGGGAGACACCCCCTTAAGTATGAATACCAGCTGGTAGCAAGCCCATTCTTCAGACAATTGATTGGGCTCCAAAACTCCAGATTTTAATAACCTTAACCTCTCCCTTTGCATCTCCTGCCCTATGCATACCAGCTTGTTTCCTAGGTTTTTTTTTCTTTTAATTGAGGTATAATTGCCATTTAATATTATATTGCTTTCAGGTGTACAACATAATGATTCAATATTTGTATACACTGCAAAATGATCCCCACTCTAAGTCTAGTTGCCACCCATCACCATACAAGTTACATTTTTTTTTGTCCTTTTCCTGTGATGAGAAATTTTAAGATCTACTCTCTTAGCAACTTTCAAATATGTAATACCATATTGACTGTAGTCACCATGATGTACATCACCTTTATTTATTTATTTTATAACTGGAAGTTTGTATGTATTGACACTCTTCATCATTTCACCCATTCCCCCATTTCACCCATCCCCAAAATCCACTCCCTTCTGGAAACCACCAATCTCTTCTTTGTATCTATGAGTTTTGTTTTGTTTGTTCTTTTTTTTTTATTTTGAGTCCATTTTTTTTTATATTCCATAAATGAAATCACATGATATTTGTTTTATTCTGTCTGACTTATTTCATTTAGCATAACACCCTCAAGGTCCATTCATTCTAGGCATGTTTTCTCAAATGGCAAGATTTCATTATTTTTTATGGCTGAGTAGTATTTCATTATATACACACATACATACATACATATCACATCTCCTTCCATTCATTCATCTATGAACATTTAGGTGGTTTCCATATCTTGGCTATTTTAAATAATGCTGCAATGAATATATCATTTCAAAGTAGTGCTGTTGTCCTTATTTTTGTTGTTTTGGATAAATACCTAGAAGCAGAATTGCTGGATCTTATGGTAGTTCTTTTTGAATTTTCTTTTTTTGAGGATGCTTCATACTGTTTGCCATAGTGGCTGCACCAATCTACCTTCCTATCAACAGTGCCCAATGGTTTCCTTTTCTCCACATCCTCACCAACACATTATTTCTTGTCTTTTTGATAATAGCCATTCTGATAAGTGTAAGGTGATATTTCACTGTGGTTTTGACTTGCATTTCCTTGAGGATCAGTGATCTTGATCATTGTTTCATGGACCTGTTGGCCCTCTGTTTGTCTTCTTTGGAAAAATGTCTATTCTGATCCTCTGCCCACTTTTTTTTTTTTTTTTTTGCAGTAAAGATCCAAACGAAACAAAACTATTTAAGGTTAAAGAACATAATAAGCTTGGTAACATGTCTGTCCCAGAATAATGACTCAATGAAATGTCACAGTAGCCCAGACGGTAGACTGTAGAAATAAGGATGGACCCTGATCGTAGTAAGGAATTCAAGATTCATCTCCCTATATGAGATTTTTGGAAAGGAGAGTATTTTGTTTATGACTTATACATTCAAACGATTGCATGTTTTAGATATGTGTGTGTATATATATATATATATATATATATATATATATATATAATTAAAATGTCTATATATTTTAGGTTCTAGAATTGTCTATTATCAAAATTATTACAATTTTCATTTTTTTGTTTGTTTGTTTTGTTTTTTTTTTGTGGTAGGTGGGCCTCTCACTGTTGTGGCGTCTCCCGTTGCGGACCGCAAGCTCAGTGGCCATGGCTCACGGGCCCAGCCGCTCCATGGCATATGGGATCTTCCCAGACACAAACCGCTCCGTGGCATATGGGATCTTCCCAGACACAAACCCATGTCCCCTGCATCGGCAGGTGGACTCTCAACCACTGCGCCATCAGGGAAGCCCTAATTGTATTTTTTTATATATATTTTGGATATTAACCTCTTACCAGTTGTATGAGTTGCAAACAATTTCTCTCATTCTTCAGGTTGCTTTGTCATTTTGTTGATCAGTTCTTTTTTGTGTGCAGAAGCTTCTTTTCTTTTTATAAGCTTCTTAGTTTGATGGGTCCAACTTGTTTATTTTTGCTTTTTTGCCATTGCTTTTGGAGTCAGATCCAAAAAAATATTGCCAAGAATGATGCAATGAGCTTATCGTCTGTGTTTTCTGCTAGGAGTTTATGGTTTCAGGTCTTACATTCAAGTCTTTAACCCATTTTGTGTTAATTGTTGTGTATGTTTTGTGGTAGTGGTCCAGATTTATTATTTGCATGTAGCTGTCCAGTTTTTCCAGCACCATATTGAAAAGAAAAGACTGCCCTTTCTTGAATGTATATTTTTTGCTCTGTTGTTATAAAGTAATTGACAATACATGCATTGGTTTACTTCTGGGTTCTCAGTTGTATTCCATTGATTAAATTTTTATGCCAGTACCTACTGTTTTGATTGCTAAAGCTTTGTAGTATAGTTTGAAATCACAGAATACGCCTCCAGCTGCATTCTTCTTTCTTAAGATTCCTTAGTCTTATGTTGAGATTCCTTTATAATTATCTTTTGTGTATCTATGATAAGGTTTTGCTTTGTGGAACTCACATATAAGAGTATATATATATATAAACTGCTTATTTTAAGTTGATAGCAAATTAAACACATTCTAAAACTATACATTTTTACTAATCTTCACATTTTATGCTTTAAGTCACATTTTACATCTTTTTGTTGTGTATTACTTGACTAATTATTGTAGATATAGTTATTTTTTCTACTTTTGTCTTTTAACATTCATACTAGCTCTATAAGTGGTTAATCCACTATCTTTACTCTATGTTTACCTCTACCAGTGAGGTTTCTATTTTTATGTACTTTCTCATTACTAATTAGTGCCTTTTCTTTTCAGCTTAAAGAAGACACTTTAACATTTCTTGTAAGGCCAATTTAGCAGTGATAAGCTCCTTTACTTTTTGCTTGTCTGGGAAACTCTTTGTCTCCTTCAGTTCTGAATGAATTGAACTCTTGCTAGGTTGTATTCTTGGTTGTAATTTTTTATTACTTTTTTTTCTTTCAGCACTTCAAATATGTCATGCCACTCTCTTCTGGCCTGAAAAGTTCCTGCTGAAAAATAAGCTTGTAGTCTTATGGAAGTTCCCTCGTATGTGGCTAGTTATTTTTCTCTTGCTGCCTTTAAAATTCTTCCTTTATCTTTAATTTTGCCGTTTTAATTATGGTATGTTTTGGTGTGGATCTCTTTGGGTGCTGAAAAATCTGTTGATAGTATTATGGGGATTCCTTCATACAAAACAAGTTGATTTTCTCTTGTTACTTTTAAGATTTTCTCTTTCTCTTTGACATTTTAATTATAATGTGTCTTGGTGTGGATCTCTTTGGATAGGTCTTTTTTTGAACTCTCTGGATTAGATATCTGTTTGCTTCCCCAGGTTAGGGAAGTTTTCAGTAGCTAATTTTTCTGCCCCTTTCTCTCTCTATTTGCCTTCTGGGATCTCTACAATATAAATGTTGTTCCAGTTGACAATGCCCCATAGGTCCCTTAAGCTACCTTCACTATTACAATTATTATTATTATTTTAAATTTTTGCTCTTTGGAGTCTACTGCCTTGTCTTCCAGGTCATGGATGCCTTTTGGCTTTACCTAGTCTTCTATTGAAACCCCTTGATGTATTTTTTAGTCCAGTTATTGTATTACTCAGCTCTGTGACTTGTGTTTGGTACTATCTTATATCTTTGTATCTCTTTGTTGTATTTCCCTTTGTTTTCATCCATTCTCCTCCAAAGTTCAATGAGCATGTTTATGACCACTACTCTTTATGATGTAAATTACTTACTTTAATTTCATTAAGGTTTATTTTTCCTGAGGTTTCATCTTGTTATTATGTTTGGAACATATTCTTTTGTGTCTTCATTTTGCTTCACCCTTGTATTTATTTCCATATATTAGGTGAAACAGCTAACTCTCTTAGTCCTGAAGGAATGTCCTTGTAGAATATGAACCTTATAGTTCATCCTTGTCTTAGCTCTTGGTTGTCTCTCAAACCTTTGTGATTGTCTAAGCAGTATGATTTATTGTTATAGGTTCAGTTTTTGAGGGTGAGCCAAGACTCTTCAGTGTTCCAAAGGGAGGAGTCTCAGTCAGTTTCAGACTGATTAGAAGTCAGACCCTCAGGCAGAAGCTTTTAAAGCATGGAAATATACATAGTTCTGTGGGACTGTAATCTTAAATCCTACTGTCCTCTGGTCCAGATGATCTAGAGTTGTCTCTTGGGTGAGACTCGTTTCACAGAACAAGTGGGGCTGTGTTTCTAACTGCTGTCTGTGTAGTGCCCAGGAGGTGGTAGCCTTCTGAGAACTGTCTCTTCAATTATTATTTTTCTGTGGGACCCAGTAATGCGAACCCCTCCCTGCTAGCCACCAGAGCCAGGTGATTAATAAGTGTTCCCTGTATGGATTTTCATGCCCACTGGCTTTAATGGACACAGGAAATGGACACAAGACACAGGAAAATGCAGGGCTGGGGGACTTCTGATGGGCTTAGTGAAGCAGCAGGAAAATGAAAGGCTGCATGTGGCAACCAACACTAGCAAGGTAGAGGGGACCACAGAAGTGGTGCCAGCCCACACCTCTGTCCCCTGAGAGAGATTCCAAACAGGTCCTTAGTCCTCTGGCAGATGCTTTAAGAGCAGCAAAAAAGCTTCTTCATGTGTATCCTAGGGCCTTTTCAAATTACTGCTTTTGTGGTGAGCCCTGTGGTGAGTGAGTCTGATGGTGAGCCCTTTAAGGGCAATACCTCAGTTCCCTATAGCCCTTTGGGTCTCCTGGACTTAAGTCCCATTTGTTTTCAAATCCAGACATTGTGGGGGCTCATGCCTCTGGTGCAGGTCCTAAGGGTTGGGGTGCCTGATATAGGGTATGAACCCCTTGCTTCTCGAGGAGAAGCTCTGGATCTGTGTGATCCCACCATAATGTGGTCACTGAGCTGCAAGTTGGGTGTTTGGCAAGACCACTTCTTTGCTCCTGCTACCTATCTTGGCATGTCTTTTATCACTTGTTGTAAAGGAAATGTACAGCTAGTTTTCAGATCTTCTCCAGAGAGGATTGTTCCATATGTAGCTGGACATTCAGTATGTCCATGGAAGAATTTCATTCAGGATCTTCCTAAGTTTCCAACTTGGATGGTTCCCCCTCTAAAAATATTTAATGGCTACCAAAATATGCTGAGATTGTGCAAATCTATAAGGAAGGAGTGTCCTGAAGAGGATGATGTGTACTGAGATAGCAGAGCTCAGAAAGAACCAACAACATACACATACAGAGGTGAAGGACTTCCAAGTCACTAATTTAGGAATAGGGACAAACAGTAAAGATAAGGCAATATCCATGAAGGAGGAAAGGCAATGGAAGCAAAAAAACTCAAAATGGAGAGTAAGGACATGGCCCAGAGGTATCAGATTTAGAAAATGTCAGTATGTGTACAACTGCTCAAGGTGAAGCTTCATTCTACAAATAAAAAGCTCTATACTTTGCATGTAACAATGAGAGAATCTTTATTTACATGCATAGCTGCAGAAGTTCTCTCAGAGCAAATTTGATTCAGAGAAGCAGAGAAGACAGGGCTCATCAAAGAATCAAAGAAAACTGCTGTCTTAGATAAGCTTCCTATCCTTAGAAACAATGAGGAAGAAAATGATGTGTATTAGATTTGGGGAAACCATCCAGGGTAGTTTCAAATGCAGGGATCTTTGGATATAGCTAATAGACCATGGTGTTCTGAGTCAATAAGAATATTGCTTGACGTATAACAAAGCAAATCAGGAACTGGCACGCAGAATGATGTTCCCAGTAACCCTAATGAAATATCTATGATACTTTGCCTGCTTCCAGTTCTGAACCATTTCTCAGACTCTAAGCTAATCAAATGAAAGTAAGCCTGGAAATCCTTGAAGAAAAGTATTCCAACATTTAGTTATTGAGAGTCTGGCTTACTGATTGCCTGAAAGATCAGCCATGAGGGGAATCTCTCTGTGTGAAGAGCTTGAGTAGTACGCTTGTTTTATACCACCGTCATGAAAGCACAGTGGTCTGAGATGAGGATATACAGGAGCTCAGCATTAGCAGTGAATGGTTCAGCTTGTTGGTGAAAGGCTTAGGAGAAAGATTAGACTATGAGAGGAAAAGTTATCTGAGGGAGAGACATGTGTTTAGGTCTATAAGAATCATACAAAGTGTGAGAGTCTCTGCATCTCACCTCAGTGCTAACTAGAAATCATCAAGCCAGAAGGTCAGTGAGCAAGTTATTGCATAGAATAGTGGCAAGGGAAGTGAGTCATTCTTTGTCTATTTGTGAAATCAGCAATACAAACATTTCTTCACCATGGCTGATCCAGCTACTGCATCTACTGAACATCCAACATATTATCAATACAAATTATCAGCTATATATAGGGTAACATGCCTCAAGGAGACCAAAAGACAGAACAACAACAACAACAAAAAATACTGCATAAAAAGTTGAGTGCATCAGAACTATTCTACTATGGCGAAGGCAACATTGGCCCTTGCTACAACTGATTCTTAATCTAATCATGGGTTTGCATTCATTTCCCACAGTGCCTCTAACAGCTCATTATTAAAGAGCTTACAGACCTTCTTATTTAATCACATGAACTCACATGTAGCATCATCTTTGAATAATGCTCATTTTCTGATGATGGAATCATGGACAATGAGTATATGATGATGGAATCTCCTGTTGTCCCCAGAAGCTTCTGTCACAGTGGAATGTATAAAAGTATTAAAGTCTCAGTGAAGGCATCTTTTTGAAGATGATATCTTGTAGGGTGTAGCACTGTTTGTCAGGATGCAGTATATATGTGGAACCTAACTCCATTACATGTGACTGAGCTCCCATGGGTCTCCTTGATTTCAGAACCAAGAGAGTAAAAAAAAGATTGGTCCCCTCCCACTATCACTCCCAGTGGGCCATGTGGAGAATTTGTGCTATTCTATCCACAGATCTAGACTCAGTATTGTTAGAGGCACTTATGCTTTCCCCAGAATAGGTGTCCCACTGAATCTAAAATTATGTTGGCCACCTGGTCTTTTGGTAGACCACTAGGCAAAGAAGGAGTTTTATGCTGATGCAGATAATCAGGGGACAAGCTTGCTGCTACATAGTGGGACCTCGATAACTTTGTGTGGAGCCCAGATAACTTATGCTAGTTTAATAACTGGTGAAAACAGTAAAATGGAAATTAGAACAGCAGGATCTTGATCAGTCTACATTAGCCATGGACTCAAATCCCTCAGGACAGAGTGTGTGAGCTCAGTAAGCAGACTAAATGAGTAGAACAACTTGCTGAAAAAGAGAAAAATCTGTAGTGTATGAAATAAAAGAGAAATGACTAAGCTACAGAAAGAGGACAAGCTGCAGCAATAGGATTATGTCCTATTCTGTCTCAAATACTTATTTGCAGAAAGTGAAGTCAGCTATCAGTGGGAAATGTAGTAGCAGAGTGGATTCACAGTGGACCATGATCAGTCTTGAGTGGTGACAGGAATAAACTGCAGCAGATGTGGTTGATATGCTCTGCCTACACCGGGTCCACCTCTGAGTATTCTGCAGTGACAAGGGACAAGTCCCGGCACTTTGGTTGCTAGCAGACCAGGTTAATCTCCTGCATCTTTCTGCTTTTCTTTCTCAGGGCTTGAGAGCTTGTCTTTGGAACTTGATCAGCCTTTCCCCAGGACAGCCCAGAAATGCCGGGTAATGAACATCTCTAGGAGCAATCCACAATCAGTACAGTACTGGCTGGTGGATAAACATGTCATCTTCCTCATCACTCCATTCTTTATGGTTCTTCTGAGAGTTCCTAGTAGGACTGGGCCACAGGTGCCTACAGTGGTAACCTGCTCATTGCCACACACTTATTGCCTTTTCTTAACTCAGAGATTCACCTTCTACACTCCCTGACATCTGTTTTCTGAGATCACCTTGAATATAAATCACCTGCATCTAAAATCCTGTCTAAGGGTATGCTTCTAGGGAAATTCAAACTAAGGCATAATTCAAGCTACATTCCCTGATATTAAAAAAGAAACATTGACTGTAAATATTTAAAGTACATATTATGTGTCATGGACCCATTCTGATAAACACTGAGGCGTTTCTTAATAAATTCACATGTAAGCTTATATATGTGATATAAAGTTAGGGGTAAAATTTGGGGGGCAGACAGAAAAGGAATATTTATGAAGGAGAAAAAGTTAATGTGGACTCAGATTCTTTAGAGAAACATTCAATCTTGGAAGACAGTGAAGTAAGACTTAGAAGATTCTCAAGAAATAAAAATGAAAGCCAAGGGTCTAATATGAACTTAAGACTGTGTTCAACAATAAATACATCAGGCTAAGAGTTCTTGAAATAAGTCCCTCTCTTTTGAATGAGCTTCTCTTTAGGAAGCTCTGAAAGAACAGACTCAGGAAATGACTTATCTAAAGTGACATGAGTGAGACGGCAGACTGTGAAACTCTAGGTGCTCACTGCCCCATGGAGGCACTAAGTTAACACCAATATATGAACCACATGCAGCAGCTATGGGAAGTGGTGGTTCCTTAAAAAAATAAAAATAGAATTACCACATAATCCAACAGTCCCGTTTTTGGCTCTTTATACAAAATAATTGAAAACAGGATCTCAAAGAGATATTTGTACACCCATCTTCATTGAAGTTAAATAAGTTAAATAACACTTATAATGTATTTATTTGTTTTAGTTTAAGTGTGTCTCATGCAATATTTGGAAAATACTTATTGCAAAAGTAACTCATTGTTTATCTGAAATTGAAATTTAACTGATGTCTGTCATATACTGATTGCTTATGTCCTCATCCACAAATTCATATGTTGAAACCCCAATGTGATGTTATTAGGAGGTGGAGCTTTAAGGAGGTGTTTAAGTCATAAGGGTGAAGCCCTCATGAATGGTATTAGTGGTCTTATAAAAGATACCTCATAGAGATCCCTTACCTCTTCCACCATGCAAAGACACAGCCAGAAGACACTGTCTATGAACCAGGTAGCAGGCCCTCAGTCTGTGGTATTAAGTTATAGCAGCTCAAACAGATGAAGCCAACATCCTCTATTTACCTGATAAGCTTATCTTAGGGCAGTTCTGTTCAGCAGATTTGACAATAAGCCATGCAGGAAGAATTTTGTGGAGCTATTTTATTTTTTAATTTCAATCCTCTGTATTTTTCAAGATCTATGAAAGTTTAAAAAATCAACCCCTTCTTAAAATAGACAAATTTGATGGCTTTTTAAAAATATATGTATTTATTTTATTTATTTCTAGCTGCATTGGGTCTTCGTTGCTGCACGTGGGCTTTCTCTAGGTGTGTCGAGTGGGGGCTTCTCTTCATTGCGGTGCATGGCCTTCTCATTGTGGTGGCGTCTCCTGTTGTGGAGCATGGGCTCTAGGCATGTGGGCTTCAGTAGCTGTGGCAAGCAGGCTCAGTAGTTGTGGCACAATAGGCTTATTTGCTCCGCAGCAAGTGGAATCTTCCCTGACCAGAGCTCGAAACCATGTCCCCTGCATTGGCAGGCGGATTCTTAACCACTGCGTCACCAGGGAAGCCCAGATGATACCTTTTTTTTTTACTTTTTATTTTATATTGGAGTATAGTTGATTAACAATGTAGTGTAAATTTCAAGTGTACAACAGAGTGATTCAGGTATACATACACACGTACCTAAGACAATTTTGATGCCTTAATATTAAGCAATAATCTTGATCTTCTTAGAATTGTTCCAGGCTGATAGTAGATACTAAGTATTTGCTCAATGAATAGAATCAAGCTGACAACTCATAGCTGTACAAAGCAGACAGCACTGCACATAATTTTAAAAAGGAAATCATTTCTATTCCATGGGCAGGAATCTTCAGTGTTGTGCTGCTTATTTTAATTGAAGATAATCAATTTGGAGTAGGCTGTGGGTGGGGTCTTTGCTTCCCTTACACAAAGACATGTGGTTAATTCTATTTGTCTAGGATTGTTGTATTTTCTATCATTCTGAAGCTTCACACAATTTTACTTGTAACAAGTACCAGTGGAGAGCTCCCATGCAAATTCTAATTGGTTGTAGTAGTTCCTCACTGGAGCTTGCCCATGACATTGTGGAGACGATTTCACAACCACACACAGAACCAGACTCTCAAGGGTTATTTCACTGGAGGTGAGTAGAGTCTCACCTGAAGAGGACGTCCTTGGAAGGACATAGGTTTGCATATCAAACACAACACAGTTTAAATCCTGGTGGTGATGCTTAAGAACTGGATGGATGCCTTACAACAATCATATAACTTTTCCTGTAAAGTAGAAATAATAGTTACCTTGCAAGGTCCCTGTGAAGATTAAAAGTAATGTACATAAACATTCATAAGTAATCATTATTGTTATGATACTATATATACACAACAGAGTATTACTCAGCCATAAAAATGAATGAAATAATGCCATTTGTAGCAACAATGGACCTAGAGATTATTATACTAAGTGAAGTAACCCAGAAAGAGAAAGACAAGTACCATATAATATCACTTATATGTGGATTATAAAAAAAAATGGTACAAATGAACTTATTTACAGAACAGAAACAGACTCATAGACATAGGAAACAAATTTATGGTTAACAAAGGGGAAAGGAGGGAGAGATAAATTACGAGGTTGGGATTAAAATATATACACTACTATATATAAAATAAATAAACAACATGGATTTACTGTTTAGCACAGGGAACTATACTCAATATCTTGTAATAACCTATAAAGGAAATGATCTAAAAAGAATATATATATGTATATATATATATATATATATATATATATATATATATATATATATATATATATATAACTGAGTAACTTTGCTGCATAACTGAAACTAAAATGACATTTTAAATCAACTATATTTCAATATAAGTTAAAAAATGCATATTCATCCAAACACACACAAAATTAACTTAAAATGATGGGTTTATTTCCTCAATTGATAAAGGTGATTATAAAACAAATCTAATGGGGTTGAAAGGATTGCATTATTATATATGTATGTGTGTGAGTTATGTACAGAAATATCACATACACTAAGATACACATCACTTGAACATAAATACACACACATATACACACACATGTGTACAAACAGCACCATTTAATGCACACTTTCTTTTTAGTTTTTCTTGTAGTAATAAGCCCTATCAAATCCCTATACCATAACCATAAGATACATCTGAGTTCCACCATTCTCTTCTGCTCTTTCCTACAGCAGCTACTAACTCCATCTCAACAGGAATTTCTCAGATTTTAAATATATCTCAAACAGGGTAAATTGGCAAAATACTACAATGAATTTCCATATATCGTTCACTGAAATTCACCATTTGTGTTTTGCGTCATTTGCCTGGCTTCTTTCCCTCTTTCTCTCTCTCTGAAACATTTGAAAGTAATTTGGAAAGGACTCACATCTTTTCCCTGGCACTTCAGAGCACCTTTCCTAAGAACAATAACAAAGGCATTTTCTTGTACTTTCCCATAATTTGCTTCTACACAGGTGTTCTGTATAGAGATCTCAAAAAATATATTTTTATGGCTTAAAACTATATAACCAACATAGGGAGACCAGTTACAAACAGAAGGCAAAGTGGATAAGAGAAGGAAGCCAAAGGACTCCATGACATGTGCTTTAGAACCACAGAATTAAATTTCTTACATCAAAAGTTTTAACATCACAACAGATTAAGTGTATTTTATTTCCAAAATGGTGAAAGAAATCTATAATCCATGACAAATAATTTGAATATTGAGTCTCCTGAATACATTTATTTTCATGACTCATTCATTTCTTTCCTGGAATTCAAGAAGGATTTTCATCATCGGCTATCATTTTTGTGGGGCATTTTGTAATAGGATAATATCGCTAATTCCTGTGAGTACACAAAGCATTATTATACAGTGCTTTGGCCAGGTTTCTTCATGGCTGCTGAGATAGAAGGAGGAAAACTGGATTTTGTGTGCCATAGATGGTATTAAGTTGGATTTAGTGACAACTCTTGGACTCTAGGATTAGATTGTTTTCAAAATGAAAGTACCATCTGTGGGAGCTGTCTGTCAAACACTGGATTCATCTATTCATTCCAGGATATTTTTAGGCTGATGATGCTGACACACATTACAGTGGGAGGTTTCACAATTCCTTTCATTTTCCTAGACATATTTAAACAATGTAGGTTATCTCTGAACGGGTTAAAACGGAGCCTTTTGAGAAGCGGAAGGACCCAGACTTGGTCATGCCCTCACATGGTAACAGGGGTTCAGAGTAGGCCAGAGCTACTCAGCACTGTACACAGTGTGCACTCAACACGTGTTTGTAGAGTTGAAATGATGAACCCATAATACTGGGAGTTACCACCAGATTTATGTTTTCCTTTCATTGTAAATGATAGGAAATTTCTACAAGTTTTTTTAGTGACATAGACACATTGAAAAACAGGCTATATGCTTCCCATGCCTAAAAGGAGATATTTTTTTCCTCGATATATCAAATATTTCATCTTTCCATTACATTGACATTTAAGTCTTCTTAATGTCTTATTTTGATATGAAATTTCTAGAAATCAATTATCTCACTTTTTGGTTTAAAACTCAAAATCTCACTGCTTTGAATTTTGACAGAATTTTGAACTTCCTCTCTTCTTTGGATTTAATGATGATTTCAGCATATTTATGTAGATTCTATGTAATAGTCACATCAGTAACAATCATAATATTTCTTCTTGCTCTTGGAGTCCAACCTTGAGAGGCTTTCACTATCATTCCAGTTCTGAATTAGATATCTTCATTTATTCCAAAACAAGTAGACAAAGATAAAAATAACAGATTCTGGAAACAGATTTTGTTGTTTTATAAATGTTTACCAAACCCATCTGAATTCTGAGTAATGCAAGATTATTATTTTTATCAGGGAAGGGAAAATGTGGGTCACTCATTTAAACAAAAGACATTTTAAAATGAGATATTTGGAGCCGGTGTTATTGGTTTATATATAAGATGTATGGCAGTGGTGGTGATACTTGCATTGTGTGTGTATTTGCACTGTGAGTAGCCGTGTATTAATCTTTGTTGACAAGCAACTATGTAATTGCATTTCTTGAGGCCAGCTTGAGCTATCACTTCAGAAAGAAGTTATGTCACATTCAAACTGTTGACAATAGAATGAGTTGTACTTGAATGGCAAATAGAAGATAAAAATATACCCTTCGTCTTAATTTGTCAGAATGCCACTCTACAGAGTAAGAGAAGGCAAAGAGTGAAACATGCAAAATGTGGCTCTGTAAGTCTCAACTGAAATATCTGTTGCCCTCCACTCTCTGACAGTATCCCTCAAAAACCTGTCCTCCAGGAAGTACACAGAAACCTGGCTCTATCTCTTAAATGTCTGCTTATCAAAATGGAAGAATACAAACCTGAAGAAAGTAATTCTTAATTGTGGAATTTACAACCTTTTAGGTACTAAAGTGCAAAAGAAATGCGGGACATGGAATTTCTTTATATTCTTCAAATAATATTGTATGGGAAAAACATTTATATGCCGTGTTTAGGATTATTCTTAACATTCTCTCATCAATAAACTGTGTTAGTCTGCTTGGGCTGCCATAACGAAACACCACAGTATGGGTGACTTAAACAGCAGAAATGTATTTCTCACAGTTCTGGAAGCTCGAAATCCCAGATCCACGGTTCACTGTCTGATG
>NW_006776934.1:27759-31922 GCF_000442215.2 Lipotes vexillifer | reverse complement strand
TTTCCCTGGCTTATAGACAGACATGGATTTTTCTCAGTCAGCCTTTCCTCTACACACACTTGGGGACAGTGAGCTCTCTTGTCTTTCTTCATATAAGGACACTAATCCTATTGGATCAGGGATCAAATCTTATGACCTCATTTAACCTTAATTCCTTCCTCAGAGGCCCCATCTCCAAATGCAGGTATATTGGGTTAGGGCTTAAACATACCACTTTAGGTGGGATACAAATGCTCAGTTCATAACAATAAACTATTTTTTTGTTTAATTAGGAGCTCTTGAGGTTTTAAAACATTTCAGTCACAGACTACATTTTATATCTTACAGACCTCGTAGCAGTCTGATTAAGTCCATGAACATGATCACCAGAAATAGGATCAAATGGACATAAGAATGTTTGCTTACCATTTCAGATGACTCTGATTTTCTTGAAGTACACCCAAGGACATTCCCACCACCCAGCAATCCACAGACTACAGCTTAATAATCTCCTATGTTACTCAGGTTGTAGCATGGAACGTTTTAAAAGATCAAGAACTATTCAACCTAGGTTAATTGGACCTTACTCCAAGCACAAGTAAAGGTGATTTTTCTTTATTCCCTAGATTCAAATTAATGTATAGCAAGTTTCAAAAGCTGAACTTTAAAGCCTGGAAGTGCCTATAGTTTTGAATTTATAACTTTAATAAATTTAAAATTAGTGTAAAATTTAGTAACTCTAAATAATCCTTTATTTGCACAGAAAAGATAAGCTAAGGACAAAACCATAAGAAAATCTAAATTAACAAATGTCAAAAACAGCACTCAAGGGCACTCAACAGAAGTCCCCAGAGATGTGGTCAGGGCACTCTGAGAGCAGAGTGGGGCAATCCACAGAAGAGAGTGTTTGGAAGAGGAGGTCGTGGCCAACAGGTTGTAACAGGAATGATGGGAGGAAAGAAAGAAGAAAGAACAGAGCTCCCTCAATTCATAACCTGGTGCTTGGTGAACATGGTTGTCATAGAGCACAGTCCAAACAAGAACTCATACCAGAAATAGAATAAATATATGTCCAAGCTAATTGCAGACATTGTTGGTCATCTTTGAATATATTCTTACCACAAAATTACACAGTTCAAAATAATGGTAAACTTTACAATTGAAAATTATACCCAAAGGGACATTCTTTCTTAATAAACCTACAAAACCAAGAGAAAATAGAATCACTATCACACAGAATGAGGAATAAATTGTTTTAATAAATCTCATAACCTAATGACTACTTGTGACACTAAAATGAAAAATGAGGTTTTCTAGAAAAACATTAAGCTTTAGAAAAAAATGTTGACTCTCATCAAACAAATTTCCAAATAAAAATAATATATAAAAACAGGTAAATTTTTAAAAAGTTGCCAAAAGATAGCTGATTCTACATACTTGGATGCAACAGAGAAGTTCATAAAGTTTATCTATCTACGTATCTATCTATGTATCTATGTATCTATCATCTAATTTATTCATGTGTGCACTTATGTATTTTTCTTTCTTTCATCTATGTATCTATGTATTTATCATCCATCTATTTATCTATCATCTATCTATCTATCTATCCATCTCACTTCTACTTAACTGTGATCTATCTGCTGTGAGAGTGAATTTACCAAATTTGGTAAATTAGAGGGAGTATGAAGCCTCTTCAGTTCTTCATCTCACCAAAATACTTTTCAAAGGCTTTGGTTAGATAACTTGTATCAAATCTAACCTCAACCTATCAATATCCATGTGAAATCCAGCTTCTTAAATTCTCTAAATACCAATTTCTTGACTTGTTTAAGAGTTAACTTGTTATGATTTAAGGGTGAAGTGAGGTGACCTATGTAAAATACTTAGTCGAGATCAGTAGTCTCCAATCTGTGAATTAGAACACCCCAGGGACCTAAAATGCAGAAACCCAGACCCCACACTAGACTGTGACTTTCTGTTGGCCTCATGGGTGACCTAGGCACAGGGATCTTTTTTTTTTTTTTTAATTTTCTCCAAATGTTTCTCATGCAGTGAGTAGATAATTCTTAATAGGAAAATTCACTGGTAATACAAACTCAATAAGTGGCAGTTGTCATAATTGTCATTGTCAAGATTATCAGTTATATTACCTGAATTCTGAATTGAATTTTCACAGCTAAATAAGTTGGCAACCACAGGTAGCTTGAAGACAAATACAAATACAAAAATATAATTTATTTTAAAATGTATTATAAAATTTCTTACCATAAATGAAGTTTGCATTTATCTATGGCAGAAATAGAGTGAGCATAGATGGCAATTATATTCATCACCATAATCTGATTTTAGGAACAGAGTAAATATCCAATTGTGCTTCCAGATGAAAAATTGTAATCAGAATTTAAATCCATATAATTAGAATTAATTTGACTTTCTATAAAAATGTTGCATTTGAGAAAACTATTACTTTTCAAAATATCAATTGTTTTAAAATTTACCTAGATAGCAATAATTAAAATCTGGTTTTAAAAAAAATAGCATTGCTTCATGAAGCTTAGTAGCAATCTGTGTGGTATGTATTATCAAATAGGAAAAGTATGTAGCATTGTACTTATAATTAGTGCTTGTACGTTGGGAACATATGAAGAAGACCAGAAGTGTAGTGTTTTGAGTTCACCAACAAAAGAGTGAAATTCATTGCAAAGGGCATGAATTATTAATCAGTTTTGAATTATCATTGCCCTTAGGTTTCTTAACTTTGCTGAACATTCTCCCATTTTATAAATCCTCGAGACTTCATTTGCCCAATGTGGCATTTGAGACAAACTCAGCCTGCAGCACCTACTCTGGGCCCATGCAGATGGGGCACTAATCCTGCCTGGCTCTCCACTGCTGATGAGGACACTTGACATTTCATCAAGGAGGCATTCAAGGACCAGATAGAAGCTCTCTAGAAACGTAAGGGCCGTCAGACTCCGAGGAAGCCACTTGCAATTGATTGGTCCCATGAATAACTTCCATTCTAGGCTTCCAACAGGACCTGGGCATTTCCTATCACTTCCTTCAGTTCAGTTTTGCTGCGAAAGGTTTTAGTTCTGTTGTGATGAAAGGAATAACTTTCTTAAAAGACTGAAATAAGTTAAATTTCTCAATGCAATGTAAGTTTTCTGCTAGAATATTTTCAAAATTGCTAGTATTTTACTGTTTAATATTAATATTAAACTGTTTAATAGAGGAAAGATCTTTATAGTTTAGTAGTAACTTTAGTGGTCATTGGGAAATCATGCCATGTGTATCTCCCTAAAATTTGGGGTTTAGTGGAGGGAAGCCCAGACAGTTTTCAGAGCACCCATGGGAGGTAGTTCTTCTCCACACACCCCAGCAACTCTGTTACACTCAATACTTCACCCACTGCTTAATTGATATACATTTGCATATTTTAACTTACATCTCCTCACTCAATAAGGGATTTCTCCTGCAAAGTTAAAATGAGAAACATTTCTAAAATGAGGGGAGAGATCTTCTTTTTTGTAAAAATTTAGCTCACCATTAAAATGAAAAGCATCACCTTTAGGACTTTAAGAGGATGAATAAACACAGAGAGCTAGAAAGGTCCTTCAGTGGCTATGCTGTACCATCTCCCATCAGAAGGGGCAGGTTCTCACTGTAGAACCATTGTAGATCAATGCCTTTATGGCAATAGATAATGAACCAAGCTGAAAATTAGGCAAATGGATCTGTGTCTTCATTTGTCTTCAGAATGCACCAAACACCACCTGGATTTGGTGAATTATCTGGACCTTAGTAAATTCATCCTAAATCATTTGTCCCCAGTCTGGCTCACTGATCCCAAAACCTACCTCTTTGGGCAGACCTAAGGCTTTTGCTTTCTCTTGACCAAAAGAAGTTTCTCTTTGAGAAAAATATATATATTTTTTCTTTTTACAGTATGACATAATATATTTTACATAAGAATGATGTAAAAAATATTGCCTCCAATCATATGTCAGGATAAACCCTTTGGGGGCAGATAATTTGGTCTGATTCTCTGTATACAACACATCACACCTCCTTGTACCTTGCTTCTCAGTGAGTTGAATCTATACTTTGTGAACAAATATTATTTCTCAGGCAAGACCTAGATTTCTGGTATATTTTTATTACCCCTTTCCACACTCTTT
>NW_006776934.1:0-27471 GCF_000442215.2 Lipotes vexillifer | reverse complement strand
CTCTTTCTAATTTCTTTTTTCTATCTTTATAATAGTTTTTGTAATGTTTTAGTATTTCAAATTGACTTTATTTAAGTCAATTTATTTAAGATTTTACTTTATTTTTTATTAGAGTGTTTTCTAAATCAAAGACTTTGGAAAATTTTTCTGCAATTCAAAAAAAGAACAGAGCAGTTACATACTTACTACAAATTTAATGGTTTTTTTTTTCCAATTAAAAATAACAGGAACATTTTTCTTAGTCTTAATTCTGTGTCTTAGTTTATCTTCTAAAAAATGGGTTTAAAAACAGTAGTTTTCTCCTAGTTTTGCTATGAAGGTTCATCACATTTATGAATTACAAGCCTGGTGTAATAAACATTATCACAGCAGCCCATTGATAGGGGCATCAGATTTCTTTATACTGAATGTCATTATTGTAATGTCTTCCATCAAATGGCAGAGGCATTGTTCCCAAACCTACTGCTTTCTTTCCTCACCTTCCTCAGAACATCATGTGCTAACAGTCAGTTTGCTGGGTTGTATTCTCATACTTCCATTAGAATAAAAATAGGCAGTCACATTATTGTCAGCCTGTTCTTAGACTGAGCTACTGAGGCATGCCTGAGACCCAGGAGCTGCTTTGAATCATTTCCATCTCGACACACACCCAACATTTGAGCCAACATTCAGCCACGGGTTTTGGAGCCTGGTCTCAGAGGCAGTGTTTCATCTGGGAGTGAGGCTGAAGCAGTAAACAGGCAAGTGAACTTTCTCCTAATGGGAGAGAGAGAAAAGGAATGAATAACATATCTCGAATGTATTAGCTAGACATGAGTGCAAGGAATAAAATCCGGGCAAAGAGGTAAGAGAACCTGTGATGCTGGGTATGGGAAGGGTCTCAGACAGGGTCATGGGGCCATCATCACATTGCAGTTTCTTTGTTGGACCACAACACCTTCTTCATTTTGAGGAGTTCAGAAGCTCCTACTATTTTCTCCAGTAGGCAACATCTGGCTTCTCTTTGTCCTCATTTCCTCTGGACTGAATGATAGATTTCTAAATTAACTTAGACTATGGGATAATTTATAGTGACACTTTCATGATTCCAAATAACTATGCTATTTTTTAAAACATATCTACATTCTTACTGCAAAGAATTCCATTTGTATAACACTTATATTTCTTAATGTTAAACAATTCATGCTATATAGTGAAATTTGGACAATTGGCAAGTATTGAAAAGAAAAAAAAATCGTATGAAATTCTACCAACCTGAAACCATCAGCATTTTAATGCATTTCTGAATAGTCTTTTTAATCTATGCATATATGTACATAGATTTATTTTATCATAAAATTGAAATCATACTTTATGTACAGTATTTACTCCTTGTGGTAAGTTAAATAATTTCTAAATATTGAGGTAATATAATAACATTGCAGTAAATATTATATGTCCATTTCATGCATTTCTGATTTTTATTTAGAACTATTTTTACAACATCCAGGAACAGACTCTGAAGGTAAAAAACCCCGTCCCAGGGGCTTGGTGTGTTTTGCAGGAGGACCAGGACTCCAAAGAAGAAAGTAAAACTACGTTCTAAACATCAGAAAATGTCAGGGAGAGAAGGAAGTCTATTTTAGGAGGCACCATGAAATAAATGAGTTTTCACGAATGGATAGACATCACTTACCCTTCACATTCCAAGGACAGCAAGTGAAGCAAAGCTGAGCTTGTGCACTTCTCAGTGCCATTCATTGATATTTGCAGTGAGGCATCGGCTGATAGGATATTCTTGGGCAGTCTCCTCAGTTAGATTCTGTGCCTGGCTTGGTTGAAGACTCATTCCATTAGTCAAGAATGATTAGCTAGAGGAACATTCCATTGAGTCAGTCCCTGAATATTTCTGTGAAATCATGAAGTGACAGAAAAATCCTATGGCTCACTGCTTTTGGGGCAAAGCCTGCTGTGTCCATCATCTAAAGTCAGTGATAAATAAAAGAGAGAAATGGAGCAGTAGACAGAATCACACGTTTCTGAGAAAAACTGCTCTCATTCTTTTCTTCTTTCCTTCCCAGCACTGAGACACTGCATTAGTTGGAATTTTCCTGAGTTTATGACTCTTCTCAGCTTCTTTGTATCTCATGTTTCTCAAAATTTACTTTTCAATTTTTGCTCTCCTGAATCTTTTTGTCACCCACCTCAGTATTTGGTGTTACTCTACCAAATTTTTCAAAGCAGAAACTGGATGGAGATGCCAGTTTCTCTTTTCTTCCCTGCCTTTACTGATTCTACCTACAGGCACATCCCAAGATCATCTCCTTTTCTCTAACTGCACTTTGGCCAGATTCTTCTGGACCATCTAAGTTTCTCACCCTGACTTCTGAGGTAATGCCCAGACTGATCTCTACGTCTTTGTTATGCCATCTTCCAGTTCATTCTCCCAACAGTAGAAGAACATCACAACTCATGTAGTTGATCATCTGTTGCTTAGTATAGCCCGTGCTTCTCCTTGAATTTCTATTAAAAGCCATTTTTCTTTCAAAACCCACATTTCTTACCTATCAGATAGAGACACTGATAACATCTAAAACCTGCCCTCTCTCACCCCGCACACCTTCTGGTCTCAGGGCTTCAGCACAAGCTGTTTTCCCTGGAAACCCCTTCACAGGGACAGCTCCTTTTCCTCATCCTAACAAAAATATTTTTATAACTTCCTCTTTATTTAAATCAGGTATCTTTCCCTTAAAATAATTATCCACTAATCTAATGTGACCTTTGTTTCTTCCTTAGTACTTACCAAAGTTTTCATTTGTTTCTCTGTTTGCATTTGTTTACTCTTGTTTTTCTGTCTCACCTTCTGATGCTTTATGAGATAAGCTCTTTGTCTGTTTTTCCCAAAAGCCTAATGCATAATAAAAACTCAATTCACAATTGATTCTGTAAATCTTCATTGGATGAGATATTGCTTCCATCAACTCTATATTATTGATAAGGTATATATATTTTTTCCTTAACAACGTATATTTTTATATTTTTGACATGTTAAATTTGTCTTACTGTTACTACTAATTTTAAAGAACTGAAGTAACACAGAGAAAGAAACACAGGGAAGAAAGTAAAAACCAAGATAAAATAAAAATAATCTCATCATTAGAAATAATCATCATTAACTTTTGGTGAATATATTTTCATAAATCTCTTTTCATAATAGTTCAGATATTTCAGAAAAGTTAGAGTGATAAAAATATTGTTATAAAAATATCACACTGGGGACTTCCCTGGTGGCACAGTGGTTGAGAGTCCACCTGCCGATGCAGGGGACACGGGTTCGTGCCCCGGTCTGGGAAGATCCAACATGCCGCAGAGCAGCTGGGCGCATGAGTCGTGGCCGCTGAGCCTGCGTGTTCAGAGCCTGTGCTCCACAACGGGAGAGGCCACAACAGTAAGAGGCCCACGTACTGCAAAAAAAAAAAAAAAATCATACTGAATATGTATTTCATATAATCTATTAAATGTGTTTTAATGGATTTTAATTTAAAAAGAACTGAAATAATATTGAAGGAACTTGGATGACTAACAAATGTCTCTTCATCACAGACCTATTGTTTAAAAGATCATATAATGTTAAAAAAAATGAAAGTGATGAAAATGAGAAACAGTGATCAGAAAGAATGTATTGTGTAAGAAGAAAGATGTGGATATTATATAATAGAAACTGAGGGACCTATATTTTTAACTCTTGAAGAAACACAGCCAGATTGAATAAAGGAAAAGAAACCTTAAGAGAGAGATCAGAAGAGTAAAAGAGAGAGAAGGAGAAGGGGAGAGAAAAAGAGAGGGAGAGAGAAAAAAAGGGGGAGAGAGAGAGAGAGAAAATAAAAGAGAGATAAATGACACAATTGTGAAATGGTTTACATTCTATTAATGACAAACAGGGGAAGCAGGAACTGTGGCTAAATTGACTTGAAACTTTATTTAATTTGGTTGGATTTAATAATTGTGTATATTTTTAAAGGTCCATTGGCATTATTTTCCCTGAGTTTTTTTATTTTTTCTGTTTTTTTTCTTTTGTTTTGTTTAACATTTGAGATTTTGAGAGAATATCTTTATATTTTTGCCAGGCTGGTTTGGTATAAAATGTGTGGGTCAAACTCATCTTCAGTATCTGGCTGAGTTTTCTTCTGATATTAAGAATTGCTGTGCAGAAATCTGGGAGTTGATTTTATTTTATATGTAACCTTCTCTTTTGGTTTGGCTACCTGAAGAATTACTCCTACAATTCTGAGATGAATTTATTTGGATATCACTCAGAGATGATTATTTTTGGAAATATTTCTTTGTACTATTCCATCAGCAGATGCAATGGTTTCTTCATATTTGGAAATATCCTAAATGAATCTTCTGTGGTCTGTTTTGTAAGTTCTCTATTTTTTTTTTAACATCTTTATTGGACTATAATTGCTTTACATTGTTATGTTAGTTTCTGCTGTATAGCAAAGTGAATCAGCTGTAGGTATACATATAATCCCATATCTCCTCCATCTTGCATCTCCCTCCACCCTCCGTATCCCACTCCTCTAGGTGGTCACAAAGCACCAAGCTGAGCTGATCTCCCTGTGCTGTGTGGTGATGTGGAGGGGGAAAGGGTAAGCTGGGATGAAGTAAGAGAGTGGCATGGACATATATACACTACCAAATGTAAAGGATAACTAGTAAGTTTTCTATTTTATCCATCATTTTTACACTGGAATATTAATAGCAGATTTTTAAAAAGGCAATCCATAGTTATGGAGTACTTGAAAAAATAAACCTTACAAATAGAAATAAGTACTTTCGATGAACAACCTGACTCTTCCCCTTTCAGCCTTCCCCTCTGACTCCCAGAAATCACACTAGTAACAGTTTAATGTTTATCCTTTCACATCTTATTTTCATCATTTGCATAATATGGAAAGGAAATAATTAGGTGGTATAAAGGGAAATATGTGAAAGCAGATTGGCAGTGAGCTGATAATCATTGAAACTGGGTGTTGGGCCCGTGGTGATTTGTTACAATATTTTATCAACTAACAACTGTGTGCTCATATTTGTTTGTTTTTTAGTTCAGTATGCTAAAATATATCACTCTCTGGTTTTTATCATTCAATTTGTACCAAAGTTATTGTTCCTTTACTGTGAACTTTGAAGTCATCCTTTATTCTCCAAAAATAACCTTTTTGGTATCTTATTTACAACATTTTAAATATTTATAGTAATTCAGAGAAGGTTGCTACCTGTATGATATTGGGTCATTCTACCAAAGAACAAAAGTGTCTTTCCATTTATCCAAGTCTATATTTGTGTTTTTCAGAGCTGTTTCAGGGTTTTCCTCATGTGGTCTTCCCCCATTTCTTCTTAAGTTTATGTGTAAATTTGTCATCACCGTCTAATCCTCCTTCTCCTCTTCCTCCTCCTCTCTCTCTTCTTCCTTCTTCTTCTTTTGGGCTACTTAGATGAAGTTTTTTTTTTTTTTCTGCCATCTAAAAAATACTTTTAAATATAAATGACCTTTATTTTTAGATTGACTTAAGAACTTTTAAATTACTTTCATTCTTGATATCATTGATTCTCTTGGGTTTTCAGCTATATGGTCTGGAATAACAATGGATTCACTACTTTGTAATTGTTTGTTCTTTTCTTGTTGATTTGGTTGTTTCTCTAAGGCAGCATAAAATAGTGGAATAGTATGTGTCCTTAGCTTTAGTGTTCCTAGTGAGAATGCATCTGTTGTTTCTCCATTTCATTTCATAAGATGTTATTTTCATGAATTCTCCTCTGCTGTATTATAAAGGTTAGGCATTCATGGTATATACACATTGTGGAATCTGAGGGAAAGGGTGAGGGCAGAAAATGAAATGTCCATTTTAAAAAGTTTATGGCATTAAATATACTCTCTCTTTGTTTTGTACTTGGGAAGAGTTTTTCTCTTATCATTTTTATTGGTTATTAGACAAACTTTTAAAAACGAAAACACTCTTTTTTTTGCCGTATGCGGGCCTCTCACTGTTGTGGCCTCTCCCGTTGCGGAGCACAGGCTCGGACGCGCAGGCTCAGCGGCCATGGCTCACGTGCCCAGCCGCTCCGCGGCATGTGGGATCCTCCCAGACCGGGGCTCGACCCCCCGTCCCCTGCATCGGCAGGCAGACTCTCAACCACTGCGCCACCAGGGAAGCCCCGAAAACATTCTTAAAGGGAAGGACAATTAAGATATTGTCCTACCAAACTAAAAATTATTCACTTATGTTTTAAATATCTTATTGAAGTACTAAATGTAAAAAAAATGTATATTATAAATATACGGTTTAATTAATTTTTATACTATGAACCCACATGTGTAACTGACACCCAGGTAAAGTATAAGATCACTGCAGGCACCCCAGAAGATTCCCCTGAGTGCTCCTTCAAATAGTGCCTATGTTAACCATTTTCACAAAGAAAATTACTACTCAGACAGACATAGAATTGTTCTACCCATTGCCTATACTATACAAATGGATTTGTAGTTTATTTTGAGTGATCTAGCTTCTTGTGCTCAATAATATGTTTATGAGATTCAACCATAATTTTGGATATAATTGTAATTTAAAAACATTTTCACTGATGTAGAGTATTCCATTGTATGATACTAGCACAATTGATTTGCTCTTTCTTTTGCCATTTTGTCCTCCTTGAGATTTATTTCTTTTGTTTGCTTGCCTGTTTTTGCTTGATACTGTACTGTTTTATTTGAATTTTATTTTATTTTATTTTTACACAGCAGGTTCTTATTAGTTGTCCATTTTACACATATTAGTGTATATAAATCAATCCCAATCTCCCAATTCATCACACCACGACCACCCCCACCACTCCCCCCCTTGGTGTCCATATGTTAGTTCTCTACATTTGTATCTCAATATCTGCCTGACAAACTGGTTCACCTGTACCATTTTTCTAGGTTCCACATATATGCATTAATATACGATATTTGTTTTTCTCTTTCTGACTTACTTCACTCTATATGACAGTCTCTAGATTCATCCACATCTCTACAAATGACTCAACTTCATTCCTTTTTATGGCTGAGTAATATTCTATTATATATATGTACCACAACTTCTTTATCCATTTGTCTGTCAATGGACATTTAGGTTGCTTCCATGACCTGGCTATTATAAATAGGGCTGAAATGAACATTGGGGTGCACATGTCTTTTGGAATTATGGTTATCTCTGGGTATAGTGGGTTTGCTGGGTCATATGGTAATTCTATTTTTAGTTTTTTAAGGAACCTCCATACTGTTCTCCATAGTGGCTGTATCAATTTACATCCCCAACAACAGCGCAAGAGGGTTCATTTTTCTCCACACCTTCTCCAGGAATTGTTGTTTGTAGATCATTCTAACTGGTGTGACGTGATACCTCACTGTAGTTTTGATTTGCATTTCTCTAATAATTAGTGATGTTGAGCAGCTTTTCATGGGCTTCTTGGCCATCTGTATGTCTTCTTTGGAGAAATGTCTATTTAGGTCTTCTGCCCCTCTTTTGGATTGGGCTGTTTGTTTTTTTAATATTGAGCAACATGAGCTGTTTATATATTTTGGAGATTAATCCTCTGTCAGTTGATTCATTGGAAAATATTTTCTCCCATTCTGAGTGTTGTCTTTTCATCTTGTTTGCAGTTTCCTTTGCTTTGCAAAAGATTTTAAGTTTCATTAGGTCCCATTTGTTTGTTTCTTTTTGTCTTTATTTCCGTTACACTAGGAGGTGGATCAAAAAAGATCTTGCTGTGTTTTATGTCAAAGAGTGTTCTTCTTATGTTTTCCTCTAAGAGTTTTATAGTATCCAGTCTTACATTTAGGTCTCTAATCAATTTTGAGTTTAGTTTTGTGTATGGTGTTAGGGAGTGTTCTAATTTCACTCTTTTACATGTAGCTGTCCAGTTTTCCCAGCACCACTTATTGAAGAGGCTGTCTTCTCTCCTTTATATATCCTTGCCTCCTTTGTCATAGATTAGTTGACCAAAAGTGCATGGTTTTATCTCTGGGCTTTCTATCCTGTTCCATTGATCTATATTTCTGTTTTTGTGCCAGTATCATACTGTCTTGATTACTGTAGCTTTGGAGCATAATCTGAAGTCAGGGAGTCTGATTCCTCCAGCTCCGTTTTTTTTCCCTCAAGACTGCTTTGGCTATTTGGGGTCTTTTGTGTCTCCATACAAATTTTAAGATATTTTTTTCTAGTTCTGTAGAACATGCCTTTGGTAATTTGATAGGGATAGCATTGAATCTGTAATTTGCTTTGGGTAGTATAGTCATTTTCACAATATTGATTCTTCCAATCCAAGAACATGGTATATCTCTCCATCTGTTTGTATCATCTTTAATTTTTTTCATCAGTGTCTTACAGTTTTCTGCATATAGCTCTTTTGTCTCCTTAGGTATATTTATTCCTAGGTATTCTATTTTTTTTTGTTGCAATGGTAAATGGGAGCATTTCATTAATTTCCCTTTGAGATTTTTCATCATTAGTGTATAGGAAGGCAAGAGATTTCTGTGCATTAATTTTGTATCCTGCAATTTTACCAAATTCATTGATTAGCTCTAGTAGTTTTCTGGTGGCATCTTTAGGATACTGTATGTATAGTATCATGTCATCTGCAAACAGTGACAGTATTACTTCTTCTTTTCCAATTTGTATTCCTTTTATTTCTTTTCCTTCTTTGATTGCTGTGGCTAGGACTTCCAAAACTATGTTGAACAGCAGTGGTGAGAGTAGACATCCTTGTCTTTTTATTGATCTTAGAGGAAATGATTTTAGTTTTTCACCATTGAGAATGATGTTTGCTGTGGGTTTGTTGTATATGGCCTTTGATATGTTGAGGTTGGTTCCCTCTATACCCACATTCTGGAGAGTTTTTATCATAAATCATTGTTGATTTTGTCAAAAGGTTTTCTGCATCTATTGAGATGATCATATGTTTTTTATTCTTCAATTTGTTAATATGGTGTGTCACATTGATTGATATGCATATACTGAAGAACCCTTGCATCCCTGGGATAAATCTCACCTGATCATGGTGTATGATCCTTTTAATGTGTTGTTGGATTCTGTTTTCTAGTATTTCATTGAGGATATTTGCATCTATATTTAGCAGTGATATTGGTCTGTAATTTTCTTTTTTTGTATTATCTTTGGTTTTGGTATCAGGGTGACAGTGGCCTCATATAATGAGTTTGGGAGTGTTCCTTCCTCTGCAATTCTTTGGAAGAGTTTGAGAAGGATGGGTGTTGGCTGTTCTCTAAATGTTTGATAGAATTCCCTTGTGAAGCCATCTTGTCCTGGACTTTTGTTTGTTGGAAGATTTTTAATCACAGTTTCAATTTCATTACTTGTGATTGGTCTGTTCATACTTTCTGTTTCTTCCTGGTTCAGCCTTGGAAGGTTATACCTTTCTAAGAAGTTTTCCATTTCTTCCAGGTTGTCCGTTTTATTGGCATAGAGTTTCTTTTAGTATTCTCTTAGGTTGCTTTGTATTTCTGTGGTGTCTGTTGTAACTTCCCCTTATTCATTTCTAATTTTATTGATTTGAGTCCTCTCCCTCTTTCTCTTGATGAGTCTGACTAATGGTTTATCTATTTTATTTATCTTTTCAAAACAACAGCTTTTAGTTTTATTGGTCTTTGCTATTGTTTTCTTTGTTTCTATTTCATTTATTTCTGCTCTAATCTTTATGATTTCCTTCCTTCTACTAACTTTGGGTTTTGTTTGTTCTTTCTCTAGTTCCTTTAGGTGGAATCTTATATTGTTTACTTGAGGTTTCTCTTATTTCTTGAGGTAGGCTTGTATTGCTATAAACTTCCCTCTTAGAACTTCTTTTGCTGCATCCCATAGGCTTTGGATCATTGTGTTTTCATTGTCATTTGTCTCTAGGTATTTTTTGATTTCCTCTTTGATTTTTTCAATGATCTCTTGGATATTTAGTAATGTATTGTGTAGCCTCCATGTGTTTGTGTTTTTTAGTATTTTTCCCTGTAATTTATTTCTAATCTCATAGCACTGTGGTCAGAAAACATGCTTGATATGATTTCAATGCTCTTAAATTTACTGAGGCTTGATTTGTGATAAAAAATGTGATAAATCCTGGAGAATGTTCCATGTGCACTTGAGAAGAAAGTGTAATCTGCTATTTTTGGATGGAATGTCCCATACATACCATTTAAATCTATCTTGTCTATTGTGTCACATAAAGGTTGTGTTTCCTTATTAATTTTCCATTTGGATGATCTGTCCATTGGTGTAAATGAGGTGTTAAAGTCCCCCACTCTTTTTGTGTTACTGTCAATTTCCTCTTTTATAGCTGTTATCATTTGCCTTATGTATTGAAGTGCTCCTATGTTGGGTGCATATATATTTATAATTGTTATATCTTCTTCTTGGATGGATCCCTTGATCATTATGTAGTGTCCTTCCTTTTCTCTTATAACATTCTTTATTTTAAGGTCTATTTTTTTTCTGATATGAGTATTGTTATTCCAGCTTTCTTTTGATTTCCATTTGCATGGAATATATTTTTCCATCCCATCACTTTCAGTCTGTATGTGTCCCTAGATCTGAAGTGGCTCTTTTGTAGAAGCATATATATGGGTGTTGTTTTTGTATCCATTCAGCAAGCCTGTGTCTTTAGTTTGGAGCATATAATCTATTCACGTTTAAGGTAATTATCAATATATATGTTCCTATTACCATTTTCTTAATTGTTATATGTTTGTTTTTGTAGGTCATTTTCTTCTCTTGTGTTTTGGACTTAGAGAATTTCCTTTAACATTTATTGTAGAGCTGGTTTGGTGGTGTTGAATTATCTTAGCTTTTGCTTGTCTGTAAAGCTTTTGATTTCTCCATTGAATCTGAATGATATCCTTGCCACATAGAGTAATCTTGGTTGTAGGTTCTTCCCTTTCATCACTTGAAATATGTCATACCACTCCCTTCTTGCTTGTAGATTTTCTGCTGAGAAATCAGCTGTTTACCTTATGGGAGTTCCCTTGTATGTTATTTGTCATTTTTCCCTTGTTGCTTTCAATAATTTTTCTTTGTCTTTAATTTTTGCCACTTTGATTACTTTGTGTCTTGATGTGTTTCTCCTTGGGTTTATCCTCCCTGGGACTCTCTGCACTTCCTGGACTTGGGTGGCTATTTCCTTTCCCATGTTAGGGAAATTTTCGACTATAATCTCTTCAAACATCTTCTCAAGACCTTTCTCTCTTTCTTCTCCTTCTGGGACCCCTATAATGCAAACGTTGTTGCATTTAATGTTGCCCCAGAGGTCTCTTAGGCTGTATTCATTTCTTTTCATTCTTTTTTCTTTATTCTGTTCCACAGTAGTGAATTCCACCATTTTGTCTTCCAGGTCACTTATCTTTTCTTCTGCCTCAGTTATTCTGCTATTGATTCCTTCTAGTATATTTTTCATTTCAGTTACTGTATTGTTCATTTATGTTTATTTGTTCTTCAGTTCTTCTAGATGTTTGTTTTTAAATTCTTCTAGGTGTTTGTTAAACATTTCTTGCATCTTCTTTATCTTTGCCTCCATTGTTTTTCCAATGTCCTGGATCATCTTCACTATCATTATTCTGAATTCTCTTTCAAGAAAGTTGCCTATCTCCACTTCATTTAGTTGTTTTTCAGGGGCTTTATTTTGTTCCTTTAACTGGTACTTAGCCCTCTGCCTTTGTATCTTGCCTAACTTTCTGTGAATGTGCTTTTTGTTCCACATGCTGCAGGATTGTAGCTCTTATTCTTTCTGCTGTCTGCCCTCTTATGGATGAGGCTATCTAAGAGGCTTTTGTGAGTTTCCTGATTGGATGGAATGGTAGTGGGCAGAGCTGCCTGTTGCTCTGATGGGCAGAGCTCAGGAAAACTTTAGTCTGCTTTTCTGCTGATGGGTGGTGCTGGGTTCCCTCCCTGTTGGTTGTTTGGCCTGAGGCGACCCAACACTGGAGCTTACCCAGGCTCTTTGTTGGGACTAATGGTGGACGCAGATAGGGCCAAGGAATACTTCCCAGAACTTATGCTGCCAACTTCTGCTGTCCTTGTTCTCACAGTGAGACACAGCCAACCCCTACCGCTGCAGGGGACCCTCCAATGCTAGCAGGTATGTCTGGTTCAGTCTCCTATGGAGTCACAGCTCCTTCCCCTTGGTTTCAATGCACACACTACTTTGTGTGTGCCCTCCAAGTGTGGAGTCTCTCTTTCCCCCTGTCCTGTTGAAGTCCTGCAATCAAAGCCTGCTAGCCTTCAAAATCTCATTCTCTAGGAATTCCTCTTCCCATTGCTAGACCCCTAGGTTGGGAAGCCTGATGTGGGGCTCAGAATCTTTACTCCAGTGGGTGGACTTCTGTGGTATAAGTGTTCTTCAGTTTGTAAGTCACCCACCCAGAAGTTATGGGATTTGATTTTAGTGTGATTGCACCCCTCCTACAGTCTCGTTGTGGCTTACCCTTTGTCTTTTGATATGGGTTATCTCTTTTGGTGAGCTCCAGTGTCTTCCTGTCAATGATTGTTCAGCATTTAATTGTGATTCTGGTGCTCTCTCAAGAGGGAGTGAGAACAGGTCCTTCTACTCCGCCATCTTGAACCAATCTCCTGTACTAGTTCTTCATCATTATTTTATTACTAGAAAAGAAGATTGTGATCTTCAAACTGGCTCCTTACTAGACATCCGCCCTGAGATTTTAGGTGAATTTAGGTAAAGCGATAAAGGAATTCTTTTCAATTATTACTAAGAGTAAAAATGGGGTTGTCGGTCAGGGGAATGTCTCCTAAAAGATATCATTACAGACTTGATTATAAAATGAACATAATTGGTCCACAGAGTAGTCAGAGGCCAGATACTAATAGGCAGGTTAAACCAAGGACAGAGGATGTGGAGAGTATATTCCATTGACTGTTTTACAAGGAAAATAATACCAGTCATCTGCTTTTATTCTGCATATGTGTGGTGTGGTAATGAAGAAAGCAGCAATCCTATACTATTTTTTCAAGCTGTAGTCTTGATATTATACTCAGTTACTCTGGATTCTAGGTGGAAAATTATTTTAAATTTGATATGTCATGGTTTCTGGTCACATGTATCCAGAAATTTAATAAAGTGGATTTAGAATCCTGTTTTATCATTAGCTGTGACACTTAGTAGCTATGTAAATTTGACCAAGTTCTTTATCTTTGCCATAAAACATAAAATATCCTAGGGGCAAGTGATTAATCTTTTAATGCTTAACTGAAAGGTAAATGCTTATAGATGTCTAATGAAATAGCTCATAATATTTTCTCCATACTCACTGATGCTTCTGGACTAATATATCAAAGTTAGTTCATACTGAAGGGAGGTCATGAAAGTTTTAACTGGTGATAATATTTTCTTTCTCTCTCACTCTTTGTTTTAATATAATGGGATGAATATATTCAGATGTTTAAGAACTAGTTTTGTGAAAAATATGAAATATCTAAATGTGTGAAAAAATAAAACATTCATAGAAATTTATTGAGACACATTTAAGAATATTATAGCATAACTGTTCCGTTTCTACTACCATGCTTTAATATATATTTGGAATTTTGAAAAATCTCTAATGGCAGTATAAATATATGTACATATATTACAATAAATGGTCTCAAGTTTATGACAACATTTTAAATAATATTTCCAGAAAAATTTTTTGCAGGATATTGATTAAAATGTTAAACTCATGTTTTTCTTCAATATTGTAAAATATAAAGCAAATAAATATATTAATACGTAAGAATTCCAATTTATTAAATTACAATTTAGAGTAATATTGGGAAAATTCCAAGCAGACTTTTAAAATTGTGGCATGCAATAAAAATCTCATTACAGATATTTTTTAATTTAAACTCTAGATATTAGTGCCTATATTTTTACTATTTCTGAAAGGATAGGTTGTTTTACTAAGAATTGTGGTAGTGTGATATGTCACTATGCTATACAGTGGGTAAAATTTCTATGAATTATTTCTTCATGTATACCTAGTAGTGTGTGTGTGTGTATGTGTGTGTGTGCATATGTGTCTGTGGTGTGAAAGAGAGAAAGATAAAGAATATTAGTTAAAAAGAATAACAGCAAAACAGTTCAACCTGTTTTTTTTAGGTCTATGTTATTGGTGTATGTAATCAAATACCTTAACAAACCCTTTTCAACAGTTTCATTTAAAGGCTAACTACTAACTTTAACAATGTAGGAGTCCCAGAAGGAGAAGGGATAGAGAAAGGGGAAGGGAACATATCAGAAGACAAAATAGCTGAAAGTTTTCCCGACTTGGGAAAGAAAACAGACATTCAGATCCAGGAAGCACAAAGAATCCAACAAAATCATATCAACTCCATGAGGTATATAACAAGACATTTTTTTTTTTTTTTTTTTTTGCTGTACGTGGCCTCTCACTGTTGTGGCCTCTCCTGTTGCAGAGCACAGGCTCAGCGGCCATGGCTCACGGGCCCAGCCGCTCCGCGGCATGTGGGATCTTCCTGGACCGGGGCATGAACCCGTATCCCCTGCACCGGCAGGTGGACTCTCAACCACTGCGCCACCAGGGAAGCCCAACAAGACATTTTTTTTTTAATTAAAATGACAAAAAATAAAGATAAAGAGGGAATTTTAATAGCAGCAAAGCAAAAGAAACTAATTATGTAAAAAGGAACTCTTATGATGATACAAGCTGACTTTTCAGCAAAAACTGCAGGCCAGAGGGAGTAGCACAATATATTTAAAGTAATGAAAGAAAATACCTACAATAAAAAAATACCCTACCTTGCCAACCTAAAATTCAGATTTGAAGGAGAGATAAAGAGCTTTATAGACAAGCAAAAGTTTAAAAATTCAACACCACAAAACTGGCTTTACAAATGTTAAAGAGACTTTTCTAAGTGGAAAGAAAAAGAGCATAACTAGAAATATGAAAATTAGGAAACAAAAAAGTCTCACTGGTGAAGGCAAATATACAGTAAACATAGTAGATCAACCACTTATAAAGGTAATGGAAAGTTAAAAAAACAAAAGTAATAAAATTATCTATATTTACAGTAAGTAGTAAAGATATACATAAAACAAAAAGAGGTCAAATGTTATATCAAAAACATTAAATACGGGGGGTATAAAAGTACAAATTTGATAAAATGCATTTGAATGTGAAAGATTATCAATTTAAGAACATCAAAATTATACCAAGCATCTTTTCCAACCCAAGGTAACGAGACTTGAAATCAAGTACAAGAAAAAAACTTCAAAAACACAAACACAGGAAGGAGAAGCAACATGCAATAAACAACCACTGATCAATGAATAAATCAAAAAAGAAATTTTAAAATACCTGGAGACAAAAGAAAATGAAAACACAGCAATCCAAAATCTACGGAATGCAGCAGAAACAGTTCTAAGAGAGAAGTTTAGAGAGATACACACCTACCTTAGGACTCAAAAATATCTCAAATAAACAACAACTGTATATCTAAAGAAACTAGAAAATGAAGAAATAAAATCCAAAGTTAGTAGAAGGAAATAAATCATAAAGATTTGAGAAGAAATAAAATACAGACTTAAAAATACAAAAGATTGGGGCTTCCCTGGTGGCACAGAGGTTGAGAGTCTGCCTGCCAATGCTAGGTGACATGGGTTCGTGCCCTGATCTGGGGGGATCCCACATGCCACAGAGTGGCTGGGCCCATAAGCCGTGGCCACTGAGCCTGTGCGTCCTGAGCCTGTGCTCCACGACTGGGTGGGCCACAGCGGTGAGGGGTCCACGTACCACAAAGAAACAAAACAAAAAAACAAACAAACAAAAAATACAAAAATTGGGCTTCCCTGGTGGTGCAGTGGTTGAGAGTCCACCTGCCGATGCAGGGGACACAGGTTCGTGCCCCAGTCCGGGAAGATCCCACATGCCGTGGAGCGGCTAGGCCTGTGAGCCATGGCTGCTGAGCCTGTGCGTCCAGAGACTGTGCTCCGCAATGGGAGAGGCCACAACAGAGAGAGGTCTGAATACTGCAAAAAATAAATAAATAAAAAATACAAAAGATCAATGAAACTAAGAACTTCTTCATTAAAGGATAATCAAAAATAGTAAATCTTTAGCCAAACCCATCAAGATAAAAGAGAGGGCCTCTCACCAGAAAATAAAATCAGAAATGAAACAGGAGGTGTTACAATTGAAACTATAGAAATAAAAAGATCTTAAGAGATTACTATGAACAACTCTACACCAATATAGTGGACAAACTAGAAGAAATGGACAAATTCCTAGAAATATACAGTGTCCAAGTGCTGAATCAGAAAGAAATAGAGCATATGAGGAGACCAATTACAGTAATGAAATTGAATCAGTAATTTAAAAAACAAAACAGGGCTTCTCTGGTGGTGCAGTGGTTGAGAGTCTGCCTGCCGATGCAGGGGACATGGGTTCTTGTCCCGGTCCGGGAGGATCACCCATGCCACGGAGCGGCTGGACCCATGAGCCACGGCCACTGAGCCTGTGTATCCAGAGCCTGTGCTCTGCAGCGGGAAAGGCCACAGCAATGAGAGGCCCGTGTACTGAAAAACAAACAAACAAACAAAAAATATCCCAACATACAAAATTCCAGGACCAGAAAACTTCACAGGTGAATTCTACGAAACATTTAAAAAGGAATTAACACCTAGCCTTCTCAAACTATTACAAAAAATCACAGAGGAAAGAAGGCTTCCAAATTCATTCTACAAAGGCAGCATTACACTGTTATAAAAACCAGACAATTATACCACAATAAAAGAAAATTACGTGTCAATATCTCTGATGAACATAAATGCAAAAATACTCAACAAAATATTAGTAATCCAAATCAACAATTCATTAAAAGGATCATACACCATTAACAAGTGGAATTTACCCCAGGTATGCAAGGATGGTTCAATATCTGCAAATCAGTTAATATGATATGCCACATTAACAAATTGAATAATAAATTCATATGATACTTTTAATAGATAGATAAAAAGCTTTTGAAAATTTAAGATCCATTTGTGATTAAAAATCTCCACAAAGTAGGAATAGAGGGAATATAACTCAGTATAACAAAGGCCATATATGACAAGCCCATAGGTAAAATCATAGTCAACTGTGAAAAGCTGAAATAAATTTCCTCTAAGATTAGGAACAAGACAGATGCCCACTATTGCCACTTTAATTCACCATAGTATTGTAAGTCTTATCCAGAATAATCAGGCAAGAAAAATTAAACAAAACAAAGCAAACAAAAAAACAGGAATCCATATTGGAAAGGAAGAAGAAAAACTGTCAGTTTTTAGATGACATAATATTATGTATAGAAAATACTCAAGACATTATGTAAAAAAAAAAAAAAATAGAACTCATGAATGAATTCAGTAAAGTTGCAACATAACAAAATTAATATATAGAAATGTGTTGCATTTCTATACATTAACAATGAACTATAAGAAAGATGAATTAAGAATGCAATCCCATTTACAATTGTCTCAAAAAGAATAAAATAAGTAGGAGTAAATCTAACTAAGTGGGTAAAATACCTGTACATGGAAAGCTTTAAGGCAATGATGAAAGAAACTGAAGACAGAACTACCAAATGGAAATATGCATAGTGATCATGGATTAGAAGAAATAATATTGTTAAGATGGTCATAGTACCCAAGGCAATCTACAGATTTAACATAATCTTTATGAAAATACCAATGCAATTTTTCACAGAACTAGAACAAATAATTCTAAAATTTGTATGAAAAGACAATAGACTCCAAATAGTAAAATAATATTGAGAAAGAACAAAAATGGATGTATCATGCTTCCTGACTTCAAAGTACACTACAAAGGTACAATAATCAAAACACTATGATCCTGTCCTCAAAACAGGCACATAGATCAATGGAACAGAAGACAGAGCCCAGAAAAGAACAATATTTATATGTTCAATTAACCTATGACAAAAGAGGCAAGAATATACAATGGAGAAAAGACAACCTCTTCAATCAATGGTTTTGGGAAAACTGGTCAGCTACATTCAAAATAATTAAACTGGACTACTTTCTCATACCACATACAAAAATAAACTCAAAATGCATTAAAATGGGGGCTTCCCTGGTGGCGCAGTGATTGAGAGTGCGCCTGCTGATGCGGGGGACGCGGGTTCGTGCCCTGGTCCGGGAGGATCCCACATGCTGTGGAGCGGCTGGGCCCATGAGCCGTGGCCGCTGAGTCTGCGCGTCTGGAGCCTGAGCTCTGCAACAGGAGAGGCCACAATAGTGAGAGGCCCACATACCGCAAAAAATAAATAAATAAATAAATGTATTAAAATGGTCTCACATTTAAACGCACTTAAATGTGAGACTTGAAACCATAAAATTTCTGGAAGAAAACACAAGTAGTACTCCCTTTGAAATTAGCCTTAGCAATATATACATTTTTTTAGATTATCTCTCCTCAAGCAAGGGAAACAAAACTAAAAATAAACAAGGGAACTACAACAAACTAAAAAGCTTTTGCACAACAAAAGAAACTCTCAACAAAACAAAAAGTTTACCTATTGAATGGGAGAAGATATTGGTAAACAATATATATAATAAAGCCTTAATATCCAAAATTTACAAAGAAATCATATAACTCAACATCAGAATACAAACAACCAGACTGAAAAATGGTCAAAGACCTGAACAGACATTTTTCCATAGAAGACATACAGATGATCAACAGGCAAATGAAAAGACACTCAACATAGCTAATCATCAGGGAAATGCAAATCAAAACCACAATGAGACATCACCTCACACACATCAGAATGGCAAGACAATAAATAAGTATAGGTGAAGATGTGGAGAAAAGGGAACTTTTGTGCACTATCGGTGGGAAATATAGGTTGGTCCAGCTACTATGGAAAACAGTATGGAGGTTCCTCAAAATATTAAAAATAGAACGAACATATGATCCCACAATTCTACTGCTGGGTATTTATTCAAAGAAAACAAAAACAGTAATCAGAAAAGATATATGCATCCCTATGTTTGTTGCAGCATTATTTACAAGAGCCAATTAATAAAGCAACCTAAGTGCCCATCCATAAATAAACTGGTAGCAAAGAAGTGGTATATATATATATATATATATATATATATAATATATATTAATATTATATAATTATATATTATTAATATTACTCAGCCATAAGAATGAATGAACTCTTATTTGTGACAACATGGTTGTACCTACAGTGTATTATCTTAAGATAAGTCATACAAAGAAAGACAAATACTGTATAATTTCACTTATATGTGGAATCTAAGAAACAAAACAAATGCACAAAAATATCAAAACAGAATGGAGTCATAAACACAGAGAAGAAATAGGTGGTTGCTTGAGGGGAGGGATAGGGAGGATGAGAGAAATAGGTGAGTGAGATTAAGAGGCACCAAGTTCAATTACAAAATAAATGAGTCATGGGTATAAAATGTACAGTGTGGGGAATATAGACAATAATATTGCAATAACTTTGTATGGTAACAGATGATAACTAGGATTTTCATGGTGACAATTTTCAAACATATAGAAATATACAATCACTATGTTGTGCACCAGAAACTAACATAGTGTTTTAGGTCAATTATACTTCAAAAAGAAGTAAACAAACAAACAAACTCATATAAAAAAGAGATCAGATTTGTGGGTACCAGAGGCAGTGTTGGGTAAAAATAGCCAAAAATTTCATACTTGCTGTATAAGATAAAGAAATACTAGGGTTGTAGAGTATGACATGATAATATAATAAACACCACTGCATGTTAAATATGAGCATTGTTAAGAAAGTAAATCCTAAGATGTATCACCACAAGAAAAAATTTTTGATTTCTTTAATTTTATATCTATATGAGATGATGGATGTTTATTACAGTTATTGTAGTGATCATTTCGTGGTGTATATATGTCAAGTCATTATGCTGTAAGCCTTAAACTTATACAGTGCTGTATGTCAATTATACCTCAATAAAACTGGAAGGTAAAAATAAATAAATATCTAATAAACATTAACAAGTCAATGTGTCAGCTGAACTGCAATGCTTCTCCATCAAAGATCATCATTTTGTGCTAAAAACAATCAACATCGGCAACAGTAACAGACAAATATAAACTCAAATAATGAAAAGTCAAAATTTTCACAATCATATTCCTTGGCCTAAATTGTATATTCTATTTTAATGTGTCAGATTAAAATGACAGAAAATGTGAATGAAAATAGAGAGGAAATAAATAAAAATCTCTTAGTATCAAAATGTGAAGATTTTTTAAATTATCAATACCTAAAATCATTTTTGTCTTTGGAAATATCCCTAAAGGTGTGACAGAGATAGACATTTTACAGACTGAATTCAATAGGGAAACTTCAGGATGTGCTAGAAGAATCCACATTATAGAGGGAAAGCTGAGTTCCCAGATTTGACCTGTGTCGGTGTCTGGGCATTACTGGAGAAAACTGGTTTGAAAACTGTGTTTCAAATAACTCAGAGTTTCCATGGTGATGCTGTGGGAGAATTTTAAATCATTTGGTGGTTTGAACGTAAAGCAAACAGGGTGTGGCTCTGGGCCACTATTCTGTTTAAAGAAAGCCTATCCTTTCTCTGTTGTGTATCCTGGGACTCTATACAATTCCATAATTGCTACAGAGCAACTAGAAAAGAAATAAAACCATGGTTGTGGAAATTGTGGCACAAAATATTTCAAGAAGACATATAGAAGGCACAAGAACCTTTCAAAATGGTAGCTCCAATGGAACGACTTTGAAAACTAAGCACAAAAGTGGATCATATGTCTAAAAGAATCCATAAATATGTGTCTATGGTTGCTACAACTTCAGAAAGATATAATGAAACTGGAGAAGAACACAACTGAAGGGATGCAGGAGTGTGGAGGTGGCCACATAAAAATGTTTCCTGGATTTGACATGTCTGTCACCAGACACATGTGGCTAGGGTCATTTACTCATCCTTAAATCAGACCACCTGCATTAAACCTTGACTCGCTCTATATTCTGTTATATACAAATCAGTAAAACTCAATTGTTTTACACTCTTATCTATTAAAACAGGTATAACAGTGCAGGCATTTCTGCTATGGAAAATTGCACACTGAAGAGAACTGTTTCTGGGTGTATTTAGGGGTGGAACTTGAAAACTTTGTAACCAGAGCAGTAACATAATAAAGCTGGCCACTCAGGTTAGCCAGAGGCTGCCTCTGGGGATATTAGAAAGCTCAAAAAAACTAGAATGTAACTGCTGCTTGAAGATGCTGAGACCATTCAGATGGAAGTGGAGTTCTGAGGGCAGGAGGAGATGCAGTTGCCCTGAGCCCACAACTAAACAAAGCTGGGTACCTCTGTCTGGAAAGGAAGCCCTGCAAGCAGATACTTATTTTTATTTTTTAACAGCTTTATTATGGTATATTGGGCAACTAATTAAGTGCACATATCTAAAGTGTAAAATTTGATAAATTTTGATGTATGTATAAACCTGTGAAATATCATCACATCCAAGATAATGAACATACCTATCACCCACAAAAATTTTCATGTGCTCTTTTGTAATCCATCCTTCCCTTATAACTTCTTACACAGGCACCTACTCCTACACTTTCTGTCATGATAGATTAGTGTGCATTTTATAATTTTATATCAATGTAATCAGAAAATATGCACTATTTTTTCTCTGGCTTAGCTCATTTGGCATAGTTACTTATATATATTCATGTTATTCTGTCTCAGTAGTCTCTTCCTTTTATTGCTTTATAGAATTCCATTGTATTAATGTACTATAGTTTATGTTTACCTGGTGATGAACACTTGGGTTGTTTCAATATTTTGGCTATACAAAAGTCCTGTATTGATATATGCTTTATTTAATCTCAGATAAATACTTAAGGGTGAAATGGATCATTTAGTAGGTGTATACTTAAGTTTTTGAGACACTGTCACATTGTTTTCCAAAATGGTTGTATTGAAAAGTTTTACACTCCCATGAGCAGTGTATGAGTGTTTCAGTTCATCCATATCCTACAAAATACTTGGAATGTTTATTCTATTTAATGTTTGCAATTTAATTGGTGAGGAATGATAAAGATCCTATTGCAGTTGAAGACTTCAACAACTTTCTGTCAGTAACCACTCAGTCAAGCAGACAGAAAATCAGTAAGGATACAGATGACCTGAACTACTTAAATTAAATGACACTTTCCTATGGATCAAAGAGGAAGTCTCTCAAGAAAACTTGAAAAAATAGTTGAACTAAATGAAAATACAATTTATCAAAATTTGTGAGATACAGTGAAAGCAGTGCTTAGAAGGAAATTTATAACATTTAAATCCTTATGTTAGAAGAAAAAAAGGCAATTATTTGAACAGATATTTCACCAAAGAATGTACATGGATGACAAGTAAGCACACAAGATTGTGTTGTTTAACTTCTAAATACTAAGGAATTACCTGGCTATATTTCTGTTATCAGGTTTTATTATTATTATTATTATATTATATTATATACAAGGGATATTATATTATCCCTTGTAACCTGAGACTATACTTTGTAAGATTTGTATTCTGTTAAATTTGGTAAGATGTATTTAATGGCCCAGAATATGATTTGTCTTGGTGAATGCCCATGTGCATTTAAGAAAAATGTGTATTCCTCTTGTCTTGGAATTTTTTTTTTTTTTTTTGCCGTACGCAGGCCTCTCACTGTTGTGGCCTCTCCCATTGTGGAGTACAGGCTCCGGATGCGCAGGCTCAGCAGCCATAGCTCACGGGCCTAGCTGTTCTGCAGCATGTGGGATCTTGCCGGACTGGGGCACGAACCCGTGTCCCCTGCATCGGCAGGCGAACTCTCAACCACTGCGCCATCAGGGAAGCCCTTTTCTTGGATATTGAATACTGTAAATGTCAATTAATCAAGTTCAATGATAATACAGTTCAAGACATCTATGCCCTTACTAATTTTCTTCCTTCTTGAATTATCAGTCACTGACAGAAGATCATTGAAGTCTTCAACTTCAATAGTGAATTTATTTTTTCTTCCAGTTTTATCAATTTTACCCACATATATTTTCATACTCTGTTGTTAGGAGCACAAATGTTTAGGAGTGTTATGTCTCATTGCAGAACTAACTATATAATTGATCATCATGTAGTGTCACATTTTAACCCCAGTAATATTCCTTTTTCCAAAGTCACTAATGAATGTCTGAATGAATATCACTACTCCAGTTTTCTGTTGATTAGTAATATGGTATATTTTTCTCCATTCCTTTACTTTTTTTTTTTTTAATTGGGTTATAGTTACTTTATAGTGTTGTTTTAGTTTCTGATGTACAATGAAGTGAATCAGCTATATGTATATATATATCCCCTCCCTCTTGGACCTCCCTCCCCCCACACCCCACCCCACCCTACCCATCTAGGTCACCACAAAGTACTGAGCTGAGCTCCATGTGCTACACAGCAGGTTCCCACTAGCTATCTGTTTTTTACATGGTAATGTATATATGTCAATCTTAATCTCCCAGTTCCTCCCACCTCCCCTCTTCCCCCTCCCCCCATGTCCACATGTCCATTCTCCACATCTTTTTAACCTAGGTCTTTATACTTAATATATAGTTCTTATAGACAGCATAAGTTAGGTCTTGATTTTTTAAACCAATATGAAAATATCCATTTTAAAGTGTTATAGTTAGACCATTCCCATTGAAAGTGACTGTTGATATAGTTAGACTAAAAATCTGCCAGTGTTGTAACTGTTTATTATTTATTTAATTTGCCCTTTCTTTTTCCATTTCTTTCTTTTTTTCTTTTCTTTCTTTCTTTTATCCTTTTTTTCTTTAAATTTTATTGAAATATAGTTGATTTACCATGTTGTGTTAGTTTCAGGTGTACAGTAAAGTGATTCAGTTTTATATATATATAATATATATATATATATATATATATATATATATATATAACTTTTTACATTCTCTCTTCCATTGTAGGTTATTACAGGATATTTAGTATAGTTTCCTGTGCTACACAGTAGGTCCTTGTTTTTTATTTTATATATAGTAGTGTGTATATTTTAAAACCAAACTTCTAATTTATTCCTCCCCCCCTTTCTGCTTTGGTAAACATTAGTCTGTTTTATATGTCTGAGTCTATTTCTGCTTTGTAAATAAGTTAAGTTGATTTTCTTTTTAGATTCCACATATAAGCAATATCATATGATATTTTTTCTCTCTTACTTCACTTAATACGATAATCTTTAGGTCCATCCATGTTGCTGCAAATGACATTATTTCATTCTTTTTTAAAGCTGAGTAATATTCTATTGTGTATATGTACCACATCTTTATCTATTCATCTGTTGATGGATGTTTAGGTAGCTTCCATATCTTGGCTATTGTATCAATAAATAGTGCTGCTATTTACACTGGGGTGTGTGTATCTTTTTCAAAGTAGAGTTTTTGTATTTTCTGGATATATGCCCAGGACTGGGATTGCTGGATCATATGGTGACTCTATTTTTAAGCTTTAAGGAACCTCTATACTGTTTTCCATAGTGGCTGTACCAATTTACACTCCTGCCAAAATAGTATTCTTCTTTTATTTTTTCTTTGGTTTCAGTTGAATATTTTATATGATTGCTTGTTTATCTCTGCTGGCATATAATTTATACTGCAATTTTAAAAAAGTAATAATTTCCATAGTACTTACAATATACATTTTGAAATACTCTAGGCCCCCTTTCATATAACACTATCTCACTTCACATACAGTTAACATGTTATAATATTTTCAATTCCTTCCACACATCCCTGCAGGCCTCGTAAAGGGATTTTTCTCCTTTCTTCGCAAGGAGATATTTTATTCTCCTGGAAGTAAAACTCATAAAACTGTGGCGTCCTCAATCAAGATAGCCCACTCTCCTCCCTGGAGCTTTTAAATCTCAACCTTATCCACAAGGAGCTTCCAGGATTTCATCATATCCAGTTAAGTATTTCTCCTTCTAGTATTGACTCTAGTTATGGGACTCTCCTCTTGGGTTTCTGCTCCCAAAAAGCTGCGATCCTTAGTGTCTCTCTTTCTCTTCAGTTTTTGGAGCAGAAGCTTGCTATCTGACTTCAATTATCTAATGGGTTTAAGAAAAGTTGTTGGTTATCAGGGTTTTTTGTTGTTTTCATCATCGTGAGGACAGGAGTCATGGCTTCCATACACTTTACATGTTGGACCAGAAACTGGAAGTTATAATAACCTATTTTTGCTACGAATATGTTTTAATTATATAATTTTCATTTTATTAATTGTTTGTTTCTACTCACTCTATTGTATTCTGAATTCATGAATATGTTCCTCATCATATTTTTAATACCCAGATCTGAGCATTTCATTTATTTTATTCCTTGTTCTACTCCATTGTCAGTTTTCTCTTGGTGTTCAGCTAAGTCTTGTCTTCTCATATGCTCTTTGTAAATTGAGTTCCAGATGCAGAGTATAGAAATTTTAGACACATACTGAGGTCTGGGATACTTTATGGGTGTTTATGTATGCTTCTAGGCAGTTAGGGCAGGGTCAGCCCTCGGTCTATGAAGATTATAATGTTCCGAAGCTGCATCTCAGCACTTGTCAGCACTAGTCACTTACTGGTCACTCTTACTCGAAGGACACTGTTCATCTCTTAATATATGTCATGGCCCCTCCTGCTTGGCAGTTCCTGAATTCAATTTATTTTTTCCTCTCATCAGGCCCCCAAGATTTAGAAACTCTTCTTGGCTTGTTAGCCTCTCAGCTGCTACTTTCACCTCAAGGAAAGAAGCAAGGTCAAATTCTAGCCTCTCCTGTCTGATCTCCCCTCATCTCCTAGATCATACTTCTGAAAATTCACATTACCTTAAGAAGTCCTCATTGCCTTCAGACAGAAGATTTTCCTTTTCATTTTGTTTCATTTTTGATGTAGAAAAACACAGCTTTTCTTTCTCAAAGAGAAGATTGTTTTGAAATATCTGATCTGTCTCTGCCAATAGCTGAATTCCACTTAATAAATATTAAGTAAGCCAATAAATAATAAAAATAAAATAAAAAAATAACCAATCAATGAATGGTTATTTAACTTAACTATTTTTAATTTAATTTAAACCAAGTTAGGTAATATTTCCTTTTTTGTTCTATCAAATAAGCACACATCCTAGAAGCTTTTTCAAATAGGTAATATATGTGTTTGCTGACTAAAGTTTATTTTAACAAGGAGTCCAAAAGAAAGTGAACTATTCTTATCCTTGTGTCAATAAATTGACTTGAAATTTTGGAAATATAAAAACAACACTTATAGTACAAACAAACTTTGGATTCTCTTACAAGATTTTAAAACTCTTACAAATAGTACCACTACACCAGAGGTCTTTAAAGAAGTGTTGGTATTCTCAATGAAATAAACCAGGACTTTTGATGCATATCTACTGAAGCATGTCATGTCTGCTAAGCTATATGCAGATAGCTATGGTGCCTACTGCCAGGTAGGTGGAGTAGCCTAATGCTAGTCAGCTAATTAGGCTGTCCTCAAATATATGTAGTTGATATTTATAAAACAATGTCTATGATTCAGGCAACAATTGCCTCATACTATAAATATTGACTAATTAGGAATTACCTGTGCTTTTCGTAGTAGCACTAAGAGAACTAACTGAGGTAAAACATATGGACTCATTCCTCATTTAAAACAATAGCAGCTGCTCTAATCTGGGACTGTAAAATTGAGTTATAAACTTATTTTTGCACCTTTTTCCTTGAGTCAGAAGTCATCACATTTGCTAGAGTTAGCAATACTGCTTTTCTTCTGAAAATTCTTTAGGGGAGTATTTGTGTGCTCGTTCTTAACATGTTTTATATCTTCTTGTGTAATTGAGACTGAAGTGTAAGACAGCAACAACAAAATATTACCACACAGAACAAGTACCTACTGTATGGCACAGGGAACTCTACTCTATACTCTGTAATAACCTATGTGGGGAAAGAAGCTTAAAAAAGAGTTGATATATGTTTGTGTATAACTGATTCACTTTGCTGTACAGCAGAAACTAACACAATATTGTAAATCAACTATATTCCAATAAAAATTAAAAAAAAGAAATCCTCCTTTACATGTCTCTGGGACTCAACTATACAAAACTAGAAATTAAGAAACACTCCATAAATCCAAAACTTCCACTATGTTTAAACTTTGTGGTGTTTTTTTAGATAATTTGTTCACCTCACTTTCAGCCACCTCTTGGTAGGTCTTCTATCTTCTTTACTGATTAAATCATTTTGGTAAAAAATGTACATTTACCTACTGTTTAAACTGCACAGTAGCCAATTTTATCATTTTACTGTTGTCAGAACTACAGGA
>NW_006776932.1:0-297 GCF_000442215.2 Lipotes vexillifer | reverse complement strand
ATAAACCATATTAACAAATTGAAGGAGAAAAACCATATGATCATCTCAATAGATGCAGAGAACTCTTTTGACAAAATTCAACACCCAACTATGATAAAAACCCTGCAGAAAGTAGGTGTAGAGGGAACTTTCCTCAATATAATAAAGGCCATATATGACAAGCCCACAGCCAACATCATCCTCAATGGCGAAAGACTGAAAGCATTTCCACTAAGATCGGGAACAAGACAAGGGTGCCCACTCTCACCACTCTTACTCAACATAGTTTTGGAAGTTTTAGCCACAGCAATCAGAGAA
>NW_006776931.1:0-6431 GCF_000442215.2 Lipotes vexillifer | reverse complement strand
AGGAATGCAAGGAAAAGATATTTATGAGTATGGAGCCTCTTTTCCCCTAGGGCTGACTTTGGAACTGCATGAGGGATTGCCAGATTCTAGCATCACTTAGAAAGGGTCCTATAAACATCTTTCAATTGACTAAGGAAGAGCTATTTGGTTTGTGGACAGCAGCTCTGAGGTAAATGGACAACAAAATTTTTGGAAGGCCGCTACTATTATTAAACAACGTAGAAAAAAATCAGCTCAGTGGGCTGAACTGAATGCTTCTTGACATGATGTTTTCTTTTTTACAAGCTCATGGTAAGTGGCCAAGGACCTGGACATATGGTCAGGCAGAAGGGCAATGGAAACCTTGCCTATTAAACTGATGTCCATGCAGAACACAACTGTATGGAAATCACTATAGAGATTTGAAGGGGGGATTAAAATAGGATATGTCAACATCCATCAAGAACCCCTTCCAGCACTGGAAGGTGATTGGAATGATAAAAATTATAGTTAGTATATAAACAGTTCCCAAATTTTTGTACCAAACATATGAAAGTTTTGATAGTAATATTCCATTTCTGAATTTAGTTTCAATATTCAAAAAAAATGAAATTATCATGTTTAAGCATTAATTTTGTTTTAAATGTATACCTCTACATCGATTGATTTGTAAGCAATTGGCTATAGAGATATAAATATGGAGACAAGAGACCCATCAAAGGGCTAATAAAGTACTTCAGTTATGAGTCTCAAGGTAGCCTCAGGAGGAAAGCAAGGTTTAGGAAAACTAAGCAATTTCATATTATGTACCAGGCACCATTCTTGGCACTAGTGACACATCATTAAATAAAATAAAGAATATTATTTTCCTAGAGCTTACACTGTAGTGAGAATGATTTTAAAAATTAAGAAATAAGGCAGTGACAAAGAGCTGTATACAGCAAGGGAGTTTTTTTTTCAGAGATTGGAGAGGGGTTGTAATTTGAATGGCATGGCCAAGAAAGTTCTCATTCAAAATATTTGAGTAAGGACACAAAGAGCCAAGGGAATAAATCCTGCAGATAGATAAAGGGAGAGCATTCCAAACTGAGGAAACAGTGCAAAGGCCCAGAGGCAGAAATATACCTTAGATTTGATAAACAGTGGCCAATGTGTGAGCCTGGAGAAGAGTAAAGAAAGAGTAACAGAAGAAGTCAGAAAGGTCACAAAGAGACAGATTGGCTGAGGTAAGTTTTAGATTTTATAATTAGTGATACGGTGTGCAACTGGGGAGACTTCAGTAGAGGGGTTAGTTATGTCTTTTGTAACAGGACCATGTTTATGAAAAGCATATATGAGGAAAGTAACAGAAGCAAGAGACTATTCCAATAGTCTTGCCACAGGACAATTGGACCACAGTGGTATCAATGGATAGAACAAGTGCTTTGAGGGAATTCCCTGGTGGTCCAGTGGTTAGGACTCCACACTTTACTGCTGAGGGCACAAGTTCCATCCCTGGTCAGGGAACTAACATCCCGCAAGCTGTGTGGCACGGCTGAAAAAAAATCAGAACAGGTGCTTTAATCCTGTAATTTAAAAACTAAATAAATAAAGCTGACCCTATTTCCTGACTAATTCACTGTAGGATTGAAGATAAATTTTCATTTTAATTCAACATTTTTTGAGTACCTACGTTAAACATCTCTCTATATCTTACAGATACATTGGTGAATAAAAGAGACCAAATTTCTGCCCTGTTGGAGCTTATATTCTAGAAAAAGAGGATCGATTTTAACTTATGAACTATTTGTCCTGAGTAACAGCATATGGGGAAGCTCCGCTAAGTGAAACTAGGAAAGTTGTAGGTAGAGATCATTTGGAGAAGAAGCTTGGGCTCTTGTTTTCAGATTTAATAATTCTGGAGATGAGGAAGAGGCAGCTCAGTATAAAGGCTAGAATCTTGAGTTCAGGAAAGAAGACTAAGTAAAAGATTAAAAGTCATGGATTATTACCTGTCATCTATGCAAATAAGGCCATCGGCCAGAATACAAATACCAAGGAAGTGCATATAGAAAGTGAAAAGAGGTTAATTCACTGAGCCATGAGAAACTGCAAATCAGAAGTCTGGAAATGAGGATTCACTGGTAAAAAGGGAAAGAAATAAAGAGCAGTGGTAGCAGAAAGAATAGGAGAGTGCTAGTTCCTAGTAGCCAAAGGAAGATAATTTTTCAGGAAGATGAGTGATGAAATGTATGAAATGTATCTGTGAAGTTAAGTAAAATGAAGACAATATGGAATGAATGGGTTTCAGAGAAAATGGGAAGAGAGGAATTACAGATAATGAGAATAGACAATTCTTTCAAACAGTTTTGTGGTAAAATATATTAGGTGGATTGAAGGGGAAGCAGGAACAAGACAGTCCTTGACTTACCTTTATTTTGTATCATGTTTTAAAGATGAAGTGTCAAGATATTGTAATGGAAATAATCCAGTATAAACGGAAAACATGATGATACACAGGAAAGATGGGAGGATTGATGTCAGTCACGTATTGTTTGTTGTCTGTTCTAGACTGTTTCTCAGAGCAATCCCCTCTCTCCCTAAGGATGCTGTTTTAATTGAGAACCTTGAATTTCTCACAAGGGCTGCTAAGAAAGGCTCTTAAATTGTTTAAATGATTCCAAGTTTTGCCCTCCAACTCACTGTCTAAATCTCTGCCCTGTTCTCCCAGTCACATGTACACCTCTCCAGGATTCTTCCTCATTTATAATACTCTTCATAACCTCCTTAAATAATTCATTGCCTTCTGGAGCTTATCACAACCCATCCACTGCACACTTCTCTAGTTTCATGTCTTTCTATCCAATCCCACCACACCCCAGACCACCCTCACCATCAGCATTTCATGTACTACAGTCAAAAATATTATTAGTAAGTGCATGTTTTTCTTCATTCCTCAATGTACTTGCTCATATTGTTTTTTTCAACAAAAATATTATTTCTCTCTCTTTCTGTATTAGACTAACTCAGCTTCAGTTTTTCAGAATAGTTGAAGAACAGGTAATGTTCTCAGCCCCTTAATATTAGATTTCCTCTTATGTGAGGTTATAACACCCCGTGCATATTTCAAAATAATGAAACTTTCCCTCCGGGTTTAACATCTCTTAGTAAATCATGGATTCATTGATGAAAATGGCAATAATTGTCTGATGAATGGATGAATGAAGAGAACTAAAAATTACTGAAGAAATCATTCCAGAAAGAATCTGGACCTCTGGCTACCCTAAAACCTCAATGATATGCCCCAGAGCAGGAGAGATGGACTTTGACAGAATTCAAGGTCAGTGAGAATAAGTTATTTCTCATCAAAGTCTGTGCCTAACATCATATCAAAATATGGCGGATGAAACTTGTAGACTAATTTAAAGGGTACAATCTTATCAAGATACACTTGTTTTGAAGTTCACTTTAATATTTATAATATAAAACAACACATATATGTATATACAGACATACCTATATAATTTTCAACATTCTATGTATATTTTACTAACTAAAGAATTATGATCAATAGAAGAAAAAGACAATAGATCAGAACTGTAATGTGTACCTTAAAATGTACATAGTAGGAAGAATGGAACGGAACATAGATTACAAATGTAGTAGTTAAGTGGGAAAAAAGTATGATTTTATTTAAACTGAGACAAAATTTTCCAGACAGATTAATAATCTGGTGACATTCAGAACCAGTATTTTTTTCAGCAAAATTTTGATTTTTGTTTACATAGCTTACTTTTGCTTCTTTTGAAGTTTCCCCAAATGTCAATGTGTTAAATTGCAAAATAAAATATTTAAAAATTTTAAAAGAAAATAAATCACTCATTTACAGTAAACATCATTAACCTATGAAATATTCTTTACCTGAATTGTGGTGAACTGGGAGCTATAAGCTCTCAAGCTTCTTGGGAATTCTTATAATTACACCAAACTTTAGCATATGTGATGAGAGATTATTGGGGGCTTTTGTGGCTGTTACTATTGTTTTTAATTTTAGAAAACATTGCTTCTTTCAGTAGCATCAAGCCAACATAGAAATTTCTAGTCATGTGAGGATCTGTATGTTGTAACATGAGGGTACCTTAAACTTGTTCCTTGTTCTTATCATTGTTGTTGAGGGCTGTCTCCTATCTCAACACGTCAGGCAACTACCTGTCTTGCCCAGAATGAAATGTTTTAAAAAGGAATCATAATCAAACATTACACAATAAATAAGTGGAAAGTACAATGCCTGCAGAGCAAAGAGGGCTGAAACATTGATGAGAAAAAGAAAAGAAAGTAAGAGAAAATCAAAGTGTAAGGGGAAAAGGTATACATTTGAAAAAGAGAGAAAGAGTTAGAGTAGATTTCTTTCAAAATGGCCTAAGCCCAGGGCTTTTGGGATTCCATCCCTTTTGTAATAGATTTTGTTTCAAGTGTGAAGATCCCTGGAAGGACTTGAAAAAACTTGGGTGAGGTTAAAAGGACTATCAACCTTTTAAGAGGGAATTTTTAATATAAAAAGATTGATTTATAAAGCATTATTCAAGTAACACATTTTATTGTAAAATACACAACATTTTAGAGAGGAATAAAGAACAAAATTTACACATTAGAATTTTGATATATAATGTCTAACTACTGTGTTAACTCAGATGAGAAGAAGAATTATGAATACAAATACATTCAGCTTTATTTTTAAAAGATTAAAATAATTAAAAGACTATACACCAGATAACCTTGTATTAGATAAAAGTTATTTTCTTCAACTTGATTAATTCTATCTCTTCAGAATAATATATAAGAAAAAATTTCTATCTTCCAATTTGATGTATGGAACTGGCTTAGAGCAACTGCTCATCTAGTGTTGTAACCCCATCTTTCATCTGAAACAACTGAGAGCAATTAACATGTATAAATCCATAAGCATGTGTGAGATTACGCAATAGTTGTGTTAACACTGGTATGCTTCTCTTTTCTGGTTAAAGGATATGTGAGGTCTCAGTATGTAGCTCACAATGCACAGAAATAGAGAAAAGAGCGTGTACGGGACCCTTCAACACCCCCTTGTTATCCCCTGGGTGATGAATGCAGTGCTGGCCTGAATATCCCATGTCCTCAATAGCATCTTTAACCATCATTCTCAGTTAATTTTGCAGATCTGTGCAAGCTACACAGAAGTAATATGCCATAAATTTATCTTTCTTTTTCAGAAGGATTAACCTCCTTGAGATAAAACCCACAGTGACCCATGGCAAAATAGGCTTTCTGTAGTAAAATAACCCAAAACCATGGCTCTTTTATGCAGTTGCATTCATTAAGAAAAGGCCAGTGTCCTCTGCTCATCCATCAGAGGGAAAATAAAGATGTTAAAATTACTTGTATCAACAATGAGTGCATTTGATTTAATGCCTGTGATATGTGTGGCTTAGAGGCTGGGCCATCACTGGCGCTGGACTCGAGATGTTTCCTCCAGTGTGAGGTTCTGAACAGACAGGCAAGAAGGAGTCTGAAGACAGGAGGGAACAATCAGTGCCTTTTTTGTGTACATTTATTGTGCTTGTCAGTGAGAGATGAAGAGAGTAATCAGAGAGCAAATTAGAGTTCTCTCTGCCATTTGTCCATTTATTCTAGCTTCTATGTATATCTATCAATAAGCATCTATCATCATCTATCATCTATCCATCTATCTATCTGTCTATCATCTATTTATCATCTATTATCTATCTATACTATCTAAAAAACATATAATCATCTATTTATCTATTTATCATCTATTATCAACCATCTATATCTATCTATCATCTACCTTTATATCATGTATCATCTAGCTATCAACTATTATCATATGTATCCTGCTGTCTCTTTTTTCCCATCCCAATTTTCTCCCTTTTCATTTTTCCCTTTGTATATATTTTAACATGACATCATATTAAATGTGCTAGGAGCACAGACTGTGACTAGGTGGTCTAGGATTCACTCTAAGTCCTATTGTAATACATATGTTTCATTGTGTAAGTTACCTAAAGTTATTCCCCCTGGTTTTATTTCCTTTAAATTGGTACTACACTGCTATATTTAAAATAGAAAACCAACAAAGACCAACTATATAGCATAGGGGATGCTGCTCAATACTCTGTAATAACCTAAATGGGAAAAGAATTTTAAAAAGAATAGATAGGACTCAAAAGTAAAACAATAAACAAAAAAAAAGTTGTGTAGGGCTTCCCTCGTGGTGCAGTGGTTGAGAGTCCGCCTGTCGAAGCAGGTGACACGGGTTTGTGCCCCGGACTGGGAAGATACCACATACAATGGAGCAGCTGGGCCCACGAGCAATGGCTGCTGAGCCTGCACATCGAGAGCCTGTGCTCTGCAATGGGAGAGGCCACAGCAGTGAGAGGCCCACGTACAGAAAAAAAAAAAAAAAAAAAAAAAAA
>NW_006776930.1:0-238 GCF_000442215.2 Lipotes vexillifer | reverse complement strand
CCCAGCAGATCACAGCATCAGACCTGGAAAAGGACCATATCTGCAGAAGATGTCTGGTCTCTCTGCTCCCCAGACCAGAGGATGCCATGGTGAATTTGTAATTGGGACTGGTCAGCTTTACCAACCAAGATAACCCAGAAAGTTATGAGATCTGCCCAAGGTGTCATTAAAGAATGGGAGGGCTTCCCTGGTGGCGCAGTGGTTAAGAGTCCGCCTGCCAATGCAGGGGATACGGGTT
>NW_006776928.1:1363-1576 GCF_000442215.2 Lipotes vexillifer | reverse complement strand
GCTCGGGATGAAATCTGGATTTACCACATGTATACCCACAGCTGTGTGAGACATAAGGCTGGATACTAGGGGCCGACAGGATTGTTGAGGTTTTTTAAGCAAAAGCAAAGCCTTTGAAGTCATACTGCATGGTATCCATTCCATGGGGCCCAACTCCCCAGGTTTAATGGATTCTTCCTTCCGCTAAAACATTCATGGGAAACCCAGAGTATG
>NW_006776928.1:0-919 GCF_000442215.2 Lipotes vexillifer | reverse complement strand
GATTTCAGGAGGTGGTTTGGAATTGCATTTAAAGCCTATGAAAATAGGCAGAATGCCGACCAGGATGCCCTTGGCCAAAAAGGGCGTACGCGTTTTTTTCTGAATATATTCAGGAAAAAACGCGTACGGCTTTTTGGCCAACCAAGCAAGCTTGCAACGGAAATCTACGCTACAATGAACTCTCACTTCCCCCCGGTCAAAAAGGCCATCTGAAAAATGTGTAAAATCCAGAAAGGCAGGACAGGCCAGGGAAAACAGGGAGCGTTGTTATGCTGATGGGCGGGATGTAAATTGCCAACAGCCACCCTGGAGAAACGTATGGTATTTCCTGAAACATCGAAAAAACAAGGTACATAGCCTCGGGCACTAGGCTTAGTGAAACAGAAATCAAAAAACAGAGCCACCCCAAAGTTTGGGGCTGCCCTCTTTACAGGAACCTCGTCCACTGTACAAGTTAAATACCCACGAAAGGAAAAAATGGATCGTCAATTTGCGGCACTTACGTGCCATGGAATATCAGTCAGCAATGAAATCAAGGTCATCTGGCCCGTAGCATCTTAGTGATTGGATTTCGGTACGATGATTCCAAGTGAAATAAGTCACACGGAAAAAGAAACATCATACGGTATCACTAATACACGGATTGTAAACTTTTCTACACATGGAAGGAATTAGAAAACAGAAGAGAGTCTCTCATTTAGAACACAAACTTATACTTGCGTAAGGGGAAAGCTGAGGGGGGGTGCTGCATAAAACCAGAGATTGAAATCAGCACAGATACCGTTCCAGAAGCCAAATACCTAATAGACAAGATCTACGCCTTGCTCCATGAAATGGACTCAACACCCCATATTCGATGCATAGGAATAGACCTGACTGGTAGGAATCTAAAAACCTATGTATCTATATGTATCCGTAA
>NW_006776927.1:0-502 GCF_000442215.2 Lipotes vexillifer | reverse complement strand
GGAGCTGGACCCTCCTTGGGAAAAAGCAGGGCTCCCTGAGTCAAGGGGCCAGACGTGGGCCCCTGCCAGTGATCACAGGGCTTCCTGAGGCAGGAGTGGAGGGCAGAGGGCAGAGGTGGTAGAGGAGACACAAGGACAGGCCTCTCAGGGGCACTTCCCATCCCTCCCTGCACACGTCACATCATCCCGCCTGGTCCTTCACGGGAGCCCTGGGCAGCCTGAGACAGGTATGGTTCCTCAGATAAAGAGCCAACTCAGAGAGGTGCAGGGGTCATCGGGAGAGAAGACGGTGATCATCAGAGGGGTCCACGGATCCTCAGCCCCATACTGAGCTGGGACCTTGACCCTTTCCTCCTCCTGAGGAAGATCTGCCCCCATGGCTGCTCTGTTTCCCATGCCCAAGTCTGGCTGAGCTCACACAGGTGACAGAGTTTCAGCCAGCATCCAGTGGGCCCCCAGCCCAACATGTGCATATTTTCCATTCCTACCTGGTGTGTCTGGG
>NW_006776926.1:0-228 GCF_000442215.2 Lipotes vexillifer | reverse complement strand
TCAAATAATTATATCCATCATATCAACACCCTAAAGACAATCATTAGCATATCAATAGATTCATTTTTTTTCTTTGAAAAAATCTAACACCCATTCTTCATAAAAACTCTCCGTTAAAGAAATAGACTGGAGCTTTCTCAAGTTGATAACAAAGATCTACCGGACACTTTTATCTTACATCATGATTAATGGTCAAAAACATGAAGCTTTTCCACTAAGTTCAGGTAA
>NW_006776925.1:0-975 GCF_000442215.2 Lipotes vexillifer | reverse complement strand
AAGAGGTCATTATCAGAGTTATGTAAGCAATTAAGGAGATGCTACTCCACATTCTGTCAGCTTCTTGACCTTTCTCACTTTATTTCATGTGGCTATCTGAAACATCAGTGATTTACATGTCTTTCTTTTTTTCTTTTTTTCTCAACACATTTCTGTGTGTCTGTGTGTCCCCATGATGAAAACATCATTAAAGTAAAATATCATGAATAGGCTCTTAAGCAGCAGAGTCTACTTAAAGTCCTGGAAAATATGAAAGCACTAATATTCATGGACAACTGTACACTCCGAAAGCTACAGCAAATTTTGTTGATCTCTCTTTTGTCTAGGAGTTTTTCAAATTTTCTACCATGATCATTTGTTAGTTTATAATTACATAATAAAGGCATTACATCATACAATCTTTTGTTATCCATTGCAGTTTTAAAACTCTTCCTTTCCTTGTCCTCAGCAGATATGCCATAAATTATTAGGACACAAGCAAAGACTTTCAACATAACAGTACTTTATAGTGAGAAGAACTATACTGAGCTATCTCTATCCTAAGACAATGCACTAGGAAAGCACTAGGAATTCTTAAGCACTAGGAATACAGAGACGATCAAGGGGCAAGTTCCTTGCCTTCAAGTATACATAATCATTATAGCAAATGCTTAAATAGCACTTAGTATATAACTCACCACAGCAGTCTTATTATCCTCCTTTTTAATAGGTGAGCAGAGGAAGCCACAGGGAAGTCATAGGGTAAAGCCAGAATTTGAACCTAGGTAGACTAGTACACTCTCCATGGCTTTAACTACTATGTTAAAAAATATATATATACATATAAAAATATATAACTCCAAGTATTCCAAATTTACAAAACACTTATCTACCAAAACTCAAGAAGAAGCATACAAACTTGCATAGAAAATCAACATGTAAAAGTTCATAAAGAAACCACAATATAACCTGCTCCACATAATATACTGAATGCAG
>NW_006776924.1:0-11385 GCF_000442215.2 Lipotes vexillifer | reverse complement strand
CCCCCCCTGCCAATGCAGGGGACGTGGGTTCGAGCCCTGGTCCGGGAAGGTCCCACATGCTGCGGAACTAAGCCTGTGCGCCACAACTACTGAGCCTGTGCTCTATAGCCCGCGAGCCATAACTACCGAGCCCACGTGCCACAGCTACTGAAGCCCGTGCGCCTAAAGCCCGTGCTCCACAACAAGAGAAGCCACCGTGATGAGAAGCCTGCGCACCACAATGAAGAGTAGCCCCCGCTCCACCGCAGCTAGAGAAAGCCCACGCACAGCAACAAAGACCCAACAGAGCCAAAAATAAATTAAATTAATTCAATTAATTTTTTAAAAAAGAGGACACAGAACTCAAGTCCCAGGTCCCTGGCATCCCGGAAGTGGGGAGAAGAGATGGTGAGGAAAGAGACCAATCAAAGGGCTGGAGCCTGTGGCAGAAAGGAATCAACTCTGTGGCTCTGGCTGCAAATGTAAAGCAACTCCCAGACACAAAGGACCCTGCTCCTTCCCCACTTGCTGTGAATCCTGGCTCCTGACACTAGACCAGTCCTGCCTCTAATCCATGAGCACTAAGGCTTAAATGACTACAGTCCAAGAGGGCCAGTGAGAGGAAGAATGAACAGTGAAAGGCCATGAACAGGAAGGAATGAGGATGGGGGAGAAAGGCAGCAAGGGAAGTAAGTCCTGGGTTCTAGCCTACCCTTGACCATGGCCATTTGATTCAGTGATTCTCTTTTGTGCCAGCCCTGCATTGATGGTGTTTTGGTGGAGACATCTGGTCACAACTGGTGGTTACGTTTGCACAATCCTTGAGCTTGGAACTATAGAATATACTGGAAAGAGCACTGGTGCCTTTGGGTACACAGAGGGTGGAGGGGGTGGGAAATAAATCCAGCTTTTTTTCAGGCTTCCTGCTTTTGAGTCACAGCACAGCTCCAAATGCCTGGAATGTAGGATTTAGCTCTCTCCGCCAAATTCAATCCACCAAGTACAGACATTTGCCCCAGAAGAGGACACTCACTACTTTAAGCTCCCTTTAAGCTCAGGCGGTGTGGAAGGGGATACTCCTTGTGAGAAACACACTTGTAAAAAGAAAAGTGCATTTCCATCCTTTCCTTGGTACCCCCAGAGAAGTCCAAATTAATTGTATAAATTTAGAAGTGGCTAATTTTTAATGGACATTTAATCTGTATGTTACCCCAGTGAAAACGTAGCCTGTTTACAAAGCAAGAAGGTCAGTGTGGTAACTGTAACCTAATCATGCTTTGTAAATGGTCAACTTTTCCCTGGACTATTGTATATCACACAGCTTTTACACAAGCTTGTTAAATTTTAGATATTCAAGACAATCGAGTCTAAAATGTTTGAGTGCCTTGGTTACATTTTGTCGTTACTGGTTAAGCCTCCATATTCTAATAACAGGAATTTATATAAGAACTGCAAATTTACTGTGGAGAAGAATTGGTAGATAATGACGCTGCCTAAAGAAAGAATGTGTCATTAGCTAAGACCTACCAAAAGAGTGGCTGTTTCCATTCTGAATCCCTTCATTGTCCAGCAGTGTAAACCACCAGTGCTAGCCTTAGTCTGAGAACAGCCTGCTAGGAGTTAGAAAAGATTAATGAAAACATTTTCAAAAACTCAAGTCAAGCCATTTTACTGTGGAGTAGAGAAGTGTTGATTTTAATCCATTATCTGTGAGCTTGGAAGGAAATCATTATTTGCAAACTACAAAATAAGAAAGATGTGATATTTCTCTTAGTCTCTCAAAATTTGAGTATTTTCCTCTTGGCAGACATAAGCCTTCCCTCCTCTAGTTCTCTCACCTTATGAAAGGAAGCTGGAATTCATCAGGTTTGTTTTTTCATTATTTGAGGCTGAAAACTTGGAGTAAAGAGTGGGGGGGTGTCATATTTTGAAGGCTTAAGGATGGTAGGCAGAAAATGAGGCCAGCTTCCCTAGACTGCTACCTGTCTAGTTTTCTTAAAAGATAGTTTTAGGTCACTTGTAATAAGCAATTAATATAAACATTCAAGGTATTTAAAAATAATCTGTAACACATATTAGTGACCAACTATGAACCAGACACACTATATATTGTATTTTAAAACTTTAATAACAAATCTACAGAGTGGTTACTTTTATCCCTATTTTACAGGTACAAAATTAAGCTCAGAGACATAATTACCTGCCTAAGGCTACACATCTACAAAGTGATAAATATGGAATTCAACCCTAATTCTAGCTCTTTTGCCCAACAACAGTATCTTCCAAGATTATCAACAGTCACTGAAGTGAGTTAAGTCAGAAAGGGGCTTTGTAATTATTTGATTATTCATTTATTCATTCATTCATTCATTCAAGTTAGGTCTGGATTACCTAGCTGCATACTGAGCAATGCCATAAGCTTTGAGGTCAAGTCCGAGGTCTGTCACTTGCTATCTTGGTGGCCTGGTCAACTCATCTAACCTTGTGTTCCTGATTTATGAATAGGAAATTGTGTTGGCACCAACTTCAAAGGGTTACTAGTAGGTTAAATTAAATGATATCTTAAAGCCTTGGTTTGGTACTGGAAATAGTAAGCTCTCACTTAGCTTTGTGTTGATGGTGGTGGTGAGAAGGAAGAGGATGCAGTGGTCCTGGGGGTAGAGATGTCATTTCTCTACTAGGAAAAGCTGGTACTTGAATCCTGGAGCCGATAAGGACCTTCAAGATTCATCTGTTCATTTGCCCTTGGTTGTAGATGGAGCTGTAAACAACAGGGCTGCATTAATGCCACGTGCTACACGACTGATTTTATTCAGTGGCCCTTAAACATTAACAGTCTCTCTCTTGCTCATGACTCTGGAAGAAGAGGGTCAATCCCAAAGGCTCTGGGCCTGCAGACACCCCAGTGACACGGTGGGGAACATTTTCCAACAGTGTGTAAAACCCTCCCCTTGGACTCTCAGCTTCTTTCCCAGAATGATGTGCTCTTCGGTTTACTCAGAGTCGCCGACCCTCCAGGCCACAGCAAATGAGGGCAAATCCCCTATTCAGGGGATCCCCTCCCCCCATCCTTCATCCAGATGTTTGGCACCATGGAAACAGGCATAGCCACGGTTTCCTTTGGACAATTGAAGAAATTAATATTAAAGGATGTGTCGCCCCGGATCTAGAAAACAGGTCGCCATTGGTTTTCTCCAGCAGCATTTGAAGCTCCAGGAGGGGGTTTTGGAACCAAAGGGGAAACATGCACTGGTTAGCTTACCTGTCTTGCCTCCCAGCACCCCTGCCTTCCAAGAGCTCTTGTCAGCCTCTTGCCCCGTCCTTATTCAAATGCTACCCTGGAAACCTTGCTACCTAAGATAAACAAAAATCTGGAACTAACCCCAGCTTCTGTAGCAGACTAATAATGTTGTTACTAAAAGTCTTTGCAGGAAGTGTAGCATTTTAACCAGAATAAGAAGAGTGGAGTAAAGGTTTACAGATTTAACCCTTCCTTGCCTCCACGTTCACTTGCACATGATGATTTTATTAAAATGGTACAGTGTTTTTATTTGCCATGAAATCCCCATCTCACAGTTCTAATGGGATTCAGATGTCTTTACCTGATAGGTGAACTTTTAGGAACTTTCATGACCCACAGTGCAAACTAGAAATCATAATGCCCTACTATGGCTTAAAAATTATATTTGAAAGATAATACTAAGCTATAGATGTGAAAATAGTAACAGCATTAATAAATGATGGCTGTAATGCTTTTTCTTCCCCCTCTAAATAGTCTCCATTTTGCTTTCACATTCAGTGCCACAGGATGTGAGAGTTTTGTTCAGAGTTCCATGTCAGAAAGGTGCTGACCCCGTCCATGTGCTTTCTGTTGCAGAGCTGGGTGTGCACAGATCCTGCCCATCGCTGGGCAGGATTTGGAATAAAGAGTGGGTAGAGAAAGGACTTTAGAACATATGCAAATTATTCAGTTCACTGCAGCTACCCTGGTCTCTTTATTCATAAAATTCCTTTGCCCTGATGAAATCCCCAAATTATTAGTGATATAGAGTGACTGTACAGAGGAGTAGAAAGAATGTCAGCCATGATTTCTTGAGTGTCTATTACATCTAGACATCATTGCATGGAGTGGCTTATGTAATCTTCACAACAGCTCTGTAGTTTAGGTACTATTATTATGCCTATTTTTGAGGGAAAGAAGATGTAGTAAGGTTAAGTAACAGGCCTAAAATCACCAACCATTGAGTGGCGAAGTCAGTATTCAAACACACTTCACAAGTCCTCATTTTTAACCACTGTGTTGCAATTTGACTTCAGGAGTCAAAGCTTCTATGTCCTAGTTTTGTTACTAACTCTTGGACTTCTGTTTCCACTTCTGTAAAATGAAACGGTTGGAGTAGGTAAGTGTTCCCAGTATAATTTATACCATGAGATTCAGGGGAGGAAGACAAAAAGGGTTTAGAAAGAGAGTAAAGTCCATTGGCATACATTGTCATAGAGGAGAGAGAACAAGGGGACGGTAACAATTTGCCCCTCTAGTTTGTCAGTGAGCTTGATGACACAAGTTCAATGACCTTAACTAGTCTTCAACTAGGACTGAAGAAGACTATATCCCGTGTGTTTCCCATTAATGTTCATGGAAACACATAAACCGTTTCACGTTGATTCTCTCCTCTTTCTCAGCATGCCAGTCCATTTTCAGTCCCCTCTTACCAGGTATATTTAGCATCCAAAGGATTTGTTATCACGCGCATGCACACACACTCCGTTCAAATTACTTAAAGGAAGTAACTTACTCACGGATGCAATTTGGCTCATTACGTGCAATTATGATCATGCATCTGCCATTCAAGCAGAGTGCTGCCCTGGGTTTCATGTGAGGATAGCCAAAAATAGGTTTATCGAAACCAGGGTGGCTTAAAAATTATCATACCAGGTTTAAACTTTGGGACAGTCAACTTTCCCAGTGTGACTTCCTGTTTTGCAGAAAAGGGCTTGATGAAATAATAATAAAAGAGGCTCCTACTCATTTCTGTTTACCAAGTGGCTGCTCCAAACAACATTTTAATGATTTAAGTGTAAATGAATCAGAAGCATATGGATTAGATTTCCCTTAAAATGCACACGGATTTTTAAATGAGGGAGAGTGGAATGAAGAATTTCCCCAAGTTTAGTGCTCCTTGGAAATGGCTTTTCTAATGTTATTAAAAATTGGTGGTGCGGGGGTGGTGGCTCACTTTGAACTACATTTGGCAAACAGGGCTGAGGCGGGGAAAAGCTTCCTAACATCTTTAAAAGGGGACCAGCCTTCTCCTTGGGCATCGACTAATTCATCCAAACCAGCATTCTTGATGAGTTAAGTGTAAATGAATCAGTAACATACGGATTGCATTTGAAATACACGTGGGATTAAAAAGTGAGGGAAAAAAGCACTTGGTAAAGTATGCCTGGGGTTTTGCCAAACCCATAATGCTTAAAAAAAAAAAGAAAAAGGTTTGAAACAATTGATAAATTCCTCCCAGGCCCTGCCATTCTCTCCAGGCGGAATGGATGCACGGCTGTTTGTGTGACTATTCCAGGCCCCTCCCTCTTAAACAACACTGAGGAACAGCCAGGGCCCAGCCTCACCTGCCTGGTGCCCAGGTTGCTCCCTAATTTTAAGCTTCCATCTCAAAGCGGATCACTTCCTGAGTGAGAGAGAAAGCTAACATACTCATAACCCTCTTGTGAGAGTAAGCAAATATAGTACATTTGGCTATTCAGCCATTTGTTTTCCTAGATAAACATAAGAGGCAACTGAACAGAGATTGGACTCTGTCCCTGATTGGGATCTGATCTTGTGTTTACTTTTCAGTTTCCTCACTTGGCATCCGAATAAAAAAAGGGGTGATTTGGTGCTCCGTAGCTCACACGGAGCCACCATAGACCAGTGGCCCCTCACTTTTCACCTCCATGGACCTTGTTATCTTCCTTTCCTCTCCGAGTCCATATTTTTGAAGGATATACACCAGATGCAATTATTGAAAAACAATTTCCTCATTTTGTTATTAATCAGAAACTGCCACTGTAAGAGAACCAACATAAACACATTGAGTTGATAGTATTTGAGTTAAAAAGATTTTAGCTCTCCTTCTCAGTCTGAACCCAGTTAGTTCTATGACTCCAGTGGGTGTCTCTGACATATTGGGAATATCTCTGAGAAGCCCGTCTCTTCCTGCATGGGTCCCCAAAGGGCCAAAATCCTAGGGACTGAATCATTAGCCTAACAGGCTTGACAGGCATTTTAAGGTAGAGAGATTTCCAGAACAGCTCCAATGGAATTCTGTAGGTAAGCCCTCTCAAGCACCCTGATATCCTTTCCAAATACAGGGCAGGTCCAAAGACTTGGTAGCTCTGAGAATCATCTCAGAGAAGAGGGCTGGAGAGGCCACTCTCCCCAACACAGAGTTGCTGATTCCTCAGAGCCTCTCCCCTTCACTCTGGGGCATCCTGCTTCTCGTTTGGCGCCCGAAGCCATCTGGCCAGCTCCATTCAGGACCTCTGCAGAGACTTCAATGGTTTCAATCCGTCCGCAGCCACCCAAACCCCTACTTTATTTTCAAGAAAATTAAGAGTGTGTCGTCAGGGCTCGTTAGAGGGCTTAAAGGAAAACTGACTTTATTATTTCCCTGCTCTGTTTTGGGGGGTGGGGTGGGGGAGTGGACTGAGTGGGAGGGAGTGATTATGTGAAGAGCTATGTAAAAATTCAAAAGTTCATCTTGTCACGTCAGAACTTTGGCAAACATATTCCTGCGTGTTTTTAGTGGAGTAGGTGGGAAGGCAACTCCTTTCTAACATTTGAAAAGAAGCTTGCTCTCTGAATTGCTGCGACAGACACAGCTCTGGCAAATGCCTCGGGAGACCCATCATCTTGAGACAGCTGTGGAAACAGTTTGACATTAATGAAAATGTGCAAATGAGATAATAAACTAGGATGGAAGAACCATTTCAAAACAACCTGTGACCCTTTTTCTTTTCTTCCTGCCGCACCCACTCACGGAACACAGATGTTCAGAGAAATGTGCCACAATAGGCTTAACGGTGATGGAAAAAGGAGAGTGTCCGTCCCCTTTTGCCTGACGTCCTTTCCGGTGTCAAGCACTGGAGTTAAGGTGCTATTGTCACACTAGGCTGCTCTTTGAAATGAATTATGTCTGTGGCTCAAATGACTGAACCTCAGCAGAAGGAGAGTCCTGGGAGCACGCACATATGCTTAATTTTATTTCAGGAAAGCACTCAAACCAGGGGCACTTAGGCCTTGCAGTGGGGCCCACTCAGAAACAAGACGGACAAGTTCACAGGCCATTGCCCAGGAGCCTCCAAAGGGCTGACATAAGATCGATTGGCCATCCTGGGCCATTTAGCAAACAGTTTACATAGGCAGCCTGGGTCCTGGATTTAAACTAAATGAAAACTATCGGGAGAATTCCCTATAAAGTGGACTTGATCTATATTAGGGAACAGGCTAATTATAGGGATTGGCATATATGGAATCAAAGCGAAACACTATATGGGACTAGAGAGTGGTGGTCTTTTATACCAGGGTGGTCTGAAGCTGGGGTTTAATGTATGTACAATATACAAACATTTTTGACAGACCATTAACACCTATAATCTTGTAAATATTTGCAATTTTCTAGATCATAAATATAGCTGCATAAGCAGTTCTTTCAGAACATCATTTATACACCATTAAAGGTTAATTTACAAGTTAGTACCTTATAGAAAGAAGATATGCAGGCTTTATGCTAACTTTCTGTAAAGGGAGACTGGTGTCTCCAAAAGCAATTTGTAGCTCTCCTGTGGGTCTGACTGGGGGGCTATTCAAAGCACTATTTGAATTCTTTTCATCAGCTCATGTTCACAGCAAACTTAATCTTCTGTTCGGGGGGAAAAAAGAAACAGAGGGGAGAGAAAGATCTGAGGTCTTCAGGCTGTACTTCCAAGCATCCAACTGTTTATTTGAACAGTCTCTCTTGACACCATTCTCATTTGTCATTGTCCCTCTGATACCTGCTGTTGTACCTTAGCCTCCAGCCCAAAGGGCTTCCAACAGTTCTCAACTTAAAGACCCCTCAGAGGGACCAACCAACAGTGAAAGTCTGACCTCTGAGGCTACCATCACGTGACATTACATTTTGTGAAAGATCAAAAGGGCGTGGATAAGAGGAGGGAAAGTGTTTCGTGGGGGGCTCTTTTCTCCCTCCAGTTGGGCAATACTGGAGTCTCACTGAAGATGGTGATAGGGACCCAGGTTCCTATGTGAGCTGTCCACAGATTAGAGTGACGGGAAGACACTGGGGCTCACTGGGAAAAGAGCACCTTCTCTGTGAGAGGGTTGGTAAAAGTGGGTCAAATCCGTGAGGAGGAAGCCACAGAGTGAGGTCAAGTGACCACATCGGATTTGTGCTGTCTGTAATGAAGCCGAACTGCGAAACTTATTCAGTATGTGGAGCCTCTTTTCCTCTGCAGAAGGATTCCATCAATATCATTGCCCTTTTCCTGAAATATGAACAGCTGCCTGCCTGCCTGGCCCTGGCATTTTTCATGCATCGTCTGCCTCTTAGACCTCCCGCATGGAGAGACCTTCCTGGTGTTCAGGAGCTCGTTAGGACACTGGAAGCAAATTTCAAAAAGTTTGCAGTCTATATACACACGCCTCCCTTCTCTTTCTGTTGATCTGGGGAAATTTCCCAAGTGTAACCAATCTCCCCTGTGCTCTTCTGTCCCCTCAAAGTCAGCCCAGATCTCAGGACAGCAAAACAGTTCTCTCCACACTTGCAGTCCGTCCAAGTCATGTGGCAAATACAATACTGAACTGGGAGTCCAGAGGTGGGTTTTGTTTGTTTGTTGGCCACACTGTGCAGCATATGGGATCTTAGTTCTCCCCAAACAGGGATCGAACCCACGCCCCCTGCACTGGAAGAGCAGAGTCTTAACCACTGGACTGCCAGGGAAGTCCCCAGCGGTTTAGATTCTAACCTTGGCCTTGCCACTGCCTGATCTTAGAGAAATGACAGTCTTCTGGCCTTCAGTTTTCTCATTTGTAAGTGGCTCATCCATGACTCACAGTCTATCTTACATATTTCCTCTGGTTTGGAACCCATAAAACCTATTAATACTCTCCTCTCCCCTCTACAAAGCCTTCGTATGGGGGAGTAAACAGCATTACCCTCTCCAAGCCCTCCCCCTACCCCTCTGGTCCCACCCTCACATCCTTTCTAGCATTTTCCTACAGGAGCCCATCTAAATCACAGCCACTGAGCAGCTTCCGTTGCTTCTTTCTCTGCCCACGTTTCCCTGTTTGTGCTGGTTTCATATTATTAAAAATAAATAAACAAATGTTGATAGAGCTAGAGCTCACAGGTTTTGTGGGAATTAAAGATTCCTTGAAATTCTGAGACGAAACCCAATATTTGAGCAAATGGCGCAATGTTTAATAAAATTAGAGTTTAGGGATTTGGGGAGCCTGAATAGGACCATCACAACCTGGAGGCCAAGTGTTGGACAAAGTGACCCAAGGGTACAGTATTTGATGGGAGGGACATATGAAAATGGCTGTTGTAACTCTTAGGATGGTCAAGTTATTAGCTTTTCCCTGAAACAACCAGAGTGTAGAACGTTTACATCGGTGAACAGTGAAATTTAGTTTTCTTGACATTTTTCAACTGTGCTTTGAGTCATTTGTAAATTACACTTAATCTGAGTGTTGGGGGTCTCTTCCACTTGGAAATACAATCAATCATTTTGAACCCTGGGTTGTATATTGTTCCTTCAATTTTTGATTTGGGGCTTCAGAGCTAGGCTTCATTGTACCAGCACTATCTTAGGCCATTTACTCTCTGAGAATTTTACCCACTTTTGAATCTAATTCTGTGGCCTCCAAGACACATCCTTGCTGAATCATCATGAGTCTGTACGCTGCTTCCACCTGAGCCCTTCTCTCTACTGTTCTTCCCCCTACTTTCAAAATGTTCCCGCCCTATACACCTTTCACTCAGAACACTATTCTCAGCTTTCTACAGTAGCACTTCACTAAGGTAATAACCTACTCTGTGCGTATCGGTGATCTCCACCTGGTTAACTTAACTCCCCCTCTTGGGACAGTCCCTGAGCTGTCTACTCCCCATGGGACTTGAGATCACTAAGGAACGTGCCAGGCTACAAGACCTTAGTTCACTGCAGATATTCCCATGAAGGGCTGTGACTTCATACTAAGTCTTTGGTTTTTGTTATATGTTAATAGAGGAAACAGCCATACAAAGGATGTTTCTATGCCTTCTGTAAATTCGCTGTTGAAGACCATCTAATATGTTATTCAGTGTCTCTTATATAAGAAGACATATGATCAACGATTTCTTAGGATTAACTGTTAAAACGAAAAAGAATTCTTTGTCTCTCTCAAGTACCTATTGTACTTTCTTTTAGGAGGTAATTAGAGCCACAAAACTCAATTCGGGAAGGAGAGTCATCACAGTTTCCCCTCCTGTCTGCCAGGGTTACCAAGAGGTTCAGGGCCTAGTCTTTCCCTCTGTTGTCACCACTTCCCTTACCCTACTTTCTGAATGGGCCCCACACGCTTCTTCCCTCCTGCTCTTTTCCATACTCCATCCTTGGTCTCTTAGCCATTTGTTCCATTCTTCTCTCCTCTGCACCTCCAGTGGTTTGTGGAAAGAAGAGAGGATAAAATAATGTTACTTTGCCCCAGCAGTATGTTACTTTGCAGGGGTCTTCCAGGGAAACAATGCCTTAATCCAAGACCCATCAAAGGATGTTCTTATGAGCAGCTCCTCCAGCCAAAGGAAAACACAAAGAGTTCTCTGAACAAAAAAGGTAGGAAATATATGCTCCAGCTGCCTCTTGGAGATTCTCAAAGAATATTAGGAGAGTTAAATCTAAAAAAGTCCTGAAGTAAAGAAAATAAATGTGTTTGAACACACAGTCCTTTTATATGTGGTATTCAGAAGAATATACTTTGAGAATGTCTGACTTAATCCAAATAGTGGATTCCAGTGTGGCTCTTTCAGGTACTGGGTCAGTATGAAATGGAGGGGTGGCCTTTCCTGCTCCCCACATTGGACCAGAGGTAACTGCTCTCTCCTTCATGACTCATCACTCAACCCTAAATTACTTCTCCAGATGCTAACGCCATTCAAATATTCCTTGCTTTCACAAATGATCTGCTTATCTTCATCAACTCACACAGCTTCCCCAACCAGGACTAACAGGTCTACAGAACCTTACCAATCATATTCAACTGTTTTTTGTTTTTTTTCTTTTTTTTTTAAGCATCTTTATTGGAGCATAATTGCTTTACAATGGTTTGTTAGTTTCTGCTTTATAACAAAGTGAATCAGTTATACATAT
>NW_006776923.1:0-2479 GCF_000442215.2 Lipotes vexillifer | reverse complement strand
GAAAGAACCAACCAGAAAAGAGAATGATCTCAGCAAGAGATAAACATAATAAAAATGGATGTCTTAGAAGGCAAGGGATGCTATAGAAAAGAAGGAAGAGAACTGGGAAATGACATGCATTTAATCGGAAGGACTTATTGGACTCCTATTTAGTTGTGTTTATATAGCAGGCACTAGGAGCTAGATTGCAGTGAAATAAAGCAAGGATAAATTGTGAAGAAATGGCAGAAAGATGAAGTCTTAGAAGTTTTATAGAGAAAGAAATGAGATGTCAAGTTGTTTTACGTGTTCACTACTTCAGTTTTATCATTTTTCCAGAACCAGTGTAATGTGTGACACGTACAAGACACTCAACATATTCAGCTTAATTGCTTCTGTAAAAGGGGAGGTTGGGCTAAACTATTTCTTCCATATTTGTCATTTTTGTGATTCTAAAGTAAAGTGAGAGAAAGGAATTGGGTACTTCTTTGTTTTTGAGATGAAGTGATCAGTTTATGTTTGAAGGTCAAAGGAAGTGGGTTGGTGGTTGAGGGGGATAGGGTAAAGAATAACATCTCTTAGGAGTTCAGAGAAAATGAACACTGGGTCGTAGGATTATATAGGATGGCCTTTGAAGGAAGAACTAGACATTTTCTGTCTGAGAAGAGGTGACATTACCTTCTGAGTTGTCTCCTTGCCTCTACTCGTACCCTCTCAAACGCTTCTTTCCTCGACCAAAATCTTTCAAACAAAATTTAACCTTGTCAATATGCTATTAGAATTTCTTTTATTCCTCATTTACGAAGGCCTGGAGGTGGGAGTGGGTCTGGTATGTTCCAGAGAAAGCAAGTAGGTAAGCATGGCTAGAGAAGGCAAACAGGTTAGCTCCCATAGAGCCCTGAGGGCCATCATTATAAGGACATTGGCTTTTTTTTTTTTTTGGCTGCACTGGGTCTTAGTTGCGGCACGCGGGCTTCTTAGTTGTGGCACATGGGCTTCTCTAGTTGCGGTGCCTGGGCTCAGTAGTTGCGGTGCACAGGCTTAGTTGCGGTATGTGGGATCTTAGTTCCCCGACCAGGGATTGAACCCGGGCCCCCTGCATTGGGAGTCTTAACCACTGGACCACCAGAGAAGTCCCTGTTTTGATTATTGTAAAGGATCTGCTTCTAAGGTGACTCATTCACATTACCAGCAAGATGATGCTGGCTTTTGGCAGGAGGCCTTAGTTCTTTGTCATGTGGACATCTCCATGGGGCCACTTGAGTCTCCTTAAGGTTCCACGTGGTCACTGGCTTCCCTCCAGAGCAAGGGATCCAAGAGAGAGCAGGACAAAAGCTGTGATGTCTTTAATGACCTAGTTGTAGGAGTCGTTCTCTATCATTTCCACAGTACTTTCTTGGTTACACAGGTCAGCCCTATTCAGTATGGGAGGGGATGATACAAGGCATGTCTACCAGGAAGTGAGAATTGCTGGAGGTCAGCTTGGAAGCTGACTGTCATAGAAGCTAATTAATTTAAAAGTGAAGTAATACATGCCTAGTACATACTAAACAGTTATATATTTGAACAAATGAAGGTGAAAGAAATAGGAACTTTAAAATAGGGGTGGAAATAACTTGAAGTGCTAAGGAATTAACAAGAAGTTACTAAAAGCATTTCTTAGCAACAGTTGAAGTTAGAAGTTGTTTGCCTAACTTTTTATCTGAAATTTTTTATATATTGTATTTTTCTTTTTTTCTTTTTCCTACTTAGAGTCAGTGAAAACTATTCTAGGTGATCAACGAAAACAAATGCTCCAAAAATACAAAGAAGAAAAGCAGCTTCAAAAATTGAAAGAGCAGAGAGAGAAAGCTAAACGAGGAGTATTTAAAGTGGGTCTTTATAGACCTGATATTCCTTGTTTTCTTTTCTCAAACCAGAATACTATGAAAGCTGAGCCAAAAAAGGTAAGTTTAGTATCCTAACTTGATATAGAGGAATAGTTCCTTTTAACTGGAATTTTCTTTAGGAGATTAGATGACTAAAATAACCATTTCCCCTGAGTCCCTTTATTCATTTAATTAGTTGGTAGGAGGTGGGAATGACATAATAGTAACTCCGAAGATGAAAACAGGGTCTCTTGATGTAGCTATATTTAGGTTGAGATTGGATAAAACTTAGGAAAGCTGGCAGAGCCAGGCTGAACAGTGAATGCTATACCATAGTATTTGGCATTTATCCTTTAGGATATGGAGAGTCAAGGGAGGTTTATAAATGAGGTTGTACCATTATCAAAGTAAAACTCAGGGAAGATTAGCCTGGACTTGAGGATTATAGTCTAGAAAGGGAAGCATTTATAGATAGGAAGACCAGTTGTAAGTCTATATTGTGAATATTCTGTATAGAATAGGTGAGATGAGATAAGTGGACTGAGGCATTTGTTTAAAAAGAAGAAATAAGGGGCTTCCCTGGTGGCGCAGTGGTTGAGAGTCCGCCTGCCAATGCAGGGGATGTGGGTTCG
>NW_006776922.1:266352-295831 GCF_000442215.2 Lipotes vexillifer | reverse complement strand
CAACACAGATGGACCTACAGATCGTCATATTGGGTGAAGTAAGTCAGACAGAGAAGGACAAATATATGATATCATTTATATTAGAATATAAAAATGAATGGTACAAATGAACTTTTTTAGAAAAGTGAAATAGACTCACAGACCTGGAAACAATCTTATGGGTACCAAAGTGGATATTTGTGTCAGGGGAGATAAATTTGAATATGGGGCTAAGGTATACACATAACTCTATAACTATATATAAAATAGGTAAACATAAAAGACCTACTGTATAGCATATGGAGCTCTACTCAATTTTTGTAATAACCTATAATGAAAAATAATTTGAAATAGTATATATATATATATATATATATATATATATATATATATAACTGAATCGATTTGCTGTACACTTGAAACTAACACAACAGTGTAAATTAACTATTCTTCAATTAAAAAATAAAAGAAAAATATTAACATCTGTGTTCTTCCTCTTTCCCCACACTACCATATAGCAACATTGGGCTTTATTTCCTCTGCTAATTACTTACTTTTTCATGATACAAATGTTGATGTGCTGAGGAGAGTGAGGAGAATAATGTGAGGCTAGTTGAAGTTCTATATTAATAAAGAGTAAGAAGTAAAACTGGATAGGTGGGTTGGCCCTGATTACAGTTGGCCTGGAAACATCAGGCCGAAGAGGATAAATTTGCTTTGAGAAGGAATAGGGAGATCTTGTGATATCTGAAATAAGGTGGGTGTGATGGAATCAAACTCCAGGAATGTGAAAAGTTTGAGCAAAATAGAATAGAGTCTTTGTTGCTTTAGCTTTTGTTTTCTTAAATGTCATAGAGAGAGGCTTCAATCTTTGGTTGCTGAAGCCAAAAGGAGCCCAAAGAAATCAGATCAGAAATTGAAAACAGTCTCTGAGTAATGAGTAACTTTCATTTATGTCTCTATTTCACATTCACTTTCATTTCCTTCCAAAACAGGCTCCTGAAAGCAAATTAAAAACTTAAATATAAGAGAAAAATATGCTCTTGTGTGTTGTAGGGAAGAAAAATAAGTTTTCCTCTACCCTTTTAAGTTCTTGGCTAGGGCTCCTGTAACAAAAGACAGATTAACAAGAGAAAAACAAAAACATTTATTAAAATGTATGTCTCATATATACTTTGGAGATACGCAGGGAAAAATAGATGACTCTGAAAGAGATGGCTTAGAATTTAGTCTAAAGTTCGCATCATAACAAGAACAATAACAACAAAATGGTAATTATGTGAGGTGAAAGATGTGTTAACTAACTTTATCATGGTAAACATTTAACAATATGAGCATTAATCAAATAATCACTTTTTACACCTTAACCTTACACAGTGTTACATGTCATTTGTATAGTAACAAAGCTGAAAAAAAGAATAATGCAGGCTTAAATACCATCTTCAGCTGAAACAAAGAAAGGGTGTGGAGGAGGCCAGTTATGGGGAGGGGACTAGGAAAAGCACTGTTAGGAAGGGAGAAGTTTGTTATGGAGATTTAAATAGGTACCCTTTCCACTGACAAGATTATTTTATGATTTAGAGTCTTCCTTCTCTTCCTGGTGCAGAGAGGGAGATACTCTTATAAATGGAGATTTTTTATATATGTAAATTTCCTGTACAAAATGGTAATTTTTAGTCTGTTTTCAGAGCTTCTCCTATGTCTTCTGTTTCTCAAAATAATCAGCTGGAAATAATCTTTACACCAAAGAGGCACATTTTTGAATGATGTCGATGAAAAATGTTAATCAACAGTTGAACTAAGAAAGAAGTGGAAAATTTTATTCTAGCCAATCTGAGGATCATAACCCAGGAGACAACTATTCAGAAAACTCTGAGCACTATTCTGCCCATTAGAGGTCAAAGAACAGTTATATAAGTTTTTGAGACAATGGGTTATATGTCAAATGATGTATTGACAGTTTACACAATCCACAGCTGCACTTACAAAGCGAGTATTGGGTCATGGGTCTTCATGACCCCTTACAGAATTAAGAAAATGTTATCTCTTAGGGAGGTCTGGTTAATGCAGATGCACAATACACATTAAAGAGAAGGGAGACAGCAGTGAGAGGCCCGCGTACCGCAAAAAAAAAAAAAAAAAAAAGAGAGAAGGGAGGAGGCCCAAATGGGCAAAGAAAAATTTTATGTTTAAAATTTTCTCGTCTTGCCATAAAATATGAATTTTATTTCATCAGTGGCATATTCTGCCACCCTTCAATGTTACTAAGTGCTCCATGCACATAGGAAAATGGAACCCTAAATTCAGAAGAGAACTATCCTATCTTGTTCCTAAAACATACAACACCTATGCAGTAGCCCTGGAAAGGGGCTTTCACTTCCTGTTACACCCCATTGCAATACAGAGCAGTTCAGGGAGGTAGAAAGCTATATTTTTAAGATGAACTAAAATATTCTCCTGGTAGATTTTTCGAGTTTTATGAGTCCTTCATATTCTAACTCCTGAAAATCTATATAGAATTCATCAATAACCAGTTCTATGTAGCAGCCTTCTATATTTGAAGACAGTTCCAGCTGCCCTTGGCTATCAATTACATCACCTACTGGTGCCAAAGAAAATTTAAATGTTACTTTTTATTTTGCAACAAAGAAAGTATAGTCTGAATTTTCCATGGAAACTCAATTACATATTTACCCAAAGGTGATTTCATCCAAAAATTTCACTCACAGATGCATACACACACACACACACACACACACACACACACACACACACGCTGTACACATAACCCATGGTTATCATAGATTGGTGAGTGGATTTAGTGGATTTGCTGAAACGGAAAGAGACTGGGGTGCATTTTCTATGGGAAATTACATTTCTGTGGGCATTTCTTGAACAAAACTCCTTGTGTATAGAGACACTGTGTGCATATCTGATCCTTTCTTTGGTGCAGTTTGGTGCATATATGGTCTTGATGGAATATTCTAAGAATTTTATCATATTTGAGAGGGTGGATAAGTCAATTATGGCCTTGCTGTTCACATATTCCTTAGTGATGTTTTGTTCAGCCTTCTGTAAGAAATAAAAACCATTTGAAATCCTTATTTGATTAGGCCTATCCCTGTGCCAGGGCACACAAGTCACATCATGGTCTCCATGGTAGCTTTGAAAACTAGCAGCTTCACAACCATGGTAGCTGTGAAAACAAGCAGTCTAGTAGACTGAGTTTGGAATTTTTCAAAAAGCCCCTTCCCCAGACTGTTTTCATTTGCCAAGTCAGGAATTTCTCTAGAAAAGCAACATTCACAGGGCTTGTCATTATTTGACCTGACTCAGAGCCTTGGCTCAGTAGGCAAAGTTCTATCACCATGGCATTTGTTGAAATCAATTGCTGGCAGTTGTTTAACATTGCAGTTGCCGAGGGCAGTGAAACTAGTTGGGCCAAATAAGATGTTTGCCAAAATTCTTAAGAAAATCTATGTGATGAGATGTCCATAGGGGGATTTGAAAAACTCCAATATACTCCTAGGAATCTAGAAGGACTCGCATGTGTGCAGGGATCTAGAAGGACATGCACATGTTTGTGCCCAGGAAAGACTTAAGAAGACCTTAATCTACCATTTCTGACTGACCTTGAGGCTCTGCATAAGCAAGAAGTGAAGGCTAAGACTGAATTGCCAGAACATTGAAAGTGTGTCCCAAAGCACACACAGAACCCCTCAGCAAAGGCTGACAGGTTTATTGGCTCAGGGACTTTAAGGAAATCTTTGTTCAATCACTAGATGACTACTAAGGTAACTGAGCAGAGACTGCAGTGCCTGCACATTACAGGGAATGCAGACTTTACAGAAATAGTCAAGGAAAGTCACTAGGCAAGCAAAGAAAAACACCAACATCAATAATAACAACAATAAAACAGGAACAACAAACCCTGAGGGGTGGGAGAAATCTGATATCTAGAGTTGCCATATTATATAATGCAAAACATCCAGTTTTGAACAAAAAATTATGATACAGGCAAATAAACAAGAAAAGTATAGCCCACAAAGGGGGGAAAAATAAATCAATAGAAATTGTTCCTGAGGAAGCCCACATATTGGTCTTAATAGACAAAGACTTCAAATTGGCTGCTACAAATATGTTCAAAATACTATAGGAAGCCATATCTACATAATTAAAGGAAATTATGAGAACAATGTCTCACCAAATAGAGAAGATCAATAAAAAGATAGAAATATTAAAAAGCACCAAATAGATATTCTGGAGTTGAAAAGTACAATAACAGAAACGAAAAAATATCAATAGAGGGACTCAATAACAGACTCGAGCTGGCAGAAAAAAAGAATCAGTGAACTTAAAAATAGATGTGGATGGCTGATAATGGCTTCCAAAAATATGCCTATGTCCTAATCCCTGAAACCTATGACTGTTACTTAATTTGCAAAATGGGTCTTTGCAGATGGGATTAAGTTAAGGATCTTGAGATGAGGAGAATATTCTGCTGGGCTCTAAATGCCAACACAAGTGTCCTTACTACAGAGAGATAGAAGGAGATCACACACACACACGCACACACACACACACACACACACACACGAGAAGAAGATGTGAAGATGGAAGCAGAGGTTGGAGTGATGCAGTCTCAAGCTAAGGAATGCTGGCAGGCAACAGAAGCTGAAAGAGGCAAGAAATGAATTCTCCCGTAGAGCCTCTAGAGGGAGCATGGCACTGCTGACAACTTCATTTCAGACTTTTGGCCTTCAGAACTGTGAGAGAAACAATTTCTGTGTTTAAGCAACAGAATTTGTGACAATTTATTACAGCAGCCATAGAAAAGCAAAGCAATAGGTAAGTTGAAATTATGCACTGTGAGAAACAAGCAAAGAATGAAGAAAAATGAACAGAACCTCATAGACCTGTGAGGCAAATCAAACTTACAAATATGTTTATGAGAGAGAGACTGAGAAGGAGAGAAGAAAAAAAAAAGACATAAAAAATATTTGAATAAAAAATGGTCCAAACTTTCCAAATTTGATGAAAAACCATCTACATATCTAAGAAAGCCAGCAAACTTTAAATAGGATAATACTCCAAGGAATCCAGAGCTAGACAAATCATATTAAAACTGGCAAAAGGGACTTCCTGGTAGTGCAGTGGTTAAGAATCCGTCTACCAATACAGGGGACACAGGTTCGAGCCCTGGTCCGGGAAGATCCTACATGTCATGGAGCAACTAAGCCCGTGCACGACAACTACTGAAACCTGTGCACCTAGAGCCTGTGCTCTGCAACCAGAGAAGCTACTGCAATGAGAAGCCCACGCACTGCAACAAAGAGTAGCCTGAACTCACAACAACCAGAGAAAGCCTATGTGCAGCAATTAAGACCCAGCACAGGAAGAAATAAATAAATAAATTTACTAAAAAATTACTGGCAAAAGGTGAAGACAAAGAGAACATCTTGAAAGCAGCAAGAGAAAAACAACTCATCACATGCAAGGGATCCACATAAAATTAACAGCTGAGTTCTCAACAGAAACCATTGAGAGCAGAAGGTGGTGGGATGCCATATTCCAAGAGCTAAAACAAAATATCTGTTAACCAAGAATTCTACATCCAGAAAAAAAAATCCTTCAAAAAAAGGAGAAATTAAGACATTCCAAGATGAACAAAAATTTGGAGAATTTATCTCTATCAGATCTGCCCTACAAAAACTACTAAAGGAAATTCTTCAGGCTGAAATAACAGGACACTAGACAGCGCCACAACAAAACAAGAAGTAAGGAACACCAATAAAGGTAAATATATAGGTATATACAAAATATAGTAAAAAATGTATTTTTATTTATAAATCTTTCATTCCCCAAATGATGTAAAAGACAACTACATAAGGCAACCATTGTAAAACTGTTGGTGAGCATATAATATTTTTTTACATCTTTATTGGAGTATAATTGCTTTACAATGGTGTCTTAAGTTCTGATTTATAACAAAGTGAATCAGCTATACATATACATATGTTCCCATATCTCTTCCCTCTTGCATCTCCCTCCCTCCCAAACTCCCAATCCCACCCCTATAGGTGGTCACAAAGCACCGAGCTGATCTCCCTGTGCTATGCGGTTGCTTCCCACTAGCTATCTATTTTACGTTTGGTAGTGTATATATGTCGATGCAACTCTCTCACTTTGTCACAGCTTACCCTTCCCCCTCCCCATGTTCTCAAGTCCATTCTCTAGTAGGTCTGTGTCTTTATTCTTGTTTTACCCCTAGATACTTCATGACATATTTTTTCATAAGCACCATATATATGTGTTAGCATACAGTATTTGTCTTACTATATCTGACGTACATCACTCTGTATTACAGACTCTAGGTCCATCCACCTCATTACAAACAGCCCAATTTCATTTCTTTTTATGGCTGAGTAATATTCCATTGTATATATGTGTCACATCTGCTTTATCCATTCATCCGATGATGGACACTTCAGTTGTTTCCATCTCTGAGCTATTGTAAATAGAGCTGCAATGAACATTTTGGTACATGACTCTTTTTGAATTACGGTTTTCTCAGGGTATATGCCCAGTAGTGGGATTGCTGGGTCATATGGTAGTTCTATTTGTAGTTTCTTAAGGAATCTCCATAATCTTCTCCATAGTGGCTGTACCAATTCACATTCCCACCAGCAGTGCAGGAGTGTTCCCTTTTCTCCACACCCTCTCCAGCATTTATTGTTTCTAGATTTTGTGATGATGGCCATTCTGACTGGTGTGAGATGATATCTCATTGTAGTTTTGATTTGCATTTCTCTAATGATTAATGATGTTGAGCATTCTTTCATGTGTTTGTTGGCAGTCTGTATATCTTCTTTGGAGAAATGTCTATTTAGGTCTTCTGCCCATTTTTGGATTGGGTTGTTTGTTTTTTTTGTTATTGAGCTGCATGAGCTGCTTGCAAACTTTGGAAATTAATCCTTTGTCAGTTGATTCATTTGCAAATACTTTCTCCCATTCTGAGGGTTGTCTTTCAGTCTTGTTTATGTTTTCCTTTGCTGTGCAAAAGCTCTGAAGTTTCATTAGGTCCCATTTGTTTATTTTTGTTTTTATTTCATTTCTCTAGGAGATGGGTCAAGAAGGATCTTGCTGTGATTTATGTCATAGAGTGTTCTGCCTATGTTTTCCTCTAAGAGTTTGATAGTTTCTGGCCTTACATTTAGGTCTTTAATCCATTTTGAGCTTATTTTTGTGTATGGTGTTAGGGAGTGATCTAATCTCATACTTTTACATGTACCTGTCCAGTTTTCCCAGCACCACTTATTGAAGAGGCTGTCCTTTCTCCACTGTATATTCCTGCCACCTTTATCAAAGATAAGGTGACCATATGTGCGTGTGTTTATCTCTGGGCTTCCTATCCTGTTCCATTGATCTATCTTTCTGTTTTTGTGCCAGTACCATACTGTCTTGATTACTGTAGCTTTGTAGTATAGTCTGAAGTCAGGCAGCCTGATTCCTCCAGCTCCGTTTTTGGTTCTCAAGATTGCTTTTTTTTAATCGGGGTCTTTTGTGTTTCCATACAAATTGTGAAATTTTTTGTTCTAGTTCTGTGAAAAATGCCAGTGGTAGTTTGATAGGGATCGCATTGAATCTGTAGATTGCTTTCGGTAGTAGAGTCATTTTCACAATGCTGATTCTTCCAATCCAAGAACATGGTATATCTCTCCATCTATTTGTATCATCTTTAATTTCTTTCATCAGTGTCTTTTAGTTTTCTGCATACAGGTCTTTTGTCTCCTTAAGTAGGTTTATACCGAGATATTTTATTCTTTTTGTTGCAGTGGTAAATGGGAGTGTTTTCTTGCTTTCACTTTCAGATTTTTCATCATTAGTGTATAGGAATGACAGAGATTTCCGTGCAGTAATTTTGTATCCTGCAACTTTACTAAACTCATTGATTAGCTCTAGTAGTTTTCTGATAGCATCTTTAGGATTCTCTATGTATAGTACTATGTCATCTGCAAACAGTGACAGCTTTACTTCTTCTTTTCCAATTTGCATTCCTTTTATTTCATTTTCTTCTCTGATTGCTGTGGCTGAAACTTCCAAAAGTATTTTGAATAAGAGTAGTGAGAGTGGGCAACCTTGTTCTATTCCTGATCTTAGTGGAAATGTTTTCAGGTTTTCACCACTGAGGACAATGTTGGCTGTGGGTTTGTCATATATGGCCTTTATTATGTTGAGAAAAGTTCCCTCTATGCCTACTTTCTGCAGGGATTTTATCATAAATCGGTGTTGAATTTTGTCGAAAGCTTTCTCTGCATATATTGAGATGACCATATGGTTTTTCTCCTTCAATTTGTTAACATGGTGTATCACATTGATTGATTCGCATATACTGAAGAATCCTTGCATTCCTGGAATAAGCCCCACTTGATCATGGTGTATGATCCCTTTAATGTGCTGTTGGATTCTGTTTGCTAGTATTTTGCTCAGGATTTTTGCATCTATGTTCATAAGTGATATTGGCCTGTAGTTTTCTTTCTTTGTGATATCCTTGTCAGGTTTCATTTTCCCGGTGATGGTGAACTCATAGAATGAGTTTGGGAATGTACCTTCTTCTGCTATATTTTGGAAGAGTTTGAGAAGGATAGGTATTAGCTCTTCTATACATGTTTTATAGAATTCACCTGTGAAGCTGTCTGGTCCTGGGCTTTTGTTTGTTGTAAGATTTTTAGTCACAGTTTCAATTTCAGTGCATGTGATTCATCTGTTCATATTTTCTATTTCTTCCTGAATCAGTCTTGGCAGGTTTTGCATTTCTAAGAATTTGTCCATTTCTTCCAGGTTGTCCAATTTATTGGCGTAGAGCTGAGTGTAGTAATCTCTAATGATCTTTTTTATTTCTGCAGTGTCAGTTGTTACATCTTCTTTTTCATTTCTAATTCTATTGATTTGAGTCTTTGACCTTCTTTTCTTGATGAGTCTGGCTAATGGTTCATCAATTTTGTTTATCTTGTCAAAGAACCAGCTTTTATTTTTATTGATATTTACTATTGTTTCCTTCATTTCTTTTTCATTTATTTCTGATCTGATTTTTATGATTTCTTTCCTTCTTCTAACTCTGCAATTATTTTGTTCTTCTTTCTATAATTGCTTTAGCTGCAAGGTTAGGTTGTTTATTTGAGATGTTTCTTGTTTCTTAAGGTAGGATTATATTGCTATAAACTTCCCTCTTAGAACTGCTTTTGCTGCATCCCACAGGTTTTGGGTTGTCGTTTCTCCATTGTCATTTGTTTCTAGGTATTTTTTGATTTCCTCTTTCATTTCTTCAGTGATCACTTCGTTATCAAGTGGTGTATTGTTTAGCCTCCATGTGTTTGTATTTTTTACAGATTTTTTCTTGTAATTGATATCTAGTCTCATAGTGTTGTTGTCAGAAAAGATACTTGATACAGTTTCAATTTTCTTAAATTTACCAAGGCTTGATTTGTGACCCAAGATACATTCTATAATGGAGAATGTTCCATAAGCAGTTGAGAAAAATGTTTTTTCTGTTGTTTTTGAATGGAATTTCCTATAAATATCAATTAAGTCCATATTGTTTAATGTACCATTTAAAGCTTGTGTTTCCTTATTTATTTTCATTTTGGTTGATTTGTCCATTGGTGAAATTGGGATGTAATGTCCCCTACTATGAATGTGTTACTGTTGATTTCCCCTTTTATGGCTGTTAGTATTTGCCTTATGTATTGAGGTGCTCCTCTGTTGGGTGCATAAATATTTACAATTGTTATATCTTCTTCTTGGATCGATCCCTTGATCATTATGTAGTGTCCTTCTTTGTCTCTTCTAATAGTCTTTATTTTAAAGTCTATTTTGTCTGATATGAGAATTGCTACTCCAGGTTTTGTTTGGTATCCATTTGCATGGAATATCTTGTTCCATCCCCTCAATTTCAGTCTGTATGTGTCTCTAGGTCTGAAGTGTGTGTCTTGTAGACAGCATATATATGGGTCTTGTTTTTGCCTCCTTATAGCCAGTCTGTGTCTTTTGGTGGGAGCATTTAATCCATTTACATTTAAAGTAATTATCAATATGTATCTTCCCATTCCCATTTTCTTAATTGTTTTTGGTTTGTTATTGTAGGTCTTTTCCCTCTCTTGTTTTTCTTGCCTAGAAAAGATCCTTTAGCATTTGTGGTAAAGCTGGTTTGGTGGTGCTGAACTCTCTCAGCTTTTGCTTGTCTGTAAAGATTTTAATTTCTCCATCAAACCTGAATGAGATCCTTGCTGGGTAGAGTAATCTTGGTTGTAGGTTTTTGTCCTTCATCACTTTAAATATGTCCTGCCAGTCCCTTCTGGCTTGCAGAGTTTCAGCTGAAAGGTCAGCTGTTAACCTACTTTGGATTCCCTTGTGTGTTATTTGTTGTTTTTCCCTTGCTGCTTTTAATATGTTTTCTTTGAACTTAGTTTTTGATAGTTTGATTAATATGTGTCTTGGTGTGTTTCTCCTTGTATTTATCCTGTATAGGACTCTCTGTGCTTCCTGGACTTGATTAACTATTTCCTTTCCCATATTAGTGAAGTTTGCAAATATAATCTCTTCAAATATTTTCTCAGTCCCTTTCTTTTCTTCTTCTTCTTCTGGAACCCCTGTAATTCGAATGTTGGTGCATTTAATATTGTCCCAGAGGCCTCTGAGAGTGTCCTCAGCTCTTTTTATTCTTTTTTCTTTATTCGCTCTGCAGTAGTTATTTCCACTATTTTATCTTCCAGGTCACTTATCCGTTTTTCTGCCTCAGTTATTATGCTATTGATCCCTTCTAGAGAATTTTTATTTTCATTTATTATGTTGTTCATCATTGCCTGTTTCCTCTTTAGTTCTTCTAGGTCCTTGTTAAATGTTTCTTTCAATTTCTCTATTCTATTTCCAAGATTTTGGATCAAGTTTAGTATCATTGTACTGAATTCTTTTTCAGGTAGACTGCCTAATTCCTCTTCATTTGGTATTTCTGATGGGTTTTTATCTTGCTCCTTCATCTGCTCTCTGTTTTTCTGTCTTCTCATTTTGCTTATCTTACTGTGTTTGGGGTCACCTTTTTGCAGGCTGCAAGTTCTTATTTCCCATTATTTTTGGTGTCTGTCCCGAGTGGCTAATGTTGGTTCAGTGGGTTGTGTAGGCTTCCCGGTGGAGGGGATAGTGCCTGTGTTCTGGTGGATGAGGCTGGATCTTGTCTTTCTGGTGGGCAGGTCCATGTCTGGTGGTGTGTTTTGGGGTGTCTCTGGACTTCTTATGGTGTTAGGCAGTCTCTCTGCTAATGGACTGTGCTGTGTTCCTGTCTTGCAATTTGTTTGGCTTTGGGTGTCCAGCACTGTAACCTGCTGGTAGTTGAGTGAAGCTGGGTTTTGGTGTTAAGATGAAGATCTCTGGGAGATTTTTGGCATTTGATATTACATGGAGCTGGGAGGTCTCTTGTGGACTAGTGTCCTGAAGTTGGCTCTCCCACCTCAGAGGCACAGCACTGACTCTTGGCTGCAACACCAAGAACTTTCATCCACACAGCTCAGTATAAAAGGTAGAAAAAGTAGAAGGAAAGAAAGAGGATAAAAGAAAATAAGGTAAAATAAAATACAGTTATTAAAATAAAAAATAATGATTAAGAAAAAAATTTTTTTAAAGTAAAAAAAACACAAACATCCAAAAAATACCGGATGGATAGAACCCTAGGACAAATGATGAAAGCATAGCTATACAGACAAAGTCTCACACAGAAGCATACACATACACACTCACAAAAAGAGGAAAAGTGGAAAAAATAGTAAATCTTGCTCTCAAAGTCCACCTCCTCAATTTGGAATGATTCCTTGTCTATTCAGGTATTCCACAGATGCAGGGTACATCTAGTTGACTGTGGAGATTTAATCCACTGCTCCTAAGGCTTCTGGGAGAGATTTCCCTTTCTCTTCTTTGTTCACACAGCTCCCGGGGCTCAGCTTTGGATTTGGCCCCACCTCTGCGTGTAGGTCACCAGGGAGAGTCTGTTCTTTGCTCAGACAGGACAGGGTTAAAGGAGCCGCTGATTCGTGGGTTCTGCCTCACTCAGGCCGGAGGGAGGGAGAGGCACGATGTGGGGTGAGCCTGCAGAGGCAGAGGCTCGCGTGACGTTGCAGCAGCCTGAGGTGCGCCGTGCATTGTCCCGGAGAAGTTCTCCCTGGATCCCGGGAACCGTAACAGTGGCAGGCTGCACAGCCTCCCCAGTAGGGAGGTGTGGATAACGACCTGTGCTCTCACACAGTGTTCTTGGTAGCGGCAGCAGCAGCCTTAGCTTCTCATGTCCGTCTCTGGGATCTGTGCTTTTAGCAGCAGCTCACACCCGTCTCTGGAGCTCCTTTAAGCTGCTCTCTTAATCCCCTCTCCTCGCACACCAGGAAACCAAGAGGGAAGAAAAAGTCTATTGCCTCTTTGGCATGTCCAGACTTTTCCCCGGACTCCCTCCCGGGTAGCCGTGGTGCACTAACCCCCTGCAGGCTGTGTTCATGCCGCCAACCCCAGTCCTCTCCCTGCGATCCGACCGAAGCTCGAGCCTCAGCTCCCAGCTCCCGCCCATCCCAGCGGGTGAGCAGACAAGCCTCTCAGACTGGTGAGTACTGGTCGGCACTGATCCTCCGTGTAGGAATCTCTCCGCTTTGCCCTCCGCACCCCTGTTGCTGTGCTCTCCTCCGCAGCTCCGAAGCTTCCCCCCTCCGCCATCTGCATTCTCCGCCGCAAAGGGGCTGCTAGTGTGTGGAAACCTTTCCTCCTTTGCAGGTCCCTCCCACTGGTGCAGGTCCCTTCCCTATTCTTTTGTCTCTGTTCATTCTTTTTTCTGTTGCCCTACCCAGGTACGTGGGAAGCTTCTTGTCTTTTGGGAGGTCTGAGGTCTTCTGCCAGCATTCAGTAGGTGTTCTGAAGGAGTTGTTCCACATGTAGATGTATTTCTGATGTATCTGTGGGGAGGACGGTGATCTCCGCGTCTTACTCTTCCCCCATCTTCTGTAACCATCTTGCATATAATTTTAAAGATGTAATTTGCATGACAATAATAATACAACAGAAGGGAGGAAATGGAAGTATATTGCAGAAAAGTATTTTCATACTACTGAAATGAAGTTGGTACTAATCCATTCTAGATTGATTTAAGTTGTTAAATGTAATCCTCAGAAGCAAAATAAGAAAATGGCTCAAAAAGTAGAATAAACGAAACAAGGGAACTTAAACGGTACACTAGAAAATATCTATTTAACACAAAAAAGGCAGAAATGGAGAAACAGACCACAAAGTTAAGGAAAACAAATAACAAAATGGCAGAGGTAAATCTTATTGTATCCATAATCATATTAAATGTAAAAGGATTAGGGGACTTCCCCGGTGGCCCAGGGTAAAGAATCCACCTTCCAATGCAGAGAACTCGGGCTCAATTCCTGGTCAGGGATCTAAGATCCCACATGCCGTGGGGCAAATAAGCACATGTGCCACAACTACTGAGCTCATGCACCTCACCTAGAGAGTCCACGTGCCACAAACTACAGAGCCCAAGTGCCACAACTGGAGAAGAGAAAACCTGCATGCCACAACTAGAGAGAAGCCCATGCACCGCAACAAAGAGCCTTCACGTTGCAAAAAAAGATCCTGTGCACCTCAATGAAGACAGCATATGCTGCAACTAAGACCTGATGCAGCCTAAATAAATAAATAAATAAGATTTTTTTAAAGTAAAAGGATTAGATCCCCTAATGAAATGCCCAGAAATGATTAAAAAATAATCCAATCATACTGTCTAGAAGAAACACACTTTACAGGCAAAGATATCAATAAGTTGAAAGAGAATAAAAAAGAGGTAAACCACGAACTTAGTGACCAAAAGGAAGCTGGAGTGCCCCTACTAATATCAGACAAAATTGGCTTTAAGACAAAAACTGTTATTAGAGACAAGTACATTTTATAATGATAATAGAGTCAATCCTTTAAGAAGACATAATTATAAATATATATGCACCACAAAACAGTCTTAAATTACGTGAAACAAAAACAGAATTGAAAGGAGAAATAGACAATTCAACAATAATAATTGGAGACTTCAATACTCCACTTTCAATAATGTATAGAGCAACCAGGTAGAAGATCAAGAAATAAATAGAAGACTTGAGCACAATTCTTTAAATCAACTAAACCTAGCAGAGACCTATAGAATCCTTCACCCAATAACAGCAGAATACTTTCTTCTCATGTGTCCATGAAACATTCATCAGGATAGACCATATGTTAAACCATAAAAAGGCCTCAATAATTTAAAAGGATTGAAATTATCCAAAGGCTGTTCTCTGACTACAAAGCAGAAGGAAATTTGGAAAATATGTTGGAATTAAACATCACACCACTGACTAACCAATGGATCAAAGAGGAAGTCACAGGAAAATTTAGAAAAATACTTTAATATGAATGAAAATGAAAACACAACACACCAAAACATATAGGATGCAGTGAAGCAGTGCTTAGAGGGAAATTTACAGCTATAAATATATTAATAAAGAAACATCTGAGACCAGAAACCTAGCTTTGTACCTTAGAAGCTAGAGAAAGAAGAGCACACTAAACCCAAACCAAGAGAAGGAAGGAACGTAAAGAATAGAGTAGAAATAAATGAAATAAAGAATAGAAAACTAATAGAGAAAATCAATGAAACCAAATGTTGATTCTTCAAAAACATCAGCAAAATTGACACACCTTAACTAGAGTGACCAAGAAATAAAAAGAGAGAGAAGATCCTAATTACTAAAATCAGGAATGAAAGAAGAGATATTACTATCAACCTTATAGAAATAAAAAGGATAATAAGGGAATACTATGAACACCTGCATGCCAACAAATTACATAACCCAGATGAAATGGACAAATTCATAGAAAGACATAAATATATTGCAGATAAGAATATAAAATTGTGCCACCAGTTTTTGAAAAAGAGTCTGGCTGTTCCTCAAAAAGTTAAACATAAAGTTTCCATATGCTTTATCAATTCTACTCTTAGGTATATACACAAGAGAAATGAAAATATGTGTCTACACACCAACTATCCATAATAGTCCAAAGGTGTGAACAACCCAAATGTCCATCAACTGATGAATGTATAAATCAATGTAGTATATCCACATCAGAAAATATTATTCCGCAATGAAAGTAATGAAGTACTGAAACACGCTACAACATGGATAAACCTTGAAAACCCTCCAACTTTGGACCCCAGTACAGGCAGAACCACATCCCACCACCACACATGCACAGTCATATACACACACACACTCTCTCTATCAGCAACCTCACTCTGTGGCCTTGGGCATGCCATGTACCTTCCATGGCTTGTGAATAATAAACATTTTTTCAAAGTTCCCTGACGGTTGTTGCTGAGGTTCACCCTGCAAACAAAATAAGAACCACAAGGGATGGTCTAGCCACAACATTGGCTCTGGTTAAGGAGATATCTGTGGGGGCTTGCCCACAAGTAGTAGGGCCCAGGTGAGTGCCCCAAGCATTTCTCGCTGATAGAATCACAATTGATAGGCTGAGATCTACACGAAACAACACACATACTGGTAAACTTTCTTTTAAGTTTCAGAAATGTGAAACTGAGAGAAAGATTATTTGTCCTTACAATATCATTTCTTTTGATTGTTTCATGGGTTGATTCATTCACCTCTGAAACCTCCCATCACAAAGTTGCAGCTTCCTTAGGTATAATTATAAAACACACGTTCATATTCTCTTCCATTACTCTAATTTTCCTCACAATTTTCACATATTCACTTGCAGCATTTTAAGACTATTTATATGTCATAACAGCTAATGGGTAATTTACAGAAATTATGAAAACAAGTGTAAAATGTGAATGAATGAAATAGAAACAAGAAAACCACAAATCCATAGGAAGCTGTTAAAATGTCTGCAGAGAAACACAGCTTGGTTGTTGCTATGACATGCATACAATTCAGAGGGTGGAGCATAAACAATAAATCTCTCTCCCCCGCACCACCACCTCATAGAACAACCCCCTCACATTTACACTTACACACAGAATCTGGATGAGGGAGAAGCAATAATACCATTGTCTTCTTTCATAAAGCTTTTCTGAACACTGAAGAGATTTTTTTAATATCAAATTTTATAGTTTGCATGTACAAACATAGTTTTTGTTCTCTCCAAGACCAATATAACATTGGTAAACTTTATGTCTAGCAATATAAATAACGGTACCAAAGCAGAAAGGGAATTAATAGAAGTGGTTAGACTGAGAAGAGGAGCCAAGTTCTGTGGCAGAACTGAGGATTGAGAAACAATGGAGGGAGGAATGCAAGATGGTAGGAAGAAGGAGAGCATTTACTCTCTGGTGGCTTCTTATGACATCCCAGTGACATTTCTGAAATAGAAGGCAAGTTCCCAGACTTGCAGTTCAAGCCTAAACCTTGCCCATTGGACCAGGTTCTGGAGCTGACCGGGAGGTGAAATGACTAGAGACTTAGCTCCTCTTCAATTTACTCATATTCCCTATCTTAGGTCAGCTGGGGTGCCACTAGCCCACATGGCACCTTTGGAAGATTAATAAGATTAGAAGAATTGTAAAGATCAGAAGATTGCTCTTTGGGGAAGACAGAGCCCTGGGCAAGAGAGCACATCTTGGCAAGTGGAATATGGGCTGGATTTCATATTTCCTCCTTACCTGTGTCCACGACTTCCTTGGGGCTTAACACTCAGTGCAACAATTTCTTGCCCCAGTCTCTGGTGTACCAGACGGAGTCCTAACACAGAAGCTGAATGACCTACAGTAAGAATAACCTTTTACCTGACAACTGGCTACATACCTACCTACAACCCCCCCAACACACATACATTTATAACTTGAAACCTACTGAAAGTTTTACCAAAAAAACCTACTTTGATGCACTCTTGATATTTTCTATTCTATTCAAAAAACCTGGTTAAGGTCCACTAAAATGATTGTATGATCCTCTAAGAGATTGTAACTGTCTTACTGGGGTAATAGCAATTCGAAGGATTGCCATATGAGCTTGATGGAGACATGGTAAGCCTTAGTTATCTCATCTGTGCACTGGGAATAGTAGTGCTACCTACCTCATATGGTAGAATCTAGCTAAAAGGACTGAAGGACAGTGAAACAGGTTCAGAAAGAGTACACTGTAGAGAGGATTCAAACCCAGGATCAATGATGAACCTTTGAAGGATATGATTTTCACCTTTGAGTCTATAAAGTCTGATCACTCATTATGTGAGGTCACAAGAGTAGAAGACATAGGGAACCAATTTCAACTTTCCACTGTCAGAGGTGTCCATAAATAGAATCAGATTCTTCTGGAGGGTGTGTGTTGCTTGTCACTGGAGAAATTCTAAACAGACTAGATAACTAGTGGCAGCATGACATCATGGAAAAAATTGAGTGTGAATACTGGCTTAGTTACAGACTGCATAGCTTTGTGCAAATCCCTTCACCTCTTTAAGACTCAGTTTCCATATTTGTGAAGTGTAAGTCTTTTTAACAGTAAATTATATAATGTGTGCAAAATGCCTAGCCAAGGGTCTGAAACACAGTAACACTTCATTCATTGCCACTCTTGTTCTTTATCAGGGATGTAGAAGAAATTAAGGCATAATGAGTATCTAAAAGGGGAGTGATCACATCTAGCTGGGAAGTTGGATTAAATGACCTTTGGAGTTCTTCCTGCCCAGAGGTTCTATGATTCTAGGATCTGAGGCTTCAAGACTGGGGAACTGGAAAATCATATCAGATTTGGAGCTGAAAAGGAAAGTGAAAGCCCATTTGTTAATATGCAGTCATCATCTCCAAAGAGACTGATCAGACATTTTTACCATGCCAGATGCAAAAATGGAGTCTGAGAAACCTTCCTGGGCCTCACATGCCACCAATCCCAAAACTCTTCAACTGGAGGTTTTTTATAGGCCAGCACTTAACATGGACACTGACCCAGTCACTGGGTTAGGCTCCAGGCTCCAATAGTGCCAACAGAAACGCCTTCTGGTCCCAGAAACTGTTTTTCCAGCAATCCCAGAGCACTTCATTTTCCTTCTAAGAGCCAGCATTGGAGATGTCCATAGGCTGACTTCCCTGAGACCCTGTGGTTTTTTTTCCATGTATTTCCCACTATGCCCAGAATTGGTTGGCATAGATGTTAGAGACACTTTTAAATAAAAGTGTCCTCAGTCCCTTCAGTCCTCACTTCAGTCCTCACTTTGACTTATCTATTAGGCAATAAATACACCAAGCTGACACTCACTGAGTGCCCACTTTGTGTCAAGCTCTGTACTAGGCCCATGGGTTAGAGAGATGAACCAGCTATTGTTATTATTATCTCTAATTTACAGACAAGGAAATAGGATCAGAAGGAATCCCTTCTCTATTTCCACTCTCTCTTCTGGCACCACTCTCTTCTGCCCACCTACCCCTTTCATCGTGATCCAGCCACACTGGCCTCCTTTTTGTTTCTCTAATAACCCAACCCTCTTCTCATTTCAAGGCTTTTTTTACTAGTTGTTACTTCTTCCTGAAATGTTCTTCTCCTGATTCTCTGAGTAGTTGGCTTCCTCTTCTCCTTTCTTTAGGTCTCAGCTGATAGACTTTCCCTAGCCACCCCTTTTTCAGTTACTCTCTAATACGTCATCCTATTTATTCCCTCAGAACATTACTTAACACAAGTGTTAGTTTTCTTATTTATTTATTTATTTGCTTCATGTTTATCATGTGTCTCCTCCCTTGCCTGTCCCTCTTCACTAGAATTTAAGCTCCTTATACGTTGAATCTTTATCTTGTTCACTGTTCCATCGTCAGCAACAAGCACAGAATTTGGCACAAAGTAGTTACTTGACAATTTCTGTTGATTGACAGACTGAACTGTAGTAAAATTGTGGGAGTGTTTATCTAACTACTCTTAACACAGTGTCTGACACTTCGTAGGTGCCCATGTAATATTTATTGAATGGATGAGAGACTGAATGAATGAACTTGCCCAAGGATGATCAGCTACTAAGAGGAAGAGTTAGAATTCTTTGGAGTCTTATAAACCTTGGACTCTTTCCATTCTATCTCCTCCTCTCCAACTCCTCAACCACCAGTATCATCTTTGCCTATAGAATTGAAATAAACAGTCCTTCTGCCAGCTGTGGAGCCCCAAACTTACTTCTCAGTCCTGTTTTCTTATTAATCATTATGTGATTAGTATCACTAATCAGCAGTTACAATTATCTGTGCTGATCATTGAAGATAACAAAGACCACTCTCCACCCTAGGAGACAGATTGTAATGCATCCCCCATCACCCTCTCTCTCAACGCACAAAAGTGGGAAAACAGGTTATGATCTCAAGACCAGGGGCTATGTTGATAAAGAGGCCAGACCCAGAGAGCCACCTCTTTTGTTTCCTAATTTGTAAGGCCTCCACTAACACAGGGAGACTTGAAAAAACGCCACACCCTCATTCAGTGTTACCAAGACTCTAGCTGTTTCTTTGGGAAGTTGAAAAACAACTGGTTAATGGGCTCTTGTTCACTTCCGTCCAGTTGTTTGGTCTTAATCAGTGAGCACTTAGAATGGACAATATTAATAACAACCTTTCAAATCCACCTGCAGCCTCTTCCAGAGATCTGACAAATGCTTAAGTAATGACACCCCTATTATGTCAATTAAAAACCTCTGAATGTTGTCTATTTCCCTACCCAACTGCAACTACTGCTGGGGAAAGGATTAAATTCTTTGATGGAGAAATCCTACCTGTGGTTACCAATATGCTGACAAAAGTCTTACTGGCATGTATTTTGATACTTGCAAAATTTTAATCTACCAATCTAAATACCTCCTTTCCCCTACCTGGAAATCATTTTGATTGTGGTGGATACGTTCAGGAAGATGATGCATTTTTACCCCTGCCTCCACTCCACTCTCCAACTTGCCAACAGTTACAGCTATTTTGCTCACCACGAGGATGCCCAGCCTCTGAGGATTTCCTGGCCACTCCGATAGAGACCAACTTTTATTCCTTCTCAAGAGTTTTCAAAAAGTTTTTCCACTCAAAAGCAATCAAGTGGAACCAAAAACAATGATTAAAAAACAGAATTACTTGGCTGAAATGATTGACAACCTTGGGTACAACCCTCTTAGCCATCACCTTGATTGCTGTACTTGAGGAAACTCAATGGAACCATTTGGGGATTCTCAGAGCAGTTTACAAACCACTGCCTGATGTTGAATGTTCACCTGCTAACAGGATTGAGTCAATTCAGCTTATTGCTGCAGAATGTGTAACAGATCACTGAGACTATTTATTGAGCACTTAGCATGTGTCGGAACCTGTGTTGAGTGTTCTAGATATCTTTTCATTCAATCCTTACCACAACCATATGAGGTAGGTAGCACTACTATTCACAGTGCACAGATGAGAAAACTGAGGCTTGCCATGTCTCCATCAAGCTCATATGGCAATCCTTTGCATTGTTATTACCCCTAGTAAGACAGTGTATTTTCAAACAACAGGTTACAGTCTCTTAGAGGATCATGCAATCAATTTAGTGGAACTTAACCAGGTTTCTTGAATAGAATAGAAAATATCCGAGTGCATTAAACTGTTTTTTTTTTTTTGGTAAAACATTGGTTTCAAGTCATAAATATGCATGTGTGTGTGTGTGTGTGTGTGTGTGTGTGTGTGTGTGTGTAGGAGGATATGTAGCTGGTTGTCAGGTAAAAGTTTTTTCTTACTGTGGGACATTCAGCTTCTGTCTTTATTTTAAAGTCTATTTTGCCAGATATAAGAATTGCAACTCTGGTTTTATTTTGATTTCCATTTGCCTTTTTCCATCCCTTCACTCTCATTCTGTATGTGTCTCTAGATCTGAATTGAGTCTCTTATAGGCAGCATATATACAGGTCTTGCTTTTGTATCCATTCAGCCAGTCCATGTCTTTTGGTCAGAGCACTTAATCCACTTACATTTAAGGTAATTATCAATACGTATGTTTCTATTGCCATTTTGTTAATGTTTTGGATTTGTTTTTGTAAGCCTTTTTTGTTTCTTTCTTCTTTTGTTCTCTTCTCTGTGATTTGATGACCATCTTTAGTGTTATGTTTGAATTCCTTTTTAATTTTTTGTATATATATATTATAGATTTTTGTTTTGCAGTTACCATGAGGTTTTCATATGAGTCTATATTTATACGTGCTTGTTTTAAGTTGCTGATCTCTTAATTTCAAAAGCATTTTAGATATCCTGCAACTGTACTCTCTTCCCTCACAATTACTATGTTTGATTTTATATTTTCCATCTAACTGTTTTGTGTATCCGTTAACTGCTTATTGTGAATACAAATGATTTTACTATTTTGTCTTTTAACATCCCTACTAGATTTGCACATAAAAGATTTCCTACCTTTGTTGTAGGTTTGCCTTTACCAGTGAGCATTTCCATTTTGTAATTTTCTTGTTTCTAGTTGTGACCTTTTCTTTTCCACCTAGAGAAGTTCCTTCAGCATTTGTTGTAAAGCTGGTTTGGTGATGCTGAATTCTTTTAGCTTTTGCTTGTCTGTAAACTTTTGATTTATCAATAAAATCTTTTTTTTTAAATTGGAGTATAGTTGATATACAATGTTGTATTAGTTTCATGTGTACAGCGAAGTGAATCAGTTATACATATACATATATCAACTCTTTTTTGATTCTTTTCCCATATAGGTCATTACGGATTATTGATTAAGAGTTCCCTGTGGATACAGTAGGTCCTTATTAGTTATTTTATATATAGTACTGTGTATATGTCAATACCAATCTCCCAATTTATCCCTCCCCCCATTCCCCCTGGTAACCATAACTTTGTTTTCTACATCTGTGAGTCTATTTATGTTTTGTAAATAAGTTCATTTGTACCATTTTTCAAGATTCCACATATAAGCAATATCATATGATATTTGTCCTTCTCTCTCAGACTTACTTCACTCAGTATGACAATCTCTAGGTCCATCCATATTGTTGCAAATGGTATTATTTCATTCTTTTTTATGGCTGAGTAATATTCCATTGTGTATATTTACCACATCTTCTTTATTCATTCCTCTGTCGATGGACATTAGGTCCATGCCCTGGCTGATGTATTTTGTTTGTTTGTTTTTCCTTAGAGCAATCAATCTTTTTAATTTTTAAAAATTTTTATATTTCTTTGTTTTTGGTTTTGTTTTAACTTTTTATTTTATATTGGAGTATAGTTGATTAACAATTTGTGTTAGTTTCAGTTGTACAACAAAATGATTCAGTTATACAAATACATGTACCTTTCTTTTTCAAATTCTTTTCCCAGTTAGGTGGTTATGAAATATTGATCAGAGTTCCCTGTACTGTACAGTAGTTCCTTGTTGGTTATCCATTTAAATATAGCAGTGTATACATGACAATCCCCAAATTCCTAACTATCCCTTCCCCCTACATTCCCCCCTGGTAACCATAAGTTCATTCTCTAAATCTGGTTCTGTTTTGTAAATGTGTTCATTTGCATCATTTTTTTTTTTTTTTTAGATTTCTCATGTAATCTATATCATACAATATTTCTCTGTCACTGTCTGACTTACTTCACTCAGTGTGACAATCTCTAGGTCCATCCATGCTGTTGCATATGGCATTATTTCATTCTTTTTTTGTGGCTGAGTAATATTCCTTTGTATGTATGTACCACATCTTTATTATCCATTCTTCTGTCAATGGACATTTAGCCTGCTTCCATGTCCTGGCTACTGTAAACAGAACTGAAATGAACATTAGAGTGCATGTATCCTTTCAGACATTTTTCTCCAGGTATATGCTTAGGAGTGGGAATGCAGGATCATATGGTAGCTGTATTTTTAGTTTCTTAAGGAATGTCCATATTGTTTCCATAGAGGCTGCACCAATATACATTCACACCAACAGTGTAGGAGGATTCCCTTCTCTCCACACCCCCTCCAGCATTTATTATTTTATTTATTATTTTATTTATTATTTATTTATTATTTGTGGATTTTTTGATGATAGCCATTATGACTGATGTGAGGTGATATCTCATTGCAGTTTTGATTTGCATTTCTCTAATAATTAGCAATGTTGAGTATCTTTTCATGTGCCTCTTGGATATTTATATATCTTCTTTGGGGAAATGTCTATTTAGGTCTTCTGCCCATTTTTTGATTGGGTTTTTTGTTTTGATGATATTAAGCTGCATGATCTGTTCATAAATTTTGGAAACTAATACCTTGTCAGTCACATCATTTGCAAATATTGATATTTTCTCCCATTCTGTGGGTTGTCTTTTAATTTTGTTTATGGTATCCTTTGCTGTGCAAAAGCTTTTGAGCTTCATTAGGTCCCATCTGTTTATTTTTGTTTTTATTTCCATTACTCTGGGAGATGGGTCAAAAAAGTTATTGCTGCAATTTATGTCAGAGAGTGTTCTGCCTAAGTTTTCCTCTAAGAGTTTTATAGTGTCCAGTCTCACATTGAGGTCTTTAGTCCATTTTGAGTTTACTTTTGTGCATGGTGTTAAAGAATGTCCTAATTTTATTTTTTTACATGTAGCTCTCCAGTTTTCCTAGCATCATTTGTTGAAGAGACTGTCTTTTCACCATTGTATAATCTTGCCTCTTTGTCATAGATTAATTGACCGTAAGTGTATGGGTTTATTTCTGGACTTTCTATTTGTTCCATTGAGCAGTATTTATATTTTTGTGCCAGTACCAGGCTCTCTTGGTGACTATAGTTTTGTAGTATAGTCTGAAGTCAGGGAGCCTGATTCCTCTAGCTCCGTTTTTGTTTATTAATATTGTTTTGGCTATTTGGGGTCTTTTTTGTCTCCATACCAATTTAAAGATTTTTTGTTCTAGTTCTGTGCCACTGGTAATTTATAGGGATTGCATTGAATCTGTAGATTGCTTTGGGTAGTATAGTCATTTTCACAATACTGATTCTTCTAATCCAAGAAAATTGTATATCTTTCCATCTGGTTGTGCCATCTTTGATTTCTTTCATCAGTATCTTATAGATTTCTGTGTAGAGGTCTTTTGCCTCCTTAGGTAGGCTTATTCCTAGGTATTTTATTCTTTTTGATGTAATGTTAAATGGGCTTGTTTCCTCAATTTCCCTTTCTGATCTCTCATTGTTAGTGTACAGGAATGTAAATGGTTTTCTGTGTATTAATTTTGTATCTGTAACTTTACCAAATTCATTGGCTCTAGTAGTTTCTGGTAGCATCTTTAGGATTTTCTATGTAGAGTATCATGTCATCTGCATACAGCGACTGTTTTACTTCTTTTTCCAAATCTATATTGAATATTAGTGGTGAAAGCAGACATCCTTGTCTTGTTCCTGATCTTAGAGGAAGTGCTTTTAGCTTTTCACCATTGAATATGATGTTAGCAGTACATTTGTTGTATATGGCCTTTATGATGTTGAGGTATGTTCCCTCTATGCCCACTTTCTGGAGAGTTTATTTTAATCATAAATGGCTGTTGAATTTTGTCGAAAGCTTTTTCTGCATCTATTGAGATGATCATATGGTTTTTATTCTTCAATTTGTTGATGTGGTATACTGCACTGATTGATTTGCAGATACTGAAAAATCCTTGCATCCCTGGGATAGATCCTTGATCATGGTGTATGATCCTTTTAATGTATTGTTGAATTCAGATTGATAGTATTTTGTTGAGGATTTTTGGTCTATGTTCATTGGTAATATTGGCCTGTAATTTTCTTTTTTTGTGGTGTCGCTGTCTGGTTTTGGTATCAGGGTGATGGTGGCCTCATAGAATGAGTTTGGGAGTTTTCCTTTCCCTTCAATTGTTTCAGAAGGGTAGGTGTTAACTCTTCTTTAAATGTTTGGTAGAATTTACCTGTGAAGCCATCTGGTCCCGGACTTTTGCTTGTTGTTGTTGTTGTTGTTTTAATTTAAATATATATATTTTTTTGGCTCTGTCAGCTCTTAGTTATGGCACATGGGATCTTTCATTGTGGCATGCAGGCTTCTCTCTGGTTGTGGTGAACAGGCTTTTTCTAGTTCTTGCATGCGGGCTCCAGAGCATGTGGGCTCAGTAGGTGTGGCACGCAGGCTCTCTACTTGTGGTATGTGGGCTCCAGAGTGAGCAGGCTAAGTACTTGCAGTTTTCAGGCTCTCTAGTTGTGGTGCATGGGTTCCAGAGCATGTGGGCTAAGTAGTTACAGCACATGGCAATCAGCTTTTAGTTTCTTTGCTACTGTTTTCTTCATCTCTATTTCATTTATTTCTGCTCTGATCTTTATGGTTTCTTTCCTTCTACTAACTAGATTTTGTTGATTCTTCTTTCTCTAGTTGCTTTAGATGTAATGTTAGGTTGTTTATTTGAGATTTTACTTGTTTCCTCAGGTAAGATTGTATTGCTATAAGCTTCCCTGTTAGACTGCTTTTGCTGCATCCCATAGTTTTCAGATCATGATGCTTTCATTGTCATTTGTCTCTAGGTATTTTTTGATTTATTCTTTTATTTCTTTAGTGATTCATTGGCTTCTTAGTAACATATCATTTAATCTCCACGTGTTTCGGTTTTTTAATTTTTTTTCCTGTAATTTATTTCTAATCTCATGGTGTTGTGGTTGGAAAAGAAGCTTGATATGATTTCAATTTTCTTAAATTTACTGAGGTTTGAATTGTGGCCATATAGGTGATCTGTCCTGGAGAATGTACCATGTGCACTAGAGAAGAAAATGTATTCTGCTGTTTTTGGATGGAACACCTATAAATATCAATTAAGTCCATCTCGTCTAATGTGTAATTTAAGGCCTGTGTTGCCTTATTGATTTTGTTTTTTTAAAATTTTTATTGAATGTTGATTTAGTTTCAGGCATAGAGCAAAGTTATTCAATTATACATATACATATATTCACTCCTTTTTAGATTCTTTTCCCATATATCTCATTACAGAGTATAGAGTAGAATTCCCTGTGCTATGTGGTAGCTCCTGATTACTTATCTTTTTCACATATAGTAGTGTGTATATGTCAATCCCAATCTCCCAATTTATCCCTCCCCTGCTTTCCCCATTTTTAAATAAAATTTTTTTTTCCACACATGTAACTCTATTTCTGTTTGGTAAATAAGTACATTTACACCATTTGTTAAAAATTCACATGTAAGCAATATCATACATTTGTCCTTCTCTGTCTGACTTACTTCACCCAATATGACGATCTGTAGGTCCATCTGTGTTGATGCAAAGGCATTATTTCATTCTTTTTTGAAGGCAGAGTAGTTTTCCATTGTGTACATGTACCGTATCATCATTATCCATTCCTCTGTCGATGGACATTTAGGTTGCTTCCATATGCTGCAATGAACTCCTTATTGATTTTCTGTCTGGCTGATCTGTCCACTGGTGTAAATGGGGTGTTAAAGTCCCACACTATCATTGTGTTACTGTCAGTTTCCCCTTTTATGGCTGTTAGCATTTGGCTTATATATTGAGCTGCTCCTATGTTGGGTGCATGTATATTTACAATTGTTATATGTTCTTCCTGGATTGATCCCTTGATCATTATATAGTGTCCTTCCTTGTCTCTTGCAACAGTCTTTATTTTAATGTCTATTTCCTCTGATATGAGTATTGTTACTCCAGCTTTCTTTTGATTTCCATTTGCATGGAATACTTCTTTCCATCCCCTCATTTTCAGTCTGTACATGCCCCTAGATCTGAGGTGAGTCTCTGGTAGACAACATATACACGGGTCTTGTTTTCATATCCATTCAGCCAGTCTATGTCTTTTGGTTGGAGCATTTAATCCATTTACCTTAAAGTACTTATTATTAGGCATGTTTCTATTGACATTTTCTTAATTGTTTTGGGTTTTTTTGTAGGTCTTTTTTCTTCCTTTCCTCTTTTGTTCTCTTCTCTTGTGATTTGATGACTACCTCTGGTGTTGTGTTTGGGTTGCTTTTTCTTTTTTGTGTTTGTATCTGTTGTAGTTTTGGGGTTTGCTGTTCCCATGAGGTTTTGATATAGCAGTGTGTATAGGTGCGATGTTGTTTTAAGTTGCTGGTCTGTTTCCCGCCTAGAGAAGTTCCTTTAGCATTTGTTGTAAAGATGGTTAGGTGGTGCTGAATTCTCTTAGATTTTGCTTGTCTGTGAAGCTTTTGATTTCTCTGTTGAATCTGAGTGAGAGCCTAGCTGGATAGAGTATTCTTCGTTGTAGGTTCCTCCCTTTCATCACTTTAAATATATCATGCCACTCTTCCCTTCTGACCGGCAGAGTTTTTGCTAAAACAATCAGCTGAAAACCTTATGGGGATTCCCTTGTATGTTATTTGTTGCTTTTCCTTGGTTGCTTTTAATATTTTTTCTTTGTCTTTAATTTTTGTCAGTTTGATTAATATGTGTCTCGGCGTGTTCCTCCTTGGGTTTGTCCCGTATGGGACTCTGTGCTTCCTGCACTTGAGTGAGTGTTTCCTTTCTCATGTTAGGGATGTTTTTGGCTATAATATCTTCAAATATTTTCTCAGGCCCTTTCTCTTTCTCTTCTCCTTCTGGGACCCTATAATGTGAATGCTGGTGTGTTTAATGTTGTCCCAGAGGTCTCTGAGACTGTCCTCATTTATTTTCGTTCTTTTTTCTTTATTCTATTCTGTGGCAATGATTTCCACCTCTCTGTCTTCCACCTCACTTTTTCGTTCTTCTATCTCGGTTATTCTGCTATTGATTCCTTCTAGTGTATTTTTCATGCCAGTTATTGTATTGCTCATTTCTGTTTGTTTGTTCTTTAAATCTTCTAGCTCCTTGTTAAACATTTCCTGTATCTTCTCAATCTGTGCCTCCGTTCTTTTCCCGAGATTTTGGATCATCTTGACTGTCATTACACTGAATTCATTTTCAGGTAGATTGCCTATCTCCTCTTCATTTAGTTGTTCTTGAGGGTTTTTATCTTGTTGCTTCGTTTGCAACATATTTCTCTGTCATCTCATTTTGTCTAACTTTCTGTGTTTGTGGTCTCCTTTCCACAAGCTGCAGGATCATAGTTCCTCTTGCTTCTTGTGTCCACCCCTGGTGCATGAAGTTGTTGCAAGGGCTTGTGCAGGCTTCCTGGTGGCAGGGACTGGTGCCTGCCCTCTGGTGGGTGGGGCTGGGTCTTGTCCCTCTGATGGGCAGGGCCGTGTCAAGGGGTGTGTTTTGAGGTAGCTGTGAGCTCAGTACAACTTTAGGCAGCCTGTCTGCTGATGCGTGGGGCTGTGTTCCTGTCTTGCTGGTTGTTTGGTCTGAGGCATTCCAGCTCTGGAGCCTGTAGGCTGTTGGGTGGGATCGGGTCTTGGTGCCAAGATGGGGACCTCTGGGAGAGCTCATGCTGATCAATATTCTCTGGAGCCTCTGCCACCAGTGTCCTTGCCCCCAGAGAACCTATCCCAGAACAACGATTTAAAAGATGGCTGCTGCCTTTTCAGCAGACTCCATGGAGGACCAGAGAAAATGGAGAATCTTTCCAAAGCTCCCCAGGAACGACAGTTTAAAAGATGGCTGCCTTCTCAACAGAATCCATAGACAACTGGAGATAATGGAACAGAATCTTTCTGATATAAATCATCAGTGTGTTATAAAAGGATATGACTCAGGAAGAGCCATATAGATGAGATGCATAAGACAAGGTATGTGGGAATGGCATGGATCTTCCATGCTCTCTCCAGGCCTGCCTCTCTCCCCTCTCTCCATCAAATCTGAATGAGAGCCTTGCTGGGTAGAGTATTCTTGGTTGTAGGTTTTTCTCTTTCATCATTTAAAATATATTGTGCCACTCCTTTCTGGCCTGCAGAGTTTCTGGGGAAAAATCAGCTGATAGCCTTATAGGAGTTCCCTTTTATGTTATTTGTTGCTTTTCCCTCGTTGCTTTTAATACTCTCTCTTTGTCTTTATTTTTTGTCATTTTGATTACAATGTGTTGTGGTTTATTCCTCTGTGGGTTAATCCTGTATGGGACTGTCTGTGCTTCCTGGACTTGGGTGACCGTTTCTTTACCCAGGTTAAAACAGTTTTCAGCTATTATCCCTTCAAATACTTTCTCTGGGCCTTTCTCTCTCTCTTCTCCTGCTGGGGCCCCTATAATGCGAATATTAGCGCCCTTGGTGTCGTCCCTGTGGTCTCTTAAACTGTTCTCATTCTTTTCATTCTTTTTTCTTGTTTCTGTTTGGCAGCAGTGATTTCCACTACTCTGTCTTCCAGCTCACTGATCCATCCTTCTGCCTCACTTAGTCTACGATTGATTCCTTCTAGTGTATTTTTCATTTCAGTTATTGCATTCTTTAATTCTGTTTGTTTTTTCTTTATATTTCCTAATTATTTGTTTAAAACGTCCAGTTTCTCACCCTGTGCATTCATTCTCCTCCCAAGTTCTTTGATCGTCTTTACGATCATTACTCTGAACTCTTTCC
>NW_006776922.1:228155-266005 GCF_000442215.2 Lipotes vexillifer | reverse complement strand
ACCTCTTTCCCGCGTAGATTGCCTGTCTCCACCTCACCTAGTTCTTCTTCTGGGGTTTTATCTTGTTCCTTCGTCTGAAACATTTTCCTCTGTCACCTCATTTTGCCTAAATTGATACTTGTATTTTTATGTATGTGGTAGTTTGGTTACATTTCTCGATCTTGGAGAAGTGGCCCTCTGTAGGAGACATCCTATCTGTCCCTGCAGTGCACTCCGCTCTCATCCCCCCAAGGGCCAGGGGCCAGCTGGTCCCAGGGTAGTGACTTGATCTGCAGGCTGTGAGACTGTAGTTTTCTTGCTGCTGGTGTCTGCCTCCTGCTGCATGAGGCTGGTCTAGAGGTTTGTGTAGGCTTCCTCGTGGGAGGGGCTGGTCCCTGCCCCTGGTGGGTGGAGCTGGGTCTTGGTCCTCTGGTGGGCAGGGGCTGTGTCTAGGGGTATGTCTAGAGGAGGCTGTGGGATCAGGAAGTCTTTAGGCAGCCTGTCTGCTGATGGGTGGGGCTGTGTCCCCACCCGGTTGGCTGCTTGGCCTGAGGCATCCCAGCACTGGAGCCTTCAGGCTGTTGGATGGAGCCAGGTCTTGGTGCCAAAATGTCAGCCTCTAGGAGAGTTCACACACATGAATGCTCTCCGATATACCTGCCACCAGTGTCTGTGTCCCCAGGGTGGGCCACAGCCACCCCCTGCCTCCCCAGGAGGCCCTCCAAAACCAGCAGTTAGGTCTGGCTTGGGGTCCTATCAAAGTACTGCTTTTGCTCTTGGTCCCAGTGCACATGAGAATTTGTGTGTGCCCTTTAAGAGTGAAGTCTCTATTTCCCCCAGTGCTGTGGAGCTCCTGCAATCAAGCCCTGCTGGTCTTCAAAGCCAAATGCTCTGGGGGCTCCTCTTCCTGGTGTTGGACACCTGGGATTGGGGGGCCTGACATGGGGCTCAGAACTCTCACTCCCATGGGAGAACCTCTGTAATGTAATTATTCTGTAGTTTGTGGGTCACCCACCCTTGAGGGTATGGGATTTGCTTATATCATGAGTCTTCCCCTCCTACTAGTCTCGTTGTGGTTCCGTCTTTATGTCTTTAGCTGTGGACGATCTTTCCTGGTAGGTTTCAGTCTTTTTCAACGATGGTTGTTCTTCAGATTGTTGTGATTTTGGTGTGCTCATGATAGGAGGTGAGCTTGGGGTCTTTCTACTCTGCCATCTTGGCTGCTCTCCCCTGGTCAGGGTGCATGGGGTGGTCTCATCCAGGGGCACCTGCGGCCTGGCAGGAGTCTGCCTGCCCATCGGTCCCATCCTGTTTCCTCCTACTGCCCGAGCGAGCATAGTCTCGCTTCCTCTGGATGGCACTAATATTGTGACTTTAGGCAAATTACTTAGCCTCTGAACTTTAGTTCCTTCATCAGTAATGTGGATCTATTAATGCCTAGTTAGAATGATGGTTTGGAGTATAACAGAGATTCCAACTATGTTCACTTCAGAAGTCAGATAGAACTGAAATGCCAATAGGATGGCCCCTTCAACTCCACAGGAGTATGTTTGCATATGAAACCAAGGAGCCTTCTGGGGAAACAGTTACCCCAAAGGATGGGAGAGTCAAGAATAATGGCTCAGTGTTCAGTGGAAAGATTCTGAGTACAGTATAGGGTCTGCCACTCACATTTGCCCAGTCTCCGAGAACCCATTCCTAAGCCTCATGAAAGTAGGACTTAGAGATTTCACTGGCAACTTTGCCTGTGCTACATGGAACTAGTGAAAGTAGAGTCTGCTTTTCCTCATAAAACAGACCAAGTGGCTCAGGAATCAAGCACAGAAAGGGGGCATCACACCAGGGAGCAAGAGGAAAATGAAGTGAAATGACTGACACCAGGTAGTAATCATAAGGAATATATTAGCAGAATACATGAGAACCTCCTGAGGATTCCCAGGTTTCCTTAGGAGGCATTTCAATGTCCTTGACTTCTCACTGAGGGAGTCTGGGTAGAGCTAGAAAAAAAATGTTACTATTAATTTGTGGCCCATTTTTTCCCCAGATTATTTTATAATGAAAAATTTCAAGTGTATACACAAACAGAGCATAGTGTGATCAAACCTCAAGCACCCACCTCCCAGTTTTAACATTTGTCTGCACATGGCCACTCTATATCCCTCTTTACTCTCTCACCTCCTTATTGTAGTAGTCTGTAGCAAATCCCAAACATCATTTCATTTCATCCTAAAATACTTCAGTATGTATTTCTAAAAGATAAGGACCCATTTTTTTCCTCCCAATATTACTGCTGTATCATTATCACAGCTTAAAGAGTTCACAATTCCTAATGTCATCAAATAGTCCATCGGTGCTCAAATTTCCCTGACTTTTCTTATACTTTACAGTTAGTTTGTTTGAATTGGGATCCAATCCAAGATCTAGAAATTGCATTTTTTTTGATTCATATCTTAATTCTCTTTTAACTTACAAATTATCAGTGATAAGCAGATTAATGCCGCCCCCAACATGTCCACATCCTAAATGCTTAAAGTAATGAATGCATTAGGTTACATGGCAAAGGGAAATTAAGGTTGCAGGTAGAATTAAGTTTGCTAATTAGCTGATCTTACAATAAGGCGATTATCCCGTATTATCTGGGTGGATCCAGTGTAATCACAAGGGCCCTGAAAAGTGGAAGAGGAAGACAGGAGAGAAGAATCAGAGGGAGATGTGAGTACAGAAGAATGTCAGAGAGATTCAACATTGCTGGCTTTGATGATGGAGGAAGGCGGCCATGAGCCAAGAAATGTGGGCAGTCTCTAGAAGCTGGAAAGCACAAGGAAATGGATTATACCCTAGAGCCCCCAGAAAGTAAAAGAGCTCTGTCAACACTATGGTTTTGTCCCAGTGATACCCGTGTTGGACCTTTGAATTACAGAACTGTAAGATAATAAATGTGTTTTGTTTTAACCCACCAAGTTTGTGGTAATTTGTTAAAACATCACATTGAAAGCTAATTCATTCTCTTACTCTCTTTTCTCTCTCCATTTATTTCTTGGTGAAACCACATTTGTCCTACAGAATCTCCTACATTCTGAATTTAGTTGATTGCATTCCCGTGGTGTCATTTAACATGCTCCTCTGTCCCTTGTATACCCTGTAATATGATAATTACATCTAGAGACTTGATCAGATTCATGTCAACTCATCAACATAGCTACTTCATAGGCATTGAGTGGTCTTCCTTTCCCAGGTGATTCTGAGGCATCCAGTCCATGGACCAGCATTTGGAAACCACTGATCTTGTCTGACTCCTAGGAATACTGAAGCCCAGAGAGAAGATGGGACACACACAAGATCACACAGGAAGTTAGTGGCAGAGATGAGACTATAATTCTGATTTGAAATTCATAATACCACCAGATCCTGGGGCTAGATGGATCCTCAAAAGGTCATTGAGGCAGAGCTCACATAATCAGCTTTTTAGATGATTCAACATTTAGCTCATAGGGTAGCCTCAATCTTAGAAAAAGATTTCAAATCTTTCACCCTAAACTGCTGCCAGAATGGAAAAAAGAAGAGTCAAGTTAACTGGACCCTGGCTCATCTTGCGGTTTGTTCTTCTGGGGAAGCTCTTCCTCAGAGTGACATCCTAGGGTGGCCACCCCAGTGCTGCTTCTTGCCACCTTCTGAGTCAGGGTTCAAGAACATAGATAGCCCTTGTGAGAGAATACACTCACAAACACGTGCGCACGCACATACACACACACGCACGCGTGTGTGCAACTAACAGGAGGAGAGTTTGTTTGTTATAATTCGTAAAATCACTTTATCATCCATTATGCCATTTGATCCTCCCCAAAGTCCTGGGAGGTGTTCTGAACAATAACTATTACCCCCATTTTACACATGAGCAAACTGAGGCTCAGAAAGGTAAAGTGACTTACTCCAGGCCACAAAGATTTCAGATCTGTCTGACCCCAGCCTCCACATCCTTGGGTCCCCCACCCATGTCTTCTTCCCAAACTAAGCCCCTCATGTGTCCACCTGCAGGCTCAGGCCCATCACAGGCCCTGAGCCAGTCCCCATCAGAGTAACAACTTGGTCAGCACCTTCTTTGTACTAAGCAATAAGACTTGGAATTAAGATGTATTGCTACCCAGGTCACTAGGGAATAACAGCCACCATTTATTGAGCACCTACCACCTGCTAAGTATTCTTCTAAGCCCTTAGATGGATTCCCCACCACACTATTTTCCACACTTTATGGAAGAGGAAAATGAGGCTTAAGAGAGATTATTGGCTTGCCCAAGATCACACAGCCAATAAGTGGAAGATACAAGATTCAAATTCGAACCCGTCTAACTGTAGACTGCCCTTCTCCCCTACACATGCTGCCGTAACACATGCAATTCTGAGCGCCCATGTGGCCTCTGGGTGGCAGCCCTCACTCCTCTTCACTGGAGGAACAGGAAAGGATCGTGATCAGGGTCTAACTGCACGGTGCTAAAGGCTCAGATGAGGTTAGGGACCAGGAATGCTAAGCAGGGCCAAGCTACCCAGGACTGGGAGGTGTTCCCAGCAGCACTTGGCTGCCCGGGAGAACATCAGCAATGATCTTTGATTTGAGGTTCTCCGGGTAAGATGGAGGAAGGATGGGGACAAGGAGAGCTGAAGGTATTGGCAAATGAAAGGCTGAAGCAATGGACCAGGTGGTCCAGGCTGGAGGAGAAAGGCAGGTTGGATCCCAGGCCTGAGGTCTCTGTGGGGTCCAAGAACAGGTAGGCAGAAGGAACTGAAAGAAAGGGGAAGGAGACTGGGAAACATGGTAGGGGTGTGAGGGGCAGAAAGGGGACATGGTGTCATAACATTTTAGAGGCTATCAGGTTATCCCTTTTGGATGTGGACAGATCTTGGAATTGGGAGTTGAGAAGGAGCAGAGATGAAGGTCCAACAAACTTTGATCTGTAACTGGAGGGAAAAAATGCCTTCTCTTGAGATGAGCCTCAGGCAGTAAAGACCATCCTGTCCCTGGAAGGGGTTCAGCCTCAGTCTTCCTAGATGGTATATGGAGCTGGATTTTTCCCCAAACACAGTTGGCTTGTCCCATTGGACTGAGCTCCTTTATGCCCCTTCCCCTCCATCACAGCTCGCTGCCATGCAGCAACAATGGCCAGAGGCTACCTTTGGTCACGTTGAAGACAACATCACTTAGGGATGCCTCAGAGAAGAGGGTATCCAGTGGAAGGACATCTAGCTACTTTGATGAATCAGGGCAAAGGTGGCATCAGGAACCTAGAATAGGCTGGAACTCAGGAGGAGACCTCGGTTCTAGCTCTTCCTCTGCAGTAGACTGATTTGTGACCTTGTGCCAGTCCCTTCCTTTCTCTGGGCTTAATGTACCCGTTAGCATGAGGACGAGTTGGACTAAATGACTCTACGTACCTTTCCAGCTCTAAATTCCTAGGCTCAGATCTAACAAGGGATCAGCTGTGTAAGGAATGGGAACTAATGTCTGGCAAGTTATTGAAGGGATTTTAATGGGATCACACAGGGATTATTGAATTTATTTTTGAAGCTTTAAGGTGTGCTGCCATTTACTCCTCTGCTTGTCTAGGGACAACTGCTGAGTTTCTTCATACCGAAGTTGATCAAGCTGGTTGCATAACAGAGTAGAGGCTGCTAAGAGCCCTAGGCTGGTTGCATACCTATCATATTATTGGGCTCTGAGGCAAAACTGAAACTGGGCTTTCTCCTTCCTTCCCTCCTCCAATCCTGAACTTAAGGAAGAGAAGGAGTGTGCCTAAGTTAACATTTAGAAGATGGACTAAATAGATACATCAGGAAACCTCATTAATCTTCCAATAGTCACCCATCAGCTGGCATTGCAGCATAGCCTTAGGTCATCCCATCTCACTCAACACCTTCTCCATGCTGTGGTTGATCATGACCCATCCTGCAGAATGCTTTGCGGGAAATTAAAAAGGGAGTTTAGAAGGCTTCTAGAGTTGCCTACAGGAAACAATATGGATGTCTACCAGCATCTATCCCCCTGCCACTAATTGCCACAAAAGAGAGAGTCAGAGAGGGGAAGGGAAGCATTGAGAGATACTGGGCAATTCCAGCCAGAGCTGTACCACTGTTTGGCTTGGGCAGTGCTTAGCGTGATGGGAGGCAGGACAGGGGAAGGGGAATGGAGCAAGTGTCTGATTACCATTTTCCTCATAAGACAGGGCCAGGACTGGGCCAGCTAGTCTAAAATGTCTACCGACTGAGGTCAAAGTTGTATTCAGAGAGGCCACAACCAGAGCATAAGCCCCAAGACAGCATGCCAGTGGATGAGCTGAGGTTCCAGCACTGCTCAATCAACCCCAAACCCCAAGACCCAAGGCTTAAGAGAGATTATTGGCTTGCCCAAGATCACACAGCCAATAAGTGGAAGATACAAGATTCAAATTCGAACCAGTCTAGCTGTAGACTGCCCTTCTCCCCTACCCATGCTGCCGTAACACATGCAATTCTGGGCACCCATGTGGCCTCTGGGTGGCAGCCCTCACTCCTCTTCACTGAAGGAACAGGAAAGGATCGTGATCAGGGTCTAACTGCACGGTGCTAAAGGCTCAGATGAGGTTAGGGACCAGGAATGCTAAGCAGGGCCAAGCTACCCAGGACTGGGAGGTGTTCCCAGCAGCACTTGGCTGCCCGGGAGAACATCAGCAATGATCTTTGATTTGAGGTTCTCCGGGTAAGATGGAGGAAGGATGGGGACAAGGAGAGCTGAAGGTACTGGCAAATGATTATACCATAGGTATAATCAAGGTCAAGAGCCAAGAGTGTGCATTGCAAAAGGATGAAATTGGAGCAAATGCAGGCCAGGAACAAGCAAGGGGGTGCCTCAGAGGCTTTTCATAAACAGCCTTGTGGCATTTATGAGGCATGGGGTACCTAGTTTGTGCATTTCTCCAGTTGGCTTAAATGGCCAGAGCAAAGATGGAACACCTCTATCTCCAACACGTACATGCTATTCCCTGGTAAGGGTTGGCCCTGGGCTTCACTTTATTGGTGAAGGAATCTAATGGGTTCATGGGCGTTTCTGAGATGGAAGGTGGCTTTTCACAAGCTTTCGCCTGGCCCCAAACCCTTTACTGCACCAGAAACTGGGGCTGACTGTGGTGCTAGTGGAAGTTCAGACTTCCTCCATTCTGCTCTCCAGTTCCCCATCTCAACTAGCTGGGGCTGGACACAGGGCTAGAAGATGGGGAATGTGCTCTAGGCAGGGCAGGTGGAGCAGCGGCAGTAGCAGATAAGTGAATCTTCATAGACGTTGGCAGCTGGAAACAGAATGCCATGGGGTTTGTTTCCTTAGTAACTGTTTCCAGATCTTTTCACGGGTAAGCGTGATAAAGATGGCCTCTGTATGGAGATTGTCTTCTCTGGTGCTCAGGGATGAGTGTTGGCTTCACATTATTCCTCTGTAAACTCCAGTGGGTCCTATAGAAATTTTTGAAGCTATGCTGCTCATGCAAGTGGCTGAGGGCTGCTGGTGGTGCGCTGAGGGGTGGAGTAGTAGCAGAAGTAAATGCCACCATTGGGGTAGAATGGAGAACAGCAGCCAGTTATACCCATAGATTCAGCAGCGGTGAACCTAAGCTTAGTGTCAGTAAGAAGTGTAACAGCTGAGGTACTCTCTTGCTAGGCTCTGATTATTGCTGGGCTGTGGATGATAGTCTAGAAAGACAGAGGTGGAGAGGGCACTGAACAATACTTTCCAATGTATCATCGCCCAGTCCTGCTGTGGCTTTAGGAGGACACTCACGTCAGTTATGAAGTTCATGGTGATTGTGTCCAGGAGCACTTCCATTGAAAATCAGATTGCGGATCTCTTTGGGAGACTGGTTATGCACTTGAGTTTTGGTGTCTGATTTCTTAGGTTTGAGTCCCAGCTCTGCGACTCACTGCACGACCTTGGGCAAGAAACCTAACACGCTTGGTGCCTCCGATTGTTGTAAAATGGGGATAAATAATCGCACATATCTTTTAGGACTTCTGTGAAGGTTAAATGTGAGCATTATGTGAAGCACACAGTTCAATGCCTAGACCATAATAAATGCTCACTCAATAAAGAGAAGCTATTATACTGTGTCTCTTTCAGGTCTGTCTTCACCCCAATGCCTGTGTCACAGAGGGACATATATTAGAAGGCATCGGACCAAAAGCAGAGCCATCAAGGGTCCTGGCAATCCATGTTTCTTCAGGGATATGGTGCCCTGCCAGAGTAGCATTAGGCAGAAGGAGTGCACTTCTCTGTGCACTTTTCTCTTGGGAAACCATACACAGCCATTTGTATTCTTGGGGACCCCCTATGCTGACTCTTCACTTTTTCCTGGTGCTGCCATGTATGGACATCCGTTCCTTGCTCCTTTTGGATGAATATAACCACCATCCTGCTGTGGAGGCATCCCCTCTGCTTTCTGGATGGAACCCAGAGGCCTCCTGGTGGGCAATGTGGTTACTTGGTCAGGATGTGGAAGAATGTCTGGAGTCAGGGTTGGCAGTAGGACTCAGAGATCAAGGGCAGTGTCTCAGACCCTTGGAGTTGTCAGGGTTATGGAATTTCAAGCTCAGACGGCTAGGACTAAGGTGATGTGTGGAGGAGAAAGGCGGAGGCATTAACTGTCTCTGCACTGGGTGAGCACAGCAATGTGGTGGGAGGTTCCGTAACAGGTTCACCCCCATCACCAGCAGGGGGCAGCCTCTGCCCAGATGGCAGGGTAAGTGGGTCAGGGCCAGATCTGAAACTGTCTGTCCAGAGCCCCTGAGCATGCTATGATGTGGATTAGAAACAACAGGTGACAGCTGCCTAAGACACTACCAGAAAGAAAGAAGGCTCACAGTACAGCTGGGCCTAGGACTGAGGGATTTCCCAGGATGTAGGACTTTCAGTTTTAAAACCAGAGCAGTCCTGGGCAAAATGGGACAAGTTGGTCACCCTAAGTAGGAACGCAGAGCTGTCTCTCCCTCTCTCTCCATTATCATCTGTTCTACCTGGTGCTCTGCCAATTCCACATGGTGGGGGCGGGGGTGGGTGGTCAGTGAGAGCTATGCTGATTATACAAGAGGTCAAATTAGAAAGTGGGAATGCTGGGGAACAAACCAAGGCTTTTAGGGAGAGAAGTAACATTACCAGGTAGATGTATTATGGCCCCGATATTTTATTATGAAAAAAATTACATATACAGCACATTTTACAGGTAGCACCCATATGCCCGCACCTAGACCCTACAATTAACATTTTACTGGACTTATTTTATCACATGTCTATTCTTCTATCCATCCACCAATCCACCTAAGTTTTGATGCATTTCAAAATAAATTGTAGACATCACTACACTCTTCCAAGCATTTTTGAGGTTTATTGGAGTCAGAAAGATCCAAATTTGAAGGCAGTTGACTTCTACGAGCTTAAATTTTCTCATTTCTAAGTTGATGACACTGAGTGTTGGTAGGAAGATTTGATTTGTTTACTTTATGAAACACTCAGATAATGCTTTCTATGTGCAACTCATAAATATTATCTCATTTAATCCTAGTAACAATCCAATGAGGTAAATTCTGTTATTACCCCCATTGTACAGATGAGGTTTCAAGAAGTTAATGAGCTCCCTGAAGGTCACACGGTCAGCAAATGGCATTGCTGAGAGTTGAATCCAGACTCTCTGGCTTTGGTATCCACGCTCTTAGCCACTACACTATGCTGCCTCCCACAGCACCCACTAAATTCTGGACATCCAGTGAATGGTGACCCTCGCCTTCTTTGTTTTTAAATCTTTCACTGCAACCCCACACAGTAGGTATTATCTCCAGTTTACAGATGAGGAAACTGGAGGTTGGAAAAGTTTGATAACTTCCTCAAGAATGCACTGCCAATAAATAAAGGATTGGGGATTTGAACCCAGGAACGACTCACTCCTGGGTCAGTGTCATTTCCCTGTACTGCACAGTACAGAAACCACTGAAGTGCACATGAGCCTAGACCACTTATGGGGGATTCTTGTTTAGGGGTGGTCTTTCCTCAGCCATAGCAGAAAAGAATGTGGTGAAAAGAGGGGCTTCTGCCTAGTTACCATGAGGGGCCCCTGTCTTTTTATAACTATGAAACAGACTCAGTGGCAAGTGGCAGCAGAGCCTCGGAATCTCATCAAGCTCCAGGAAAGGAACCATGACTCTTAGCTATCAACTCTCCCTCTGAGGGAGGCCTTACATGGGGGCAATCCCTTCCCTATTGTACCCTGCCTCCTCTTCCCTTTTCTCCCCCACCCTTCTCCTCCCCTTCCCTTCCCTTTCTCTTCTTCTTCCTCCTCCTCCTCCTCCCCCTCCTCCTCCTCCTCCTCATCATCATCTTTGGCCTCTCAGGAAGCCAGTCATAATCATTATCAGTTTCTTCCTCATAGCTATCATTTACAGAATGCTTCTCAAGTGCTGTTCTAGGCATTTTGCATATATTATTAGCTCATTTAATCTTCACAACAATGCCATGAGGAGAGGGCTACTACTATTCCTACCTCACATATGAGATATTGGAGCCCCAGAGAGGTTAAGTACCTAACCTAAGGGCACCTGGCCCTGAGTTAACAGCCTTCCCAGAGTTCACCTTGGGAGATGTTGATCATTGAAAAGATGCTGATAATCGCTATGGGAAAGCTGGGGGCATAATAGTAACAGGGAACTGGACTTTAAGAGCAGAATTGCTAAAATTGCCTGGCCTTCCCCTGTGGAGTGAGCACCTATCCTCAGTGTAAAAGCGACCCATCTGTCACAAAGCAGGTATACAATCATCCCCACTGTGTCAAACGTGTAAAGAGAGCCCCAAACCGGGTTATTCCCAGATTGGAAGGCCTGGGTTCTAGTTGTGGCTTTGCTCTTAACCTGCTAAATGACCCTGGGTAAGTCAGTTCCCCTCTCTGGGTCTCATTTATAAAATGTAATACTACATACTCTACTAACAGTACAGGGTTATTAATGTGAGCATTAAATGAGAATGTTGAAGAAGGTGTTTTACAGCATCTTACCAATATAACAAATAACTTCCTTTACTCTCCTCCTCCTCCTTCATCTCTCTCTCCTTCACCTGCCTCGTCTTCGTCTTTTACTCTATTTTGTTCCTTCTCTTCCTTTCTTTAGTCTCCTCTAACCAGGTCTCAGACTTATCTGAAGAACTGCTCTTAGGCAGAAGAAACACAGGCTTTAAAGGCAGACAGACCTAGCTTTGCCTCCTGGCTTTGCCCCTTCCTAGTGCTTTGTTGGGCAACTATTTTACCCTTTTTGAGCCTCAGTTTTATCATCTGTAAAAATGGACACGCATAATGCCTTCCTTGTAAGGTTGCTGTTGGATGATGTGGTAGGTTGTCTGCAAATACGACCAAGAATTGCCCCCATCTCTGGCATACATGCAGCTCCTCCCATCCAGAGGCGGAGTCTCTTTTCCCCACTCCTTAAATCTGGGCTGGCTCTGTGACTTGCTTTGACCAATAGAGTACAGCAGCAGTTTTGCTGTATGACTTCTGGTCTTATGCCACAAAAGGCCTTACAGCTTTTGTTTTCACCCTCTGGGAAGACTGCTGCCACATAAAAAAAAAAGTCTCACTCTTCTACTTGGAGAGAGAGGCCCAGTGGAGAAAGAAAGGCCCTGGAGAGTAAAATACTACAAAGGGAGGTGGGAGGCCCAGCCAGCCCACAGCTGTTTCAGCCACCACAGCTGAGGTATCAGATATGAGAGAGCACAAATCTTGGGTCTTTCAGCCCCAGCCAAGCTGTCTGAGGCAACACCACATGGAATAGAAATAAGCCATTCCCAGCAAGTCCTGCTCAAATTGCAGAATCACGAGCAGATAAATGGTGGCTGTTTTAAACCACTAAGTTTTTGGGTGGTTTGTTTCACAACAGATAGCTGAACAAGAAAAATTAAATAAGATAGTAGCACCCCACCCAGTGGCTGGCAGGTATAGGTACTCAACATTTGATTGTTCCCTTCCCATTTAGAGGTGTTCCCTGGGAAACAGCTGACCTGGCTAGTTGTGCTGCAACTGAATTGACAGATCTGACCTCCAGTGTGCCAAAGATGCAGAGCAATGACCACTTCTCCTATACTTTACGGGGACCTGCTGAGAGCTATACAGGTTAAGGTGTACTCCAAGTTACACAGCTGAGTGTCCTCCCTTTGCCCAGAGTGAGTCTAGGCCACCTTAAAAGCAGGCTTGTAGCTGAACAAAATCTGGGGTGGTAGAGTAATGTCAGCTAAGACAAATAGTGTTTCTTTTGACCGCTCATCCAATCTACCTGGTGCCAGGGGCAGAAGAGGTAGAAGTACTTACTACATGCCTGGCATTGCTCACAACAGTGCCAGAAGTAGGTACTGTTATTTTCCCAGATGAAGACACTGAAGCACAGAGAAGTTTCTGTCAACTGTTGGGTTTCTGGAAAGCATTGGGACAGTTTAATGTACAGGATATTAATTAGGGTGCCCTTGGGATCAACACTTGTAGAAGAAAAGGGAAGAGGAGGAGGCAGGATTGGACAGAGGGAGCTATTGAACTGCAACTCAGTCTTAATGGAAACCACAGTCCACCCATGGGGAGCTCTGAAGCTGGGATGACCCTTCGGAGTTGTTCCCTATTGTATCCTCATAGGGGACCAGGCCTTTACATTCCTGCATCAGTCACTGAATTCCTAGTCCCTGATTTCTAGTTCAGAGTTATTTTACCTACTCCTGTGATCAAGCCATCCCAAACGGGAGAAAAGCTTAAAAAAGTGATCATGGAGAAAAAGTAGGAAAAAAAATGGACTCTGGTACCAGACAAATCTGTGTTCAAATCCTGATACTTCTCTTACTATCTGTCTGTTTAACTCTGTACAAGTTATTTAACTTCTCTGAGCTTCAGTTTACATTTTTGTAAAATGGCAATAAGAATACTTAGCTTGAAAGGTTGTTTTGAAAACCAAATACAATCATCTATATAAAGCATCTTGCATAGAGACTTGACACAGAGTAGGCACTGAATACGTGGAAATTATTATAAAAATAGGGCATTACATCTTTTCTGTTACCTGGTACTTGTAGGCACTGAGTCAGCATTTACTCCAATGAACAAATGTTTATTTAAAAGGATTTGTACAGACATAACGCTCTTACTTTCAAAGAGCAGAGGAACCTTTTATATATTATGAACACACAGACACTGTAGCAACTTAAAACTACAGCTAAGAAAGGAAGGAAAAATATTGCCCCTCCCCAGCCAGGAGCTAACACTTTTTCAGTCAGCCAGCCCCCATCCCTGTCCCTTAAGTTTGAGAGTGACTTGACTAGAGATGTGGCTTTGGAGGAGGGAAGAGCTGTAGGGCTTGGGGAGCCTGGTGCCTTTTCTTTTGAGAGGGAAATCCACCTGCACAATCCACAGGAAAAGGGGTGGCCAAAAGCTGACCTGAGCTGAGGCTGCCTTAGAGAAGAGAGACTGGAGTAGAAGTCCCACCTACCTGCATGTGTAAAGTGATTGGCATTCACTTGAATCTCAACCCACTACTCTGACCTCTAAGATATACCATTTGAGTAAGGGCCAGAGTAATGGTTTTGAACAAAAGTCAACACAAATGTCAGCCTGGGGCCTCTCCAGCCTAAGGCAGCCCCCGATAGCAGAGCCCTCAGACCAATGACTTAGAGGCAACGAGTTAGGCAGGACTTGTGGAGTGGGTCTGGCTCCCTGATTTCACTGTGGGGAACATCTGCTACTGATTTTCAAAAGCTAGGGTTTATTATGGGAGAAAAGCCCACAGATTTTAGGATCCCCAGACACATAGCCTGGTACCTGAGAACTTTAATATATCTGGGAAACTGCCAGGTAGTGGGGTGGTGAGCTCAATAATAACAGCCAGGCCTCCCAAATGAATATGAAAAAGGAGAGCTTGTCCAAGCTACCTCCTGGCCTTGAGGATGAGATGAGGTTGCGGGTGGGGCAGATAAATGCACCAAGCCTATTGAAAAGTCCAGCAAGAAGACTGTTGTCCCTTCAGAGCCTAAGGCAAAAGTACAGGGAGGGGGCACACTGGAGCCTTCACCTGAAACAAGATATGGGTCTCCCCAGGCCCTCAGGCCTTGGGCCCCAGGCCTCAGGCACAAGAGACAGAGAATCACATCTGGGACTTCCGCCCTTCCCTTAGCTCCAAACAAGGGCAGGGGTTGAAATGTGGGTGAGAGAGAAGGGATCTTTAGACACAACTGTCATTAGCACCTGAACCACATCTCTTCCTAAACCAGAAACTCCAAGAGCAAAAAGAAATAAGAGCAAAGTGAGAGAGAGGTTGTGCTTCCATCACATTAAATAGGAGACTTTGTAGAGGTGGGGAAGGGTTGTTTCACATGGAGACATCAATCACTCTGGCCAAGGGGAGGGGTTATGAGCAGCAGAGCTCTAAGTGTTCTCCCTCTTTTCATTCATCCTGCTTCCGTTTTGGCTTTTTGGGGTTCCTGGACCGACTCTTGGCTTTGCACAGAGGGCATATAGGTGCATTCCGGTGAATTTGTTGGTGACATGACAAGCAGGCCTGGTGGGGGGCACAAGACAAAGCAAGTTAGTGGTCAGATTCTTCTAGGCCATGGCTCATCTTTCCCAGGGGCCCCCACAAGCAATTGCGATTTCCCAACAGGAAGGAGCAAGACTCAAGTAGTGAGTCCCAAGTAGCAAGATCTGTGCTGGATGTAAGGGATGCAAAGGATATAAGGGAGTGAGAGTCAAAGAGGGGTACTGAGGCAAAATATCCAAAATTTGGCAATAAGGCAAAATGTGAATTGCATATTCATTAAGCATTATACTGGAGCATGGTCTAACAGGCTCACTCAAGGATTATTTAATTCTCTAGGACAGGTATCAATAAACTTTTTCTGTAAAGGCCAAGATAGTAAATATTTTGGACTTTCTTTTCAGGTCATATGATTTTAGTTGCAACTACTCAGCTCTAACTGTCTTACATAAAAGAAGCTATAGACAATACATAAACAAGCAGGCATGTGTAGGGGCCAATAAAACTTTATTTACAAAAACAGGGAGCAGGTCACACTTGGCCTATGGGTTCTGGTTTGCTGACCCTTGCTCTAGGAGAATGTCTCTTTGCTTGACTATTTACTACTTATTTAAAAAATTGAAGTATAGTTGGTTTAAAATGTTGTGTTAGCTTCTGGTATACAGCAAAATGATATAGATGATAGATAGATAGATAGATAGATAGATAGATAGATATTCTTTTCTGTTATGGTTTATTACAGGATATTGAATATAGTTCCCTGTGCTATACAGTAGGACCCTGTTGTTTATCTATTTTATACACAGTAGTCTGTATCTGCTAATCCCAAAAGCCTAATTTACCCCGTCCCACCCCCTTTCCCCTTTGGTAACCATAAGTTTGTTTTCTATGTCTGTGAGTCTGTTTCTGTTTTGTAAATAAGTTCATTTGTATCATATTTTATATTTCACATATAAATGATATCATACGGTATTTGTCTTTCTCGGTCTGACTTACTTCACTTAGTATGATAATCTCTAGGCCCATGCATGCTGCAAATGGCATTATTTCATTCTTTTATATGGCTGAGTAGTATTCCATTGTATATATGTACCACATCATCTTTATCCGTTCATCTGTCAATGGACATTTAGGTTGCTTCCATGTCTTGGCTATTGTAAATAGTACTGCTATGAACATTGGGGTGCATGTATCTTTTTGAATTAGAGTTTTCCCCTGGATATGTGCCTAGGAGTGGGATTGCAGGATCATATGGTGACTCAAATTTTAGTCTTTTAAGGAACTCCCATACTGTTCTCCATAGTGGCTGCACCAATTTACGTTCCTGCCAACAGTGTAGGAGGGTTCCCTTTTCTCCACACCCTCTCCAGCATTTGTTATTTGTAGAATTTTTAACGATGGCCATTCTGACCAGTGTGAGGTGATACCTCATTGCAGTTTTGATTTGCATTTCTCCAACAATTAGTGATGCTGAGCATCTGTTCATGTGCCTATTGGCCATCTGTGTGTCTTCTTTGGAGAAATGTCTATTGAGGTCCTCTGCCCATTCTTTGATGGGATTGTTTGTGTTTGTGTTATTGAGTTGTATGAGCTGTGTTTATATTTTGGGAATCAAGTCCTTGTTGGTCGCATCATTTGCAAATATTTCCTCCCATTCCTTAGGTTGGCTTTTCATTTTTGTTTATGGTTTCCTTTGCTGTGCAAAAGCTTATAAGTTTGAATAGGTCCCATTTGTTTACTTTTGCTTTTATTTCTATTGCCTTGGGAGACTGACCTAAGAAAACACTGGTACAAGTTATGTCAGAGAATGTTTTGCCTGTGTTCTCTTCTAGGAATTGTATGGTATCGTGTCTTACATTTAAGTCTTTAAGCTGTTTTGAGCTTACTTTTGAGTATGGTGTGAGGGAGTGTTCTAACTTCATTGATTTACATGCAGCTGTCCAGCTTTCCCAATACCACTTGCTGAAGAGACTTTCTTGTCTCCATTGTATATTCTTGCCTCCTTTGTCGAAGATTAATTGAACATAGGTGAGTGGGTTTATTTCTGGGCTCTCTATTCTGTTCCACTGACTATAAATACTTTTCCATTAAATAGTATACTATTTGACTATTTACTGTTGATCAGGGCCCAGATGCTGTGACTTAATGTTGATAAGGCACAAATGGTTTTAGCCCAGTAGAGATGCAAATTATTTTTGTTACAAAGAAAAGGTAATCCCAAAGATTACAGTTTTATTTTCCTGTAGGACATTAACCAGTTCTGGATTTAACATTGCAAACTTATTTTGGCATTCCTTTCCTTTCTTGACTATATAGTTATCTGTTCCTCTAATGCTTCTGGAACCAGCTTTGTAATGCTGCTGGCTCCCTTGTTAATGACACACGTTCACTATATATTTGTCCGAGTCACGTTTCTAACTTTCTGAAAACTATACTTTAGCAGAGCCTGCCAATCTCCCTGCATTCTAACCTCTCTGGGAATATGAGGCAACAAAACCAGTGGCTCTACTATAGCACACATACACACCACCCCTTCCTCTGTGTCCCAAGCAAAGGCTGTTTTAGGAAGACCCCAAATAAGTAAGGCCAAAGCCCCAGACCCAACCTTCCATGGGGCGGCTTGAGGATACCTTGCTTCCTCCACAGTCCATACCCAGCTCACTCACCTTCATAGGTGGGGGCTGCTGCCTGAAGGTGGCTGTCTGCCGAGTGTCCTGCTTCCTAGCCACTTGGAGTTGTTGGGCGGCAGCGGCTGCGGCGGCCAAGGATTCAGGGATTGGGGGCTCCTGAGGCTCCGTCTGCCACTCTGCTTTCTGCTTCTCAAAGTAACTTTGGAGATGAGAGACATTAGCTGGATCATTCTGAAAGCAAGGAGAACCTTGCCCCTCTTAAGGACTCCATGCTACAGAACGAAGGGGGTTGGGCTGTGGCTCACTGTAGGAAGTTCCTGCACCCTCTCCAGCACAAGGCTATTTTCCCTGGGTACCAGGCCCACTGTGTGTTGGGAAGGGTACTCCTCCTGCTCCTTGGCTCTGACAGGCCCAGAAAAATAAAAAAAATCCCAAGGCTAGCCAAGTCCTCAAAGGGCATTTGTCTGCCCTCCATCCCATGTTCCTTTGCAGCATTCCTATTAAGTGTCCTCAGGCCTCTGCTGGCATACCTCTAGGAATAAGCAGCTCACCACTTCCACAGGCAGCCTGCTCTACCTTAAGGAAGTATGTTCCCTTGTATTCCTTCTACTGAAATGAGCTCTGTGTCTCTGTAAAGTAAGCCTAGTTCTTAACTCTGGGTCTTAAGATAAAGTTCCAGGCTAACCTCTGGAGGCCATGAAAGCTCACCCTTCTGTGTTTTCAAGGTTTCTGGACACCCCTTCTAGACCTAGACTTGGAAAGTGACCTATTAAGAGTCACAGACGCATACACACACAAAGAGTCATAGACATAGTCTTGTATTGTCAAAATTGCACAAGGAACTTTAAAAGCCATCTAGTAATTCTAGTCTAATCATCTAACAGCCCAACACAGAGACTTACCCAAGGTCATGCAATGAGTCGGCCACTGACAGGACTGGGGCTAGGACTGGGTACCCTGACTTTCAGACCAGGCTTTATGTGTGTATATATACGTGTGTGTGTATATACGTGTGTGTGTGTGTGTGTGTGTGTGTGTGTGTGTGTGGTGTATGTTGCAGGCAGCTTACTCCAAGGAGAGCTTCTCCTCCTCTTCACACAGGTCAGGGAGCCTCTGCAGGCCCAGAGTCATGCGCAGGGCATCCACATGTTCCTTCAGCGGCTTATACTCATCATGTAGCCGCCGGGTAGACTCTAGCAGCTTGTTTAGGTCATTCTCAGACTGTTTGATGGTGTTTTCCATCTGGAACACAGAGTGAGGCAAGCACAGAGAAAAGACTCCAAGGTTCTAAGCGAGGCTGTACAGCTGAGTGGATAATAGCACAGGCTCCAGAGCCAAACCAATCTGTGATCAAGTCCTCAACCCACTATGTATTCTATGTGACTCTTGTCAAGCCTCAGTTTTTTCATCTGTATAATGGTGGTAAAATTCATACCTACCTCATATAATCTTGGTGAAGATTCAACAATTGAATTCATATAAGCGCTCAGTACAGGGGCTAACACAGAGTAAAGGCTCAATTAGTGGTAGTTATTATTCAAATATAGCATCTTAGAGCTGGAATGGCCCTTAGAGTTCATGTAGTGCACCCCACCACCATTTTACAGATCAGAGAATTGAGACTCAGAGAGAAGAAATAACTTCCTCAGAGAAATGCTTCCTAGGGGCAAAGACTACATAAAGACTCAGGGCTTCTGCCTCCCAGGCCAGTGGCTTTTCTCCTAGGTCAGTGGTTCCCAAAATGCAGTTACCAGACCAGCAGCATCAGCATCAGCTGGGAACTCATTAGGAATGTAAATTCTCAGGCACCACCCCAGGTATAAGCAATCAGAAATTCTGCAGTGAAGTCCAACAATCTGTGTTTTAACAGGTCCTCTAGGTGACTCATGAGGCATGTTCAAGTTGGAGATCCACTGGCCCAGATTTTCAGCCCCTCTGTGACTAATACCTTGTTTATTTCTCTATCCTTAGTTAGCTGGCAGCAGAACTGCCAACTCCTCATGAGACCCTGATATCCTGTGATCTTGTGACACAGAAAATCCCAGGTAGCTACTGTCCAAATTGCATTCATATTTCCTTTAAGACCCTAGGCCTGGCAATATCAGGAAGTAGATATTGCCACAGAAATGAGTTTCCCAAGAATAGAAACTTAGCTCCTTCAAACGTGATTAAAAAAAAAAAAATCTCATTATCATAGGCTCTAAGGGTTGGAAAGGGCCTTACAGGTCAGCACCTCCAACCTCCCTCCTGGTGAAGGAATCACCAATACTGCAGCCCAGACAGGTGATCATTCAGACTCTGCATTAATAACTCTATAAAGTGGGGGATTTATCACCATAGCAGGCAGTTAATTCCCCACATTCCAAGGGTCTCCAAAAGAGAGACTGTAATGAGGGAGCCCCAGTTGGGTAGGCTGGTAGAGATGGTTTGTTTGGCTTAGCTGGAAGCTTTGGAGCCCTAAATTTAAGTTAGATCCCCAAGGCATCTGCCTGCTCTGCTTTTCCCCAAGGCTAGCTCTCAACTTCTAGACCCCCAGAATGAGAGCACATCAGTGCTGAGTGAGACCTCAAAGGTGACTGAATCCCTGTCATGGTACAGAAAAGGAAAATGAGGCCCCGAGAGAAGGAACTTGTCCAGTGGTATACAGTCGATCAGTGACAGAGCCAGGGCTGGATCTCAGAACTCCTGGATTCTTCCATTTCACCATAGCCTGATGCCTGCTCCCCCAAATTGGCCACAGCCACATCTCAAGGAGAGTCCACAGCACTCACCACTGCCTATTCCCCCTCAAAGGGCCCAGAAATAGGCTTCAGGCAGCCAGCCACATACCACATTGATATCAGCGTGGATCAGTCGGAGTTCCTCCACATGGGCCATTTTCTCCTGTAGCAGGAGGTCCATCTCCTGCTTGTATTCCTTCAGGTGCCTCTCCTCTGATTCAAGGGCCTCAAACTCAGCCTTCAAACGGGTCTTGATCTTTTCCATCTGCAGGGTCTTGTTCCTGCCATTCCCCCAAAGGAGGAAACAGACCAGCAGGAGAAGGCAGGAGAAGGCAGGAAAAGGGAAATGGAGTACAGAGTTAGGGAAATGGAGTACAGAGTTAGAGAAATGGAGTACAGAGTTAGGCCCTGAGCCAGGGCTATCTTGTTAAGCCATCTTTCTAAGCTTCCCTCTCTTCAGGCAGAGGCAGCCTGAAGCTGTTCCCACAAAGGCAGGAGATTCTTTCTTCTAAGCTAAAAGCTCAGTGGGTCTTGAATGGGGATGATTTTGTTCCTTGATGGAGCATTTGCAAACGTGGGGCAGGTTTTAGCTGTTAGATTTATTCAAGGGAGAGCACTACTGGCATTTAGTGGATATGGGCCAGAAATGCTAAACAGCCTCTCAATGCACAGGAAAGTCCCACATCACAAATAACTCCCACCCAAGATGCCAACCATGACCTCTTGAGAAACTCTAGAGCAGCACTATCCAATAAATTTTCTACAATGATGGAAATTTTCTGTATCTATGCTTTCTAATACAGTAGCCACTAGGCACATGAAGCTACTGAGCATTCAAAATATGGCTAGTGCAACCGAGGAACTGAATTTTGAATTTTATTTAATTTTAATCAATTGATTAAAATTAAGTTTAAACAGCCACATGGGGATAATGGCTCTCATATTGGACCGCACAGCTCTATAGGGTCCCCTCATCAGTTCCAGAAGAGGCAGGAGACGGGAAGAACTGCAGCTCATTTCTTTTCCTAGAAAGCATAAAACCTGTTTCTGGTTGTTAAATCCCAATTGCATACCCTCTGGCTCAATAATCCCACACCTAGCAATTTATTCTAAGGAAATAAGTCAAGGAAGCAAAAAGTTAATACACAGGGATATGCTTTCTGGTCTATGGGCAAAATTGGAATATTTGGCAGCCACTAAAAGGAATCATTATGAAGACTTGTGACATGGAAAATGTTGAAGATACTCCATGAAAAGGTATATACACTAGGATTGCAATTTCAAAATACACATGCATGTGACTAAACAAAAGGAATTGGTAAGAGTACAGTTTCAAGGATCTTTGAGAACACTGAAGCCTGCCTAAGTGAGAGAGCCACAAAACTTTGGAAGGAAGCCCCTCTAGGGCACACTGATGCCCTCCCACTCACTCTCTACTCTCTGGTTCTCAGGTTCTGTCTAGCCATCATCCATTACTCAGATTAGGCATCTCCTTTATTCTGCCTCAATAGCTGGCTGTCTCCTCTGCCCCAGCCCATCCCATGGTTACTCTTGCTCCACACCCTGGCCTCTGGCCTCTGACCTCAGCCTGCTTCTGTGTTCATTCTCTCTCCTTTCTTCAGCATTGCCTGTGGCTCCTGCCTCAAGAGGTGGCCCTCAATGGCACAGAACCACAGAAAGAATTACGTAAGGTGGGTAGGATGACAGGTGAAATTTTTCTTTCAATATTCAAAATTTTCTTTTCAAGTTATTATATTGCTTTTACCTTAGAAAATGTTAAAAGGATGGGTGTTATTATCCCATCTGTAAAGAAGGAAATTGGGAGTTCAGGATGGTAAGTTGCAGTAAATGGGATATTGTGATTTGAACCCAGGGCTCTCTAACACCACCCACTACTCCACACTGCCTGACTGGGGCTACCCAGACTAAGGGGTGTAAACATATTGAGGGTTCTCGGTATACCTGTTCAACTGCCTTGCAGAGGGATGATAGTGATTTGTACTGGTCAGTTAATCCACTACTTAGAGCCCCCTCCCATCTAGACTTCTATTCTCTTCCTCTAGATTGCATACAGTGCAATCTAAACTTCACCTATCCCTACCCCAATTTACAGATGGGAAAACTGAGATTCAGTGTGATATAGTGTCTCACCCTGATTCATACAGCCAGTTTGTGGCAGTGCTAGGCCTAGAACCCGTTTCTGCAGGCAGAGCCATAATTTGAAAGGAAAGTGGGCTTTAGATTCAGACGTGGGTATAATTCCTGGTTCTGCCCCTGACTAGCTATTTGCCCTTGGGCAATAAGAATAACAACTATATTTACAGTTTAATTATATTCATTGAGCACTGATTATGCACCAATTATAGAAGGCTTGAAGATACATTCATTCAACAAATACTTATGGAACATTTATCATGTGCCAGCCACTGTACTAGGTGCTAGAGATAGAGCAGAGGACAGGACAGCCTGTGGACAGGAATCTTCATCTAATGAGGAAAATAGACCCTGAACACATGTAAAACTAAGTGATAAGTAATATGGATGAAATGCAGAATGCAATGGACGGGCACATCAAAGGGTTCTAACATAGTCTGAGGGACACTGTAGTCAAGGGGGCTGTCACAGGAAGCTCCCCTGAGAAACTGAGAATGTGACATCTAAGCTAAGACCTGGAGAATGGGTCGGAGGTAGATGGTGGGTAGCAGGTAGACATAGAGGAGAGCAGTCCAGGCAGAGAGAATACTATTTGCAATGGCCCTAGAACAGAAAAGAATGTGGCACATTAGAGGAACTGAGAAAAGGTCAGTGTGGCTGGAACACCTACTGCAAGTGGTGTGTGTGTGTGCGTGTGTGCGTGTGTGCGTGTGCATGTGCGTGTGTGTGTGCGTGTGTGTGTGTGTGTGTGTGTGTGTGTGGTGGGGGCTGTCTGAGATGAAACTAGGGAAGTTGCCAGAACACAGCCTGGAGATTGAGATGAGGAGCGAGTACTTTTATCTTCAGGAGAAGGGGGAATCATTGTAGAACTTTAAGCAGCAGGAGAGTGGCATAATCGGATTATCTCTTTTCACTTCTCTCAGCCCTGACCTCTTCATCAGTAACACAGGAATAATAATAGCACTTACCTTACAGGTTCTTTGCTGAGGGCTAAATGAGCAAAGACATGTAAAGTCCCCAAGCAGAGTATGTGGCACGTGGTGAGCAGTCAACAAATGATAGTACCTATCCCTCCCCACACTGCCCAACTCTTCTGCTATGGTTATCTCCTCTAGCACAGTGGTTTAAATTTTGTTATAAAGAGCCTACAATGGGTAGGATGCGTGTATAATGTGTGTGTGTGTGTGTGTGTGTGCACATGCATGTGTGCACATGTACTAGCATGAGTAGCAAGGTATATTACCACTTATTAAGACTATAATAATAATCATTAACATAAGTCACCTCGTAATGTCAGTATGAATAATGGCATTTTATAGGGCTGGCCCAAGACTTCCTAATTTGTAATCAATTCAGTTAAGATGCTAGCGACTACTACTAAATGAAATCAGGGGTGAGAGGTCTCTCTCACTGACACTTCATAGAAATCAACATAGTACATCTTTCCCTGCTTGGATGAGTGCCTTTTATCTAATCCTCCCTCCTCCATCCATGTCCAATTCTGCTTATAGACAACCCCATGTTGTCGTGCAGGGGACACTGCAATCCCAGATTAAGTCAAAATAAACCAAAGGTTTTCACCTGGTGGGGTCACAGTTAAAGTGCTGCCTGGAACTGGAAAATCAAAGGCACAAAGGCTTCCTCAAAATCACCGTGGTATTTCCTCTCCTTCGGGAGGAGGGCTGTCACCAGCAAAATGGCAGCTTTATCCTTTGGGTATGAGGGCCAGGGAGGCCACAATCCAAGGTGTTTTGGAGCCTTTTCCTATTGTCCACTGTGGCAAGAAATGGCAAGGACTAGGGACCCTGACTAAGGAGCAGAAGGGCTAAGACTCCTCGTTATGAGAAGGAAGCAGAGTTATGAAGATGGAGTTCAGAAATAGCCTCTATTTACTGCTATTTCTAAAGTCAGTTTCTCAGGGGCTGGCGGGGAGCCCGGCCCATGTTTTAGTGGAGCGACAGCGGTGTCACTGCAGCCTTTGACGGAACCACTGTTACCTCTCAGCAGTGGTTTACCAAGGGCCGGGCAGTGAGAGCAGTCCACCTCAGGTGCGGAAAATAAAGAGGTGCATTGTGTGCAGAGAATTAAAAAAAAAAAAAATAGAACCAATTAAAGTTGGCCTGCTCTTTATTATCACCATGCACTGACGATTCTAAACAATGTCCACTGAAGGACATCTGGGCTGATTCCAGTTTTTGGCGATTATGAATAAAGCTGCTATGAATATCCAACTACGAGTTTTAGTGTGACCGTAAGTTTTCATTTCTCTAGGATAAATGACCAAGACTGCAATTGCTGGTTTGTATGGTAATTGCATGCTTAGTTTTTTGTTTTTTGTTTTTTGCGGTACGCGGGCCTCTCACTACTGTGGTCTAACCCGTTGCGGAGCACAGGCTCCGGACGTGCAGGCCCAGCACCCGTGGCTCAAGGGCCCAGCCACTCCACGGCACGTGGGATCCTCCCGGACCGGGGCACGAACCCGCGTCCTCTGCATCGGCAGGCGGACTCCCAACTACTGCGCCACCAGGGAAGCCCCATGCTTAGTTTTTTGAGAAACTGCCAAACTGTTTCCCAGAGCGGCTGTACCATTTCACATGCCCGCCAACAATGTATGAGTGATCTAGTTCCTCTATGTGGCCAGCCATTTTGCTTGAACTGTTTTAAAAGGTATATGGTGATACCTCAAAGTGATCTTAATTTGCATTTCCCTAGTGGCCAGTGATACTGAACATCTTCTCATGTACTTATTTGCCATCTGTATGTCCTTTTCCAAAAAATGTCTGTGCATGTCTTTGGCCCATTGGACTGTTTGTTTGCTCAGGGCTGAGTACTGAGAACTCTTTATGTGTCCTAGATATGAGTGCTTTGTCAGATATGAGGTTTGCAAATATTTTCTCCCATTTATTAGTTTTTCTTTTCATCCTCTTAACCAAGTCCTTAGCAGAACATTTAAAACTGTTTTTTTGATGAAGTCCAATATATATATATATATAGGACTTCATTATATATATATATATATATATATATATATATATATATATATATATTATGGATAATGCTCTGGTGTCATGTCTAAGAGTCTTCACTAAGCTCTAAGGTCTGCAAATTTTCTCCTATGTTATCTTCAGAAAGTTTTATAGTTACATTTATGTCTACAATCCACTCTGAGTTAACTTTCGTACAAAGTTTGAGGTTTAGGTTGAGATTTTTTTTTTTTTTTTTTTGCTTATGGATATGCAATTGCTTCAGTACCGTTTGTTATAAAGACTGTCCTTCCTTTGTCAGATTACTTTTGCACCTCTGTCAAAAATCAGTTGGCCATACTGTGTGGGTCAATTTCTGGATTCTCAATTTTGTTCCAATTACCTATGTGTCTGTCCCTTTGTCAGTATCACACAATCTTAATCACTGTAGCTATATAATAAGCTTTGAAATCAGGAAGAGCAATTTCTCCCATTTATTTTTATATCTCAAAATACTTTTGGCCATTCTAATTCTTTTGCCTTGCCATATAAATTTTAGAATAATTTTGTCTATACCTACCAAAAATCTTTCTGGCATTTTGATGGGAATTTAATTAAATTTGTACATCAGTTTGGGAGGATTGGCATCTTTACTATACTGACTCATCTTCCAAACCCTGGATACAGTGTCTCTCTCTATTTAGATCTCCTTTGATTTGTTTTATTAGCATTTTGTAGTTTTCAGCATAAAAGTCCTATACATCTTTTGTTAAATCTTCGTTTCACTTAGGTATTTCATGTTTCTGAGTGCTTGTAAGTGGTTTCATGTTTTGTAATTATAGTTTCCACATGCATATTGCTATTTGTTTTTAATGCTGATCTTACATTCTGCAATCTTGCTGACTCACGTATTAGATGTAGGAGTTTTTTGGTTTTTTGTTTTGTTTTTGATTTATCAGGATTCCCTACATAGACAAATCATGTTATCTGCAAACAAAAACAGTTTTATTTCTTCCTTTCCATCTTGTACGCCTTTCATTTACTTTCTTGCCTAATTGTCCTGCCTAAAACCTCTAGTGCTATATGGACTAGCAGTGCTGAGAGTGGACATCCTTGCCTTGCTCATGATCTACGTAGGACAGCATTCATTCTTTGACAAGTAAGTGTATTGTTAGCTAGCTGAAGGGTATTTGTAGATGTACCTCATCAAGTTGAGAAAGTCCCCCCACCCCCATTCCTAGTTTTTAAAAGAGATTTTATCATAAAGATGTGCTGACTTTTGTCAAGTGCTTTATCTGTATTAATTGACATAATCATGCGATTTCTCTTCTTTAGCCTTTTGATATGATAAATAATATTGTTTGATTTTTGAATAACAAACTAACCTTGCATCTCTGGAATAAAACCCTCTTGGTCATGGTGTCAATTCTTTTTTTAATATATTGTCAAATTCTGTTTGCTAATACTTTGATAACGATTTTTACATCTATAATCATGAAGGATATTAATTTATAATTTTCTTGTATTGTCTTTGCCTGAAATTGTTTCAGGGTATTAAGGGCTTCATAAAATAAATGGAGATGTGTTCTTTCCACTTCTGCTTTTTGGAGAGACTGTTAAGAAATGGGGTTAATTCTCTTTAACCATTTGTTAGAATTCTCCAGTGAAACCAAATGGGCATGGAGGTTCTGGTTTTGGGGGTTGTTACTTTATAAATTTAATTTTCTAAATAGTTTCAGGGTTATTCAAATTATCTATTTTATATCAGGTGAGTTGTGGTAGTGTTTTTTGAGAATCGGTCCATTTCATGTAACTTGTTTAATTTACACGAGTAGAAATTGTTCATAGTATTCCTTTGCTATTCTTTTGAAGTCTGTGGGGTTGGTAGTGACATTTTCTGTTTCACTCCTGATGTCTGTAATTTGTGTCTTCTCTCTTTTTTCTTTGTTAGGGTTGCTAGAGGTTTTTCAATTTTATGTATTTTTTCAAACATTAAGCTTTCTGTTTCATTGATTTCTCTACTTTTCTTTCTGTTTTTAATCATCAATATCTGCTCTTATCTCTATTATTTCCTGTTTTCTGCTTGCCTCGGTTTTATTTTGCTCTTCTTTTCTAGTTTCTTGAGGTAGGAGCTTAGATTATTAATTAGAGGCATTTCCTCCGTTTAAAGGAAACATTGGTGCTAAAAATTTCCCTCTCACCACTGCTTCTGCATCATCCCATTTTGATATGTTCATTTTTCATTTTGATATGTTTCATTTTCATTTTCACTCAGTTCAACGTATTTTTATTTCCCTTGAGACTTCATCTTTGAAACATGCGTTATTTTAGAATTTTTTTTATTATTATCTTTTTCCTGGTATTTTTTCTGACTTCTTGATTTCTAGTTTGACTTTATTAATGTCAGAGAATACACTGTATTTCCTGTCTTTTAAATTTGTTAAGCATTTTTTTTTTGTATCCCAGAATATGGTCTATCTATATTGGTATATATTCCATGGACACTTGAAAAGTATGTGTATCCTGTTGTTGGGTGGAATGTTCTCTAAATGTTAGTTAGATCCTGTCACTGATGGTGTTGTGGAGCTCTATACCCTTGCTGATTTTCTGTCTAGTTCCATCAAATGATAGACATATGTTAAAGACCCCAGCTATAATTGTGGCTTTGTCTATTTCTTCCTTTTGTTCTGTCAGATTTGCCTCTCATATTTTACAGTTCTGTTGTTGGTGTATACCCATTTAAGACTGCTAGGTCTTCTTGGCAGACTGACACTTTTGTCATTATATAATGTACCTCTCTGTACCTAGAAATTTCCTTTGCTCTGAAGTCGACCTTATCTGATATTAATATATCGATTCCTGCTTTCCTTGGATTAATGTTTCCATGGTATATCTTCTTTCATTATTTCAACATACCTATATCTTTATATTTGAAGTGAGATTCTTGTAGACAGCACATAGACGGGTCATATGTTTTAATCATCTTGGCTGATCAGTATTTGGATTGCAGTATTTAGGCCATTTATATCTGGTGTACTTATTGATAAGTTAGAACTTAAGTGTATCATTTAATTTTTGTTTACTATTTGATCTCTCTCTTATTCGATTCTCTGTTTCCTTTTTGCTGCCTTCCTATCTTTAATTGAATGTGTTTTGGAATTACATTTTACCTATACTGTGTTTAAGTGTATCTCTTTCTATAGTTTTTTCAGTGGTTGCTCTAGGTATTATATTTCATAATTTATCATAGTCTTCTGTGTCATCTTTTTATTAGGGTGAGTGAAGAGTAGAAACATTACCTCCCTTTATGCCCCCTTTACCCTCCACCATTTATAATATAACTATCTGAAATATTTCTCCTACCTAAGAGTTATGTTTGTACAGAACCATATTACTGCTTCCACCATCAGAAATGATTTAGAAAACTAAACAGGAGAAGGAAAATGTACTGTATTTTAACTATATTTTTACTCTTTCTCTTGGTTTTTCTTCCTTCCTGATATTCCATGTTGTCTTCTTTTAGGAAAGATTCCTTTAGCTATTATTATTTTAGGGTGGATCTGCTGGTGACAGATTCTCTTAGTTTTCTTCATCTGAGAATGTCTTAATTTATTCCTCATTCTTGGTGGATATTTTTGCTACATGTAGTATTTGCGGTTGATAGTTCTCTTCTTTCAGGACTTGAAAAATCTTGTGCCACTTCCTTCTGGCCTCTATATTTTCTGATGAGAAATTCACTGTCATTCAAACTATTTTCACCTATAGGTAAGGTGTAATTTCTCTTTGACTTGTTTAAGGCATTCTTTGCCCCTAGTTTTCAGACATTAACCATGATGTGTCTTGGTGTGGATTTCTAGGAGTCTATCCTCTTTGAATCACTTGGCGTATATCTCTTGACAAATCTGGGGAGTCTTCAGCCATTATTTCAAATATTTTTAAATTTCACCCTCTTTTTTCTCTGTAGATAAGGCCTCTCTGTTGTGTAATTCCTCTTCCTTCCTTCCTTATGCCTTCCTTCCCTTTTATCCCCATTTCCTACACCATTTACGCCCCACATAGGCAACCATTCAAAACTACTTAATGCCTATTTATTGTGTTGCATGTGCTCTTCTAAACGGTAAATTATTGATGTATGTTAAGGAGAGGAAGAGGGAGAGGGAGAGGGAAAGAGTGTGTGTGTGTGTGTGTGTGTGTGTGTTTGTGTGTGTGTGTGTGTGTGTGTGTGTGAGAGAGAGAGAGAGAGAGAGAGAGAGAGAGAGATCTAGAGAGTGTGAGCGTTATGGACTGAATCATGTCCCTCCAAAATTCATATGTTGAAGCCCTAATCCCCAATGTGAGTGTGTTTAGAGGGGGGCCTTTAGAGAGGTAATTAAGGTTAAATGAGGTCATAAATGTGGGACCCTAATCCAATTGGACTGGTGCCCTTTGAAGAAGAAGAAGACACACCAGAGGTTGCCTCCTCTCTGTCTCTACATGCACAGAGGAAAGGCCATGTGAAGACATAGCAAGAAGGCAGCTGACTATAAGCCAGGAAGAGGGCCCTCACAAGAAAGCAAATTTTCTTGCACTTTGACCATGGACTTCTAGCCTCCAGAACTGTGAGAAAAGAAATGTCTGTTGTTTAAGCCACCCAGTCTGTGGTATTTTGTTGTGGAAGACTGAGCAGATTAACACAGATTTTGGTACCATGAAGTGGGGTACTACTTTAATAAAAACCTAAAAATGTGGAAGTGTATTTGGAACTAGATGAGGAGTAGAGGCTGGGAGAGGTTTCAGGCGCATGCTAGAAAGAGCCTATATTGCATTGAAGTGACTGTTGGTAGAAACATGGACATTAACGATGCTCCTGGTGAGGTCTCAAAGAGAAAAGAGGAACATGTCATTAGAAACTGGAGAAAAGGTGATCCTTATTATAAAGTGGCAAAGAATTTGGCTGAATTTTGTTCTAGTGTTCTGTGGAAGGTAGAGCCTGTGAGCAATGAAATTAGATATTTGGCTGAGGAGATTTTTACGCAAAGTGGTGAATGTGAAGCTCAGCTGCTTATAGTAAAATGCAAGAGGAGAGAGAGAAATCAGAAGAATCATTAAGCAAGATGAACCAGAACTTGAAGATTTGAAAAATTCTCATTCTATCCATATTGCAAAAAATATAAATCATCTTCTGGAGAGAACACCAAGGATGTGGCTAGAAAACCACTCCTTGAGGAGATTACTCATTCTTTTAATTAGGTATCTCAGCAGAAGTCAGGAACAGAGATGGGATTATACAAGCACAGACACTGTCAGCATGGACCAAGGGGAGCAGAGGGAGGATGAAATAAAGGAAAGTTTTTTGGAATCTACAAGGCAGGACAATAGAGTTACTTAGCTGCAAACATGCTTCATCCTTCAAGTAAAGGAAAGAATGACACCAAAGGTGATTAAGAGATCATCAGGGCTGCCATTCCCACCATTGGGTCTAGACCTAACAGGCCCTGGGGGCAAGGCTGTTGCCTCCTCAGTTTCAGTAGGGCTGCCATTCCCACCATTGAGTCTAGACCTAACAGGCCCTGGGGGCAAGGCTGTTGCCTCCTCAGTTTCAGTAGGGCAGGCTTCCCCTGACTAGTGCCTCAGGAGAAAGGCAACAACAAAGGGCTGTGAGGGTGGGGGTGATACTGCCCAAAGCATCCAGCCAAAGATTATTCTCCAGCCTGAAAAATCTAATGAAATTTGCCTTGCTAAGTTTTGCACTTTCTTGGGATCTATCACCCCTCTCTTCTTTCTGGTTTCTCCCTTTTCAAAAGGGAATGTCTGTCCTATGCTTGTCCTATTACTATACTTGGGAAGCAGATCATTTGTCTGGTTTCACAGCTGGAAAGGAATTTTGCCCTTTGGACGAATCATAACTCAAGTCTCATCCAAACCTAAATTAGGTGATATTTAGATGAGACTTTTGACTGGACATAGGTTCTGGAGTGCATTAAGACATTTGGGGCTGTTGGGAAGGGATGAATGAATTTTGCATGTGAGAAAGACATGAATTTGGTGGGAGGCATAGGGAGGAATGTTATGGAATGCATTGAGTCCCCTAATATGCATATGTTCAAGCCCTAACCCCCAAAATACTTCCAATTACTTTGAGGGAACTTTCAGGGAGGTATAAGGTTAATCTCCAAAATATTTGGAGAGAGAATTTTAGGGAGGTGTAAGGTTAAATGAGGTCATCACAGTAGAGCCTTAATCTGGTTGTACTGACGTCCTTATAAGTAGAGGAAGGGACACATGAACTCTTTCTGTCTCCACACAAGACCAGAGGAATGGCCAAATGAGGACACGGGGAGGAAGCAGCCATCTACAAGACAGGAAGAGAGCCCTTACCAGAAATCAAAATTTCTGGTATCTATATCATAATTCTCTAGCCTCCAGAATTGTGAGAAAATAAATATCTCCTATTTAAGCCACCCAGAAAGTGTTATTGCTTTGCGGCAGAATAAGCTGACTAATACACGCGTGCCTGGGCGCACGCGTGCGTGAACAAACACAGACAAACACACACACGCACACACATGCACACACACGGTATAGACTAATGATAACATATAGTTTTCACATGGCACTCTGATGTTAAGATCCAGGATTCCTTGCTTCTAAGTGTGGTCATCCACCACATTTTACCTGTCCACCCTTCCAAGGATAAACTCTCACTTTGCTTCTATATCCCCCCTGCACAAACAATACTTTGATGAATATTCTTGTACCTGTCTGAGTAAATTTAGGGGGCTATATCCCAGGAGTGGGAAATCTGGTGCACAGGTAACGTGTGTTCTTATTTCATGTAAGCAGTGCCAATTTGCTGTGCAAGATGGCTACATCATTTCACACTCCCACCAGTAGTGCATGAGGGCACCTGTTATCTGTGCTTGTACTCAGAAAGGAGGAGCAATGGGGAAGCTTAGGGGATGCCCCAACTGGAGACCTGTAACAGAATGGACCCTGAGCTGGTCTCATTTCTCTCTTAAACAACCTCTGCCTGACTCACCCAGCAGCTCTATCTTACCACCATCGAGATCTGATTAAGAGCTTTGACTAGTTATTGCTGCTCTGCCCACCCCCATGCCCCATCCCTGATCTCTGGGAGTTAAATAGAATTTTATCTGGAGCTCTCTGTATGTATTTGGGCATTTTTAGTGAAGCCAAACCCTTGGCACAGACAGCAGACAAGTGATTCACATACAGCCAGTGGGACTCACAGACCAATGTGGGTAGGACCTGAGCACATGTGACTCTCCAGGCTGGGAGGGACCTTCGAAGGCATCTATCGTCCCTTTGCCAACCACTGCTTAAGTGCTTTCTATAACATCACTTCCAAGTGTTCAATTAGGCCTTCCTTGAACAACTTAGTCACAGAGCTCTCACTATTTCTCTAGACAATCCATTTCTTCTATAGGCAGCTCCAACAATTTGAAAACCCTAGGGTCACAGAGAACACAGATCAGATGCTCCTTGTCCCCCCCCCACCTTATTCATTCCCCCTCCCTCCATAATAATAGAACCTCTGATTTTCACCTGGGCATGTGACACCTTGACTAAGGGCTGTATTTCCCTCTCTCCTTTGCAGCTGTTTGTGGCCATGTGACAATGTTCTGGCCAGTGGGATGAAAACACATGTGATATGTGCAACGTCTAGGCTGTGACCCTAAAGGGAAGGAGTGTGCCATTCACTTCTCCTTTGCCCTCTTCCCACTGCCAAACATGTACATACAACATCAAGCCATCTTCAACCCTGTAGATGAAGGCTACACCCTGCACATGGTGAAGCAACAATATAAAAAGAGCCTGAGTCCCCAACACGGAATAACCACACAAACCACAGGTCGCTTGTTCCCAGACTGATAGTGTGAGAGGGAAATGAACTTCTGTCTTGTTTTAACCACTGTGAATTTGGAAGCAAGTTGGATTAGCTTTACCAATAAACATCCCAGTTAATTGGCTACTGTATTTAATTGAATCTAAAATGCCATTGGACATAGGGTACACATTATCTTATGGACTACTAAGAGAAAAATGCTACCTATTATATTATGACAAAATGTTTTCTTTTAATTTAAATGTTCATTTAATAGTTTTTGAAAGAGCTCTGGTAGACTGATTTAAGACACTATTTTAATCAGACTTTTCTAGTCTGAGTCATTTCTCATACACAGTAACTTTTTATTTCAAGGGAAAACCATGATGAAATCTTTTTGAAGATACTTTAAATGGCAATTAAACTCAACACATACAGTGATAATTATGCACATAATTCAATTGAAGGGATGATAATATGAACAGCCATGGTCAAGTTTGCATGTGCTCATGCATGAACAATAACACAATTCCCTGTTGGCCAATGGCAGTTGTAAGGTAGAATTGTATTTAAGACACATCCTGACTTTAGATTTTTAAAATATAAAATATGTGTCTATTAAATGGTGAAATCTGGTCCTTTAAAACCAAATTTGGGGAATAAATTTCACTTCCACTCTAGGCAAGATAGAGTAACAGGGACCAGATTTACCCACCTGTGGAAAATAACTAAAAGCAAAACAAACAAAAACACCAAGACAAAATATATGAAAAAAGAATGGTGCTCAAGTCATTGGACATCAGGCAAGTAAGGTCAGTGATCTCTGAGAGATGGAAAAGCTTAGATGAGCCTTAAGATTGCCCCATCCTACTGCCTAGAGAAATATTCTAGACTGCAAGACAGGGACGGGGAACTGAGACAGAACCTGGCCATCTCCCTCAATTGAGGAAATGGAGATATGAGTCTGGAGAAGCCAAGAAACCTGGAAAGAGTTTTGGAGAGGGGAGACCTGTGTAGAGAGAGAATGCTTACAATTTTCAGAGGCTCCCCCTCAAGTACTCACTGAATTATTGATCAGCACATGTGTGTAAGGAAACTAACTACCCGAAGCCAAGGAAAGAAACACCTCAAATGATTAGAGGAAACAGTGATCAGAGTCCACAAAGGGCTGAATATAGTGACTGTTCCAAACAGCCAAGGTAGAAAATATTCACAATTTGTATAGCATTAGAATACAAAGACAAGTTCTGGATCAGTAATGAGGAAAATGAGCTCTACACTAAATGCTGATATGGTCCCACTTAACTAAGCTGTAAAGCAAGGCCCAGAAGGATAAAACACATTCCAAGTGTCTTAATGGCATGCCATAAGGAAGCTCAAGAATATTTATAGCAATGCAAAAATATGCAGTCAACAAGGTAAATTTGAAAATGTCTGGCATCCAACCAAACCTTGCCAGGTGTGCAATTTGAAGCAGGAAGAATGCAATACACAATGTTGAGAATAAAAATCAAAACTGACCAAGAAATGACATGGTTGATAGAACTAGTAGCCAAGGTTACAAGTAGTTATTATAAATGCATTTCATATGTTCAGAAAGCTTGAGGAAATACTGGCCACATTAAGTACAGTTGTGGGAGAGATGAAAAATACCCAAATAAAATATCTAGAGATGAAAACTACAATGTCTGAGGTGAAAATTACATTAGTTAATTTGGACAATAAAGGAGAGATTAATGAACATGAAGACATACCAATAGAAAGTTTCCCAAATGAAATATACAGAGAAAAATGGTCAAAAAAATAAACAGCATCAGCAAACTGTGGGACAACTTCCAGTGGCTAAAAGTACATGTAACTGGAGATGAAGGAGGAGGAAGAAAAGAAAAATATTTGAAAAATTAATAACTGAAAATGTTTCAAATTTGATGAAAACTATACATGCACTGATCCAAAATGTTCAACAAATCTCAAGCATGGGAAGCAGGAAGAAAACTACACCAAGTCATATCACAATGAAATTGCTCAAAACCAATGATAAAGAGAAAATCTTAACAGCAGCCCAAGGAAAAAAGGCATGCTACCCAAGAGGAAAGAAGTAGGATCGAAGCAAAATGACAGTGGTATATTATTTTTATAGGACTGGGAAAAAAAGAAAAGAAAAAACCTCTGCCAATATAGAATTCTTTACACATTGAAAATAACTTTTAAAAACAAAGGTGAGGGCTTCCCTGGTGGTGCCGTGGTTGAGAGTCTGCCTGCTGATGCAGGGGACGTGGGTTCATGCCCCAGTCCGGGAGGATCCCACATGCCATGGAGTGGCTGGGCCCTTGAGCCACGGGCGCTGGGCCTGAGCGTCCAGAGCCTGTGCTCCGCAACGGGTTAGGCCACAGCAGTGAGAAGCCTAAGTATCGCAAACAAACAAACAAACAAACAAAAAAAAACAAAGGTGAAATAAAGACTTTCTGAGACATAGAAAAGTTGGGATGCTACATCACCAGCAAACCTGCTCTATGATAAATGTTACAGTATGCTCTTCAAGCAGAAGGAAAATTTTAGCACAGGAATATAGAGCATCAAACATGGAAAAATATAATGACTCTTTTTCTTATTATTTAAATTCATTAAAAAGATAACCAACAGTTTAAACCAAGAAGTGCATCAGTGTAATAGCACAGAGGGCAGAAAGGGAGAAATAAAACTACAGTGCTGTAAGTTTCTTATACTATATCTGCAGTAGTATGAGATCACTTGAAGATAAACTGTGACAAGTAAAGATGTATATTATAGACTCTAAAGCAACTACTAAAATAATAAAAACAAGAATAATATCTAATAAGTCAGAAAAATAGATCAAATGGGACCATAAAATATACTTAATCCAAAAGAAGGCATAAAGGGAGGGGAATGGGAACAAAAAACAGATGAGATAAATGGAAAACAAAAAGGTGGTAGATCTCAACCTAACCATATCAACAGGCACATTAAATATAAATAGTCTAAACACCCTCAATTAAAAAGCAGATTGCCAGATTGGAAAAAACAAGCAAACAAACAAACAAACCAAACTGTGTACTGCCTATAAGAATCCCACTTTAAATATAAGGGAACAAGTAAAGGTGAAAAGATACACCATGCTAACACTATTCAAAAGAAAGCTGTCTAAATGCAGTGTGGTACCTTGGAAATACTATCAAAATCTCAGCAGGCATTTTTGTAGAAATTGATAAGTGAAACCTAAAATTCACATAGAAATGCAAAGGGCCTAGAGTAGCCAAAACAACTCTCAAGAAGAATAGCAAAGTTGGAGAACTTACAACCCCTGTTTATATAATTATTTTAAAGCTGTAGTAATCAAAACAGTGAAGTATAGGCATAAAGATACACAAATAGACCTATGGAGCAGAACAGAGAGTCTTGTAATAAACCCACAAATATATGGAAAGCTGATTTTTTTTTACAGTGATACAAAGGCAATGCTGTGGAGAAAGAATGGCTTTTTCACCAAATGGTCCTGAAACAACTGGATATCTACATGCAAAAACAAGCAAAAATCTTCAACCTATACTTTGCATCATATACAGAAATTAAGTGAAAATGGATTATAGGCCTTCATGTAAAACTTAAAATTTCTGGAAGAAAATCTTTGTGACTTTGGCTTAGGCAAGGTTTTTCTTTATGTGATACAAAAATCACAATCCATAAAAAAAATAATACTGATGAGTAAGACTTCTTTATCAACATAAAAAACTTCTGCAATTCAAAAGACACTCTTAAGAAAATGAAAAGACAAGTTGCAAACTGGGAGAACATCTTTGCAAAACATGTATCTTTTGAAGGCCTTGTATCCTGAATACATAAGGAACACTCAAATTTCACAATAAGTAAATATATAACCCAACTGAAAAATGAGCAAAAGGTTTGAATAGACGCTTCACCAAAGAAGATAGATGGGTGGCAAATAAATGCATGAAGATGTTCAACAGGATTAGAAATTGGAACATTCATACTCTGCTTCTGGGGATGGAAATTGGCACAACCAACTTGGAGAACAGTTTTGCATTATTTTAAAAAGTTATACACATGCTTGTCATATGACCCAGAAATTTCACTCTAGGAATCTAACCAGGAGAAAGGAAAATATACTTCCACACAAAGACTTATATGTAAATGTTCAGAGCAGCATTCATAACAGCCAAAAGGTGGAAACAACCCCAATGTTCATGTGGTGAGTGAATAAACAAAATGCAGTATATCCATACAATGGAATACTGTTTGCCAATAAAAAGGAAAGAAATACTGATATATGGTACAATGTGTATGAGCCTAAAACACAATGTGTTAAATTATGTGCAATGTCCTGAAAAGGCAAATCTATAGAGAGAGAATATATATTACTGGTTGCCTAGGCCTGTGTGTGGGAAGAGAGATGGACTGATACTGGGCATAAGGGCTCTTTTGGGGATGCTGGGGATGTTCTAAAATTGTATTGTGGTGATAGTTGCACAACTCTGTACATTTACTAAGAGTCATTGAATTGTACAGTAAGTCCCCTACATATGAACAAGTTCCATTTCAAGAGCACGTTTGTAAGTTCAGTCTGTTCGTAAGTCCAACAAAGTTAGCCTAGGTACCCAACTAACACAATTGGCTATATAGAAAAGTACTGTAATAGGTTTATAATACTGTTCACACAAATAATATATAGAAAACAAACACAAAAAATAAACATTTTTAATCTTACAGTACAGTACCTTGAAAAGTACAGTACTACAGTACAACGTTTGGTGCTTCTTAGCAGTATCAGTGCATCACTGCTGCTTTTATGCTTCTGGACATCCTGGGCTTGAAATAAAGATACTTACTACTGTGCTCTATATAGTACTGTACAGTGAAGTACACAAAAGTACAACCACTTGTAGAAGATGCGTCCACATAACAATGCACGTCAGACACGTGAACTAATTTACATGATTGGACATGTGAACACAGGTTTGCATCTTTGAAAGTTCGCAACGTGTAGGGA
>NW_006776922.1:211275-228145 GCF_000442215.2 Lipotes vexillifer | reverse complement strand
GTAGGGAACTTACTGTATACCTAAAATGGATGGTTTCTATGGTATGTAAATAACAATTCAATAAAGCTGTTAAAAATATATCCTCCAATGTCTTCTTACTGTACCCAGAATTAAATCTAAACACACAAATTCTAAGCTCTTTGTACCCCTCTGCTCCTGTTTTCCCAGGAAAATGAGTGATTCGTCAAAAGTCTTGTGTAAAAAAAAACAGATTTTAAATGGATTTGGACAAATTAGGTACCCTGGAGGAATGGGAAGTGGGTTAATGATGAAAAAAAGAAATGGGGACTTATTACCCTTGTGGTTGATTGTCTACACCATGCTGTTCAGGCCTAGGATTTAATGCCCAGCCTTCCATGCTCTATCCAGGAACTGGGTAGTTTGGGCTAAGATTAAATGTAAGTAAAAGGTTGTTCCTTTCACAGATCTACAGAGTGGCCATTATGCCAGTCACTGCTTAAATGCACACACACATAACAGCTTCCTTCTCTTTTCATTTTCTATCAATCTTGCAGACGAAAAAAATGTATTAAGCAAGTGCCACTTACCCAACAGTGTGCTGGATCCTGGGGGTGACTGAAGAGAAGACCCCTTCCTTCAAGTAAAATTATTGATTGTGGTCCAATATAGAAAATAGATCAAATCATAACTATTATGGTTCAAGTGGAAGTGGGTCCCAGAGTCTTTATTCTCTCCTCAAATCCAACCCTGCTTGACTCTACCAGAGTGGCCCTTGATACACCTCCCTGCAACTCCCAGGGCTCCTCAGAACATTACTTCAAAGCCACCAATAAAATCTATCCTCTTCATTTCAGAAATGAAGAAACAAATGTCCAGAATGGGAAAGGAACTAGCCCAAGAGCATGCAGCTATGGTCCTCTGGGTCCTCTGCATGTACAGACTTTCAAATAAAGCAATTTGAAATCTGGATAATTATATATATAAGAGCCTTCTAGAAACTGACACCATACCATATTTCTGTCTGTAAACTCCATGTCATCTATCACACTGCTTTGGCTCAACAATTACATTTGGAGTGACAATAATGAATGCAAATAAGTGGTAAGTCCAGGGTACTGACTGTAATCTCAGTAGTCTCAGAGAAAGAAAGATATTACCATGGGTGGGTGCTTTAATTCATTCAGTTAACATTTACTAAGAGTGTATAAGTTCCAGAAACTGGGAAGGAATTGGGTGTTAAGAAAGGATTTATTTAATAAAAATATCTATCTATCTATCTATCTATTTATCTATCTATCTATTTTTGGTGTCTACTATGTTCCAGCAACTGTGCTGGGCACTTGATACGCTATCTAATTTAATCTTCATCATGACCACATAATTAGGTGTGTTTAGCTTCATTTTTACAGATGAAGAATTTGAGGCTACGAGAAGTAAAGTGACCTGCCCAACATCACAAAGCCAGGAAGTGCAGAATCCAGTGTGCTGAACCTGATGACCTTTTCACCATACCAAGGAACTTTCCTCCTATGATTTATTTCAAGCCATGGAAAACAAGCCAATGGGGTGAATCTTGTCCTGGATCAGTCAGTCACCAATTTTAAGGGTGAAATAGGGCACATCATGGAACCTCTTGGAAGCTTGGAAATTCTATCTACCTGAGAAATAGGACTCGGTGTAGCCCTGCAAAGAGTTGTTGGATGACTCCTCGAGATGGAATCTGTGGAATGTTTGGCCCTACAAGTGAGGAAAGCATCCAAGTCATTAAAGACCCAATTTTATATGGAAAATGTCCTAATGAAATCCTCCCAAGAGGCTAAGGCGCAGCTGGTATGGCCATGGAATCCCAGGAAATCCACAGAATACTTCCTTAGGGTTTTCCACAATCACTGGGGCTACAGTCTTACTTAAATCTTGAATGAAGATTCCTGACCTCCCTAGGCCACAGTCTCTCCAGACAGAGTCCTGGACCAAGACAAAAATATTCAGCTGGCTAACTTCTTTCCAATGGTTCTTTGCTGACTAATGTGGAGAAGGAAGGATAGAGAGCAGGAGAGGTTCTAGGGCAATGGATCATCTATTCCTGGGACGAACTTGAAGGGCTCAACTGTCATCCAGCTTAAGGGGTGACTTAGCCCCAACACTCACTCAACAAGCAGAGTAGGAAAGCTGGGACCTGTAGGACTTGAGGATGGGCAGACAAAGTGAAGACACTGGCTAGCAGAGTTGGATGGAAAACTGCCCAGATTTGTTGATTAGCTAAGGGAATGGTGGAAAGTGGACAGATCCAGAATATATTATATAGGCATAATCCGCCAGGTCTTACTAATGCAGTGGTTTTTCCAAGTGTGTTCCCTGGACCAGAAGCAACAGCATTGCCTGGGAAGTTGTGAGAAATGCAAATTCTCAGGCCTTCCGAATAAGAGACTCTGAAGATGGGACCCAGCAATCTAGGTTTCAACCGCCCGCCAGGTGGAGCCTAACGCACGCCCAAGTTTGACAACCACTGTGCTAGTGTTTTGGATACATGGAGTAATAGAGGGAAGAATAAAGAATGATTCCAGATTTGGGGATGGGGGTGGTATTTACTACTGATGGGGGAGACTAGGAAAGGAGACTGGGGGTGGGGATGCAGGTAAAGTTGAGAGTTCTGTTGGGGTCTGTTTAAGGTGCCAGTGATATATCCAGTGGGGTTGGTTAAGTGGGAAGTTGGATATGTGAGTACAGAACTCAGGGGAGAGATCAGAGCTATTCACCTTGATTCTAAGATCCTTGAGAATAGGTCTAATTCATCTTAGACTCTGAGAATATCCCAGCCCTGTGTATGGCCTAGAGCAGGTGCTTGGTAAATGTAACTGAATGAAAAAAAAAGGAGCCAGCTTTTCCTGCCTATTCTAGTCTGAAGAGAACACTGCCTAGGTACCAAGTGTTCTTCCATTTAATATCTATTTGTGCATCTGGGAAAGCAGCTACTGTTGGAAAAGAAGTTTTCTTTGAAAAGTTCACCTTGAAGACTTTCTTATAGCTTAATACCAAATGTCAACTCCCTTGCATTCTCTCTCCTGTAGTCAGAATTGGCTTGACTTGCCCATCCCTAAGTCCCAGAGTTGCCAGTTGTTCTGTGACTTGTTGAGTGAGCGTTGGGGCCAAAGCTGACTTAGTTTTCAAGCGAGGTGATAGTGGAGCCTGCTGAAGCTGTCACAACAATGACAGAGGGAAGGAAGGAAGGAAGGAAGGAAGACAGAATCATGTCAATTCAAAACTTTACCATAGGGGGCTTCCCTGGTGGCGTAGTGGTTGAGAGTTCGCCTGCCGATGCAGGGGAAGTGGGTTCGTGCCCCGGTCCGTGAAGATCCCACATGCCGAGAAGCGGCTGGGCCCGTGAGCCATGGCTGCTGAGCCTGCGCGTCCGGAGCCTGTGCTCCGCAACGGGAGAGGCCACAACAGTGAGAGGCTCGCGTACCGCAAAAAAAAGAAAAACTTTACCATAAGGCAGAATAAATTGAGTGCTATAATAAATCTCCCTGTGAGAGCCCAAAGGGGTAAGTGATTCATCTGGACTAGGGAATTTGAGGTTTTGAACAAGAGATGGTGTTGACTCTGGATCTTCCTTGAAGAATAAGTAGGATTTACAGGCTTGGAATAAGGGAAGGGCATTAAGAATGAGGGATCTGCCAGCTACATGTAAAAGAATGAAATTAGAACAGTCCCTAACACCATACACATAAATAAACTCAAAATGGATTAAAGACCTAAATATAAGAACTGACAGTATAAAACTCTTAGAGGAAAACATGGGAAGAACACTTTCTGACATAAATCACAGCAAGATCTTTTTTGCCCACCTCCTAGAGTAATGAAAATAAAAACAAAAATTTTAAAATGGGACCTAATGAAACTTAAAAGCCTTTGCACAGTAAAGGAAACCATAAACTTAACGAAAAGACAACACTCAGAATGGGAGAAAATATTTGCAAATGAAGCAATGGACAAGGGATTAATCTCCCAAATATACAAACAGCTCATGGAGCTCAATACCAGAAAAACAAACAACCCAATCAAAAAATGGGTGGAAGACCTAAATAGGCATTTCTCCAAAGAATACATACAGATGGCCAAGAGGCACATGAAAAGATGCTCAACATCACTAATTATTAGAGAAATGAAAATCAAAACTACAATGAGGTATCACCTCATGCTGGTCAGAATGGCCGTCAACAAAATGTCTACAAACAATAAATGCTGGAGAGGGTGTGGAGAAAAGGGAACCCTGTTGCGCTGTTGGTGGGAACATAAATTGATACAGCCACTATGGAGAACAGTATGGACGTTCCTTAAAAAACTAAAAATAGAATTAACATATGACACAGCAATCCCACTACTGGGCTTATACCCTGAGAAAATCATAATTCAAAAAGACACATGCACCCCCAATGTTCATTGCAACACTGTTTACAATAGCCAGGTCATGAAAGCAACCTAAATGGCCATTGATAGATGAATGGATAAAGAAGATGTGGTACATATATACAATGGAATATTACTCAGACATAAAAAGGAATGAAATGCAGTCATTTGTAGAGATGTGGATGGACCTAGAGACTGCCATACAGAGTGAAGTATTGTTTGGGCCAAAAAGTTCGTTTGGGTTTTTCCATAACATCTTACAGAAAAACCTGAATGAACTTTTTGGCCAACCCAATAAGTCAGAAAGGGAAAAACAAATATTGCTTACTAATGCATATATGTGGAATCTACAAAAATGGTACCAATGAACCTGTTTGCAAGGCAGCAATAGAGACACAGACGTAGAGAAAAAATGTATGAACACCAAGGGGGGAAAGAGGATGTGGGATGAATTGGGAGATAGGGATTGACATATACACTAATATGTATAAAATAGATAACTAATGAGAACCTATTGTATAGCACAGGGAACTCTACTCAATACTCTGTGGTGACCTAAATGGGAAGGAAACCAAAAAGAGAGGGGATATATGTATATTTATAACTGATTCACTTTGCTGTACAGCATAAACTGACACAACATTGTAAAGCAACTATACCCCAATTTAAAAAAAATAGAATGAAGGACCGACATTAGCAAAGGCATGGAAAAATGGAAATATATAAAACAGTGAGGAACTTCTGTGTGGATAAAGAATAAGGTGAATGAAAATGAGAGGTAGTAGATAAGATTGGAAAGGTATGTCTGGGACAGACTTGTGGGGGAGAGGGGCATGAATGCCATGGCAACAATTATAGGCAAGTGTCTATGGACATACAGTAGGAAATGACTTACAATGATAAATGAATCTTATATTGTGACCCAATACACACAAACACAGATAGAAAACTGAAACAAAAGTTCCCACAGAGAATACCTACCATTTCTTATGCAATGTATGCTGACATTTTCTCTTATTTTGTTTATTTTTTTTTTTTTACAAATTCTACTAGCAGCTAATTCATTTCGTGACCTACTAATGGTTCACGATCTGTGTTTTGAAAAATACTGCTACAGGCAATGGGAAATCGGTGAATGTGTTTGAGGAATAACATAGTAACCCCAGTGCTTTAGGAAGGTAGTTCTCATAGCAGTGTGGATGGAATTAAAAATAGGGGGCAGACTGAAGATAGGAAAGCAATTCTATAGGTAGAAAGCGATACAATATTATAATTATCCAGGTTGGTCATGATGAAGGCCTAAAACAGGACAGTGAGTGTGGAGGTTGAGAGTGGGGCATGAATATAAGCCAGATGTTGAAGGTGCGACTTGCTAACTGATCAAAGGTGAGTTATAGCAAGGGTAATCAGCATCAATATCCAGGTTTCAATCTGAGGTAACTGTTCAGAGAATGATGGCATTAAACAGGTGGTTTAGTGGGAGGAGCTGGATTGGGGCAGGAAAAGACAAAGTCTTAAGAGTTGATTGACTTCAGCTGTGTCTGTGGAACAACCAGGTGGACAAGCCCAGTAGACTGTGGGATATATCAGGCTGAGGCTTGGAAGGAAGTTAGGGGGTAGAGACTGGAGATATGAAAATAATATTTGAAGCTGTAGGAGTATAAGAAGTAACTCAGGAGAATGTGTAGAGAGAGAAAAAGAGAAGACTTAAGGAAAAGACTTAAGAGGACCTACTTAATGCTACAATATTTACTTCCAAAATGAGTTTTTCCTTTCTTAAGTGAGGAAAGTTTATTGTGTATGGATATGTGTGCACTAGGGCATGGATGTGTGCAATGTGTGCATATGAATGGCATGTGCATGTTAAGGAAATATTAGTATGTATTGGGGAACTGGTGAAGGGCTCTGGTTGCTCTAGCAGTGGCTACACTCACTTTCTTTGCCTCATGGCTTCTTCTCCTTTCCTTCTCTCTTTTCCATCTCTCCTCTTTTGTTCCATTCTTTCCTTCTCCTTTCCACATATCCACATGCTCCTTCATCACCACTTGGAAGCCCAAGAAATTGATGGGCAAAATAGACCAGTGTGGGACTTGGGGCCCAAGGTCTGCAGCATAGTTTTGGACTGTGGTTGGGGTTAGGAGGAAAGACAGGGCTGTGAGCATGTGGTCAGAGTCAGAAGTGGGGAATGGTTTGTGGTAGGAGAATCCATTCCTGAGACATTTTCCACTTCAAATTCTGCCATCAGTGTGTATGTACATGAATGTGTGTCACTATGAATGTGTATATTTCTGTGCTTGTGCTTGGAGGTGTGTCTGACTCTTAGCTTGACTTAATCAGGTTTTTGGGCGATATTATCCTCATCACTGCTACTTCAGTACAGAAGTAAAATTATTTTTTTAAAAGAAATAGGCTGCTTTGTTTATAACTTTGAGGGATTTAGGATTAGAGCAGTTGAAGAACTGTGAATAATGCTTAATTAGATTATCAGCATTTGTTGAAATGCATATGCCATGTGAATAGGAGGATACATTCTCTCTTCCTTTCCTAGCTGTGTGACCATAAATAGGTTACCTAACCTCCCTGAGCCTTAGTATCCTTATCTGTAAAATGGGGATAATAATTCCTACCACAGATTTCCATTAACAAGAGTTGAACACTAAATGAGCTAAGAGCTTTGAAATCAGTAGGTGTTCAACTAACGTTAGTTCCTTTCTCCAGTTCCTTCTACCCCTTTCTTCTCTCCACCTCTCATACATGTTTTACCGGTCCACATGTGAAAATCGAGTTGTATTTGTAATACTTTCCCTATTTTCAGTTCTTAAACCAAGTGATATAACGTTTGCATATTACTGTAAAATTATCAAAAGAAAGCTAATTTAAATCACTTTTGGTGCATACACATCTAGAATTATGTCTTCGTGGATTGACCCTTCCTCATATAGTTCAGTCATGTTTTTAAATCAACTGTCATTTCATTGGTGTATTTAGACCATTTATATTCAACATAATTATTCATATGTTAAGGCTAAGTCTGTCATTTTATTTTCTGTTACCTGTTTTTTCTCTCTGATTTAGTTTTTTCTCTTTTCTTTGCCCTGCCTTCCTGTGGGTGACTTGAACATTTTCTTCAAATTTCATTTTGATGTATCTATAATTTTTTTTAACTAAAGCATAGTTGATATGCAATATTATATTAGGTTCAAATGTACAGCATAGTGATTCAATATTTTTATAGATTATACTCCATTTGAAGTTATTACAAAATATTGGCACTATTTCCCTGTGTTTTACAATCCTTGTATCTTATTTATTTTATATATAGTGTTTTGTTTCTCTTAATCCCCTACCCCTTATCTTGCCCCTCACCCACTTTCCTCTCCCTGCTGGTAACCACTAGTTTGTTCTCTATATCTGTGAGTCTGTTTCTGTATTTTGCTATGTTCATTCATTTGTTTTATTTTTTAGATTCCACATATAAATGACAACATACAGAATTTATCTCCTCAAAAAACTAAAGATAGAACTACCATATGATCCAGTAATACTACTCCTGTGTATATAATCCAAAGAAACTGAAAACACTAATTCAAAAAGTTACATGCACCCCAGTGTTCATAGCAGCATAATTTACAGTAGCCAAGATATGGAAGAATCCTTAGTGTCCTTCAACAGATAAATGGATAAGTAAGATGGAAATTTACCTCCCCTTTACATTCTTTTATACTCCCTGCTTATAATATAAATGTCTTAACTATTTCCTCTACATACATTCAGAACCACATGAGACAGTGCAATAAATTTTGATCCAATCATCAAACAGGATTCATACAACTCGAGAGGAAAAGAAATTCTGTTGTATGTACCCATGTTTTTGCCTACTGTGCTATTTCTTCCAAGGTTCCTACTTTTATTGTTTCTTTTCTGTTTTAAGACTTACTTTTTTCATTCTTATACGGTAGACCTCCTACTGATAAATTCCGTGTTTCCTTTCATCTGAGAATGTCTTGATTATCCCTTTATTCCTGAAGGATATTACCACTGCACATAGGATTCTGGGTTGACGATTCTTTTCCTTCAGCACTTGAAAAATGTTGTGCTACTTCCTGCTAGGGCCTCATCAGTTTCTGATGAGGAATCTGCTGACTTTCTATTTTTTTTTCCCTGAAGGTACAGGTAAGATGTTACTCCTCTTTGGCTGTTTCCTACATCTTTTCTCTGCTTCTGATTTCAGAAGGTTGACTATGATGTGTCTTGGTATGAATTTCTTTGGGCCTTTTTGATGGTGTTTGCTTAGCTACTTGGATCTGGAAATTTATGCCCTTTGCTCAGTTTGGAAAGTTTTAAGCCACTACTTCTTCAGGTACTTCCAGTCCTGCCTTATTTCTCCTCTCTTTCTGAGATTCTGTTGATATGACTTTTAGATCTTTTGTTATAGTCTCACAAGTCTGGAGGATCTGGCTCTGCTCAATTCCTTTTCTTTTCTTTTCTTTTCTTTTCTTTTCTTTTCTTTTCTTTCTTTCTTTCTTTCTTTCTTTCTTTCTTTCTTTCTTTCTTTCTTTCTTTCTTTCTTTCTTCCTTCTTTTTTCTTTTTACATTTAATTTCCCTCTGTTTTTTACACTGGGTTATTTCTTTTGTTTTATGTTTAAGTTGTCTGATTTTTTCCTCTGTCTTCTCCTTCTTGCTGTTGATCCCATCCATTGAGTTTTTAGAGATTTTTTTCCCAGTTTTCAAACTTCCATTTGGTTCTTCTTTGTGTTTTATATTTCTTTTTGAGACTTTCTATTTAAATGCTGAGATTTTATATTGTATCATTTGTTGCAAGTGTGTTGTGGTTGCTCCCTGAAGCATTTTTATGATGGCTGCTTTAAAATCCTTGTCAGATAATTCCAAACTCTGTGTCCTCTCAACCCTGGCATCTGTTTACTTCCTCTTGCCACTGAAACTGATAATCTTGGTATGGCAAGTAATTTCTTTTTCAATTAAATTTGGACACTCTGGATCTCTCAACACTTTTGTCTTTGCAGGCCTCCTCTGATGTGCTACTTTTGCAGGGAAGGGGGGCAGTACAAGTACAGGTTCTCCACTGGATCTCTGATTGACATCAAGGTTGGGGAGAGGCTCTTTGTTATTGCTGGTTGAGGGTGAGAGTTCTGGCCTCTCTTAGGCCTCTTAGGATCCCATCCCAGTTAGTAGTGGTAGGAATGCCAGGTTTAACACTGGTGAGGGTCGAAGTCATGGCCCCCCATTTGGTCTGTACTAGAAGGGGTCACTTTCCCTTGTTCCCAACTGTTCCTTCCCTTGGGGTTGGGTAGGGATTCCTTTAAAATCTGGTAAAAATAAGTCTAGGCTCTTCACTTGCAGGCATAAGTTTCTTATTAGCTGCACTGTTATTATGACAGCTGACTTTTTCCTGCACCAAGGTGTTTCACTCCCTATATCCTGATTCTTTTGCAGAAAAAATTTTTTAATATAAACCCTGCCTACCCTTTCCTAGGCCCTGAAGGGATAGAGTGGGAAGACCAGAGCCTCTGCACACAAATTGACTGGGTTCTTGTCAAAATCTGGCATTTTCAAACTGTTTGGCTCTGGAAAAATTACTTAAATTTTCTGAGCCTCCATTTTCCCTGTTGTAAAGGAAGTGTAGGAAGTTCTCAGGATTGCCGAATGCGCAATAGTAGGTCAAGTGGCTTGGCACACCAGGGGCTCAATAAATAATAGTCCCTTCCTTTTATTCTCCAGCAGAAGTAGAAATATAACCCCTGCAAAGGACAAAAGAGCCAAGGTGCTTCCCCACCACCACCATCATGTGTGAGTCTCACCCAAGGCATTCACTCCAAGAGTTAAATCTCTTGGTCAAAGTCTTATTTCTTAAAGGGACACACTTGATATCCTCCACCATTTTTCTTGAGGTTCCTGGAAAACACTAAAGGGAACAGTCCAACCCAGGGCACCCTCAGAAGGAGGGTGGAAGCCGAGGCAGAGTTGGGTCGGTGGGGTGGAGGGGGTCCTGGCAGAGAAGAGCGGGTGAAGGAAGGCCTGGTATTGGCCCAGGCAGTCCACTCAACTGGCGTTATTGTGCTCTGAGCAAGGACAGTATCATTGCCTAGCCAACGCCACTCCTGGAGAAAAGGGGTAGGGGACGCAGGCAACACGCACTTTGCATCCCGCCCATTCGCCCATCACCTCTGGGGCCTGAGAGCAACTGTTGCAGGCGGCAACTGCCTCCCCAGTCTCCATCACTCCCATCCCCCTTCCCAAGCACCGGGTAGGAGAGGAAGAAAGTGGTAAGAGAAAGCAAAAAATACATAAGAGCGAGTGCTCTCTGTCCTCCCTGTCTTGGCCTGCAGGGATTACTCCGCATCCCCAGTCTGCAGCCCCCAGAAGCCACCACCAGCCCCGATGTGTTAGACTCTGCTCTCAAAAGGCTCGCCGGAGCTCGAGGTCCTGAAGTTGAACAGAAGACTGAAAACAACAAATCTAGACACCTAAAGAGCAAGGAGCCAAATACACCTTGGAGCTTACAAACACTTTAAAAAATAATGGGTCCAAGAATGCCATTCCCCCCAACTCCCACCCAAAAAGCATAAAGCTGTCTTTGGACCAACACCCACCCACCCCCGTCCCCCCCCTCAACACAAACACACTTACACCGTGTGTCTGCATCTGGCTTTCTCAGACACATCTGGCAAGAAATCCCTCTCGGTCGGTCTGTTTCCCTGTCTGCCTCTGTCTCTCTCTCTCTCTGATAGTCTCAGTTCCGATTCTCCCCTGTCTCATTCCCATCCTTGAATTCCATGGTGAATGGGATCCTTTTCAGTCCCCCTCCACAAGTAGCCCAACAATAGACACTTTCCGTAGCTAGCAGCCCTCTCCCGCAGTGAGGGATTTGGGTAGCTTCGGAGGGGACTGGGAGGGCGCTGCAAAGTTCCACTTACCTGATCTCTTTAATGCTTTCCAATTTGCACATGATTTCTTGTTCATCTGCCATGCTTTTCACTCTCACTTTCACGTCCTGAGAAATGTACAAACACACAAGCCCAGGGATACAATAGACACAATGTAACCACCTCCTCCCGGCATGGGGCTCTGAGCCTGTGCGGTAGGGACATGGAGAAGGCCTGGGAGCTGTAGTCCGCAGCTCCAGGACCAGCCAGGCAGCCTGGGGGTCTGCAGGACTACAACTCCCAGAAGGCCAAGCGAGACATTCCTGTTTCTCTTCCTGCAGCTGCACTTTAAGTCAATTTGTCACAGATAATTGTGTCAAAGGTCGTGAGGAGTACAAGGGAATAGTGATATTCGTTTGGTCCGTGCAAGCGAGAGGTTGAGTGTTCTGGCAGCTGTCTGGGAACTCGTGGCTTTGGCATTCAGATGGAGGTGGAGAATAGGTGGAAGGGAGGAGGGAGCAGCTGCAAAGGCTGAAGGATAGGGAGAGGTTGACCACGTTCCTTCCAGCCCTCCATCCATTCTACTTACTGAGTTCAAATTTTGTCAGTCAACGAAGGAAGTACTGGGGTAAGCACTGGGTGAAACAAAGATAAATAAAAGAAAGTCCTTGCCTTTGAGGAGCAGGAGAGAAAGAAAAGTAACCCATTAATTACAGTGCATTGTGCTGCCATAATACAGAAATGGATAAAGTGTAATCTGAGCAGAGAAGATGTAAATAGGTCTCAAAATATAACTGAGAATTTTCCAGTCCACTGGGGAGGACTGACTTTCCAGGACAGGGCACGACACATATAGAAAGGAAAGAACAAGTGAGCTAAGGTGTCTGGAACATAGGGTTCATATATGGAGTGGGGAGGTGGGAAAGAGGAATGGGAGACGTACCTAGAAAAGCTAGGTTGGAACCAGATTGTGAAAGACCTTTAACTTAATCCAAAATAGAGTTTGGATTTAATTGTATAGGCACACATTCATCCAATACACATTTATTAAGTGTGCTAAATAATGCCAAGTTATTTTTTGTTTCAAAGCATGGGAGTGATAAGGTTGGAAGGATGTCTTAGGGAGGTAACTCTAGAGGCAAAGCGGAGAAAGACTGGGAGGAGATGAGAGCATGTAAGAAGAGGTAATTGCTCAGAGAGAATGGAGAGTCCCAGAGAGCTGGGTTTTGGACACATAGAGGACTTTGACTCACTCTCAACTAAAAGTAAGCTGGAGCTCTCTCTGATTGATCTTGTCCTTTCTTTTTCTAGGTCTCAGTTTCCTAATCTGAAAAATAGACCTACTTAGCCCCACCTCAAAGGCCCATTGTAAGTAGTAAGTGAGATCATTCCCAGATAGTGCTAAATACAGGGCTTGATATTTTGGGGAGTGGGACAATAGTAGAACATGAGTCTCATGACATTCTGGATATCCACACTGATTTTAAGAGTTTTCTAGGGAAGGAACTGAAGCCCTTCTCTTCTTTGGATCCCAGACATAATAACTTTCACAACCAGGAAAGGCTCCATGGTGTCCAGCCTAACAGTTTCCTTGTGATCTTGAAGATCCTTGTTTTGTAGTGTCACTAGCAGGCATTTGAAGACTATTGAGTTGGTTGGTCAGAAAGACTGTGGGTTTGAGCTACTCTACCTTAGAGTCCAGAGCCAAGAATTTGCTGCAGCCCTGTTCTATAAGAGGAGGGGGAAGGGAACAAATCCATGTAAGTTCCTGGTAAGTATCAGCTACTGTGCTGAGAGCTGTATGTACAGTCCCTCATTTCATTCTCTCAATCTCTGTGAAGGGGATAAGTAGATTTATCTGTTTTTACAAGGAAGAAAACTGACTCTGGAAAACTAGCTTGGCCAAGGCCACAAAGTAAGTTACAAAGCTAGAGCCTGGGCTCAGGTTGGACCAAGGGACTTGGGAATATCTATGAAAAAATATGAAGAAAAAAAGTAAAATGGCATCTTAAATGTATATATTTATGTCAAAATATCACTTTATAAGTTAACTCTTGTTTGAAGAGAAATGGAAGGTGTACATGGGGATGTGGAGGGAAAAATTTAGGAATGGCCTCTGAGGTTTTAAAACTAATTTCTCTTCTTCTGCCATCCACTTCCTCTTAGAATCTTTACATCATGCTGTGTTCACATGTCTGGTAAGGGTCTATAGATAGCTTTGTATCTGTTTCAATTAAATGTGTTAATAGATTTACAATACGATTTTCAAAGTAATTTGGCAAATGTCTAACAAGCCTCACCAAAACCCTATTTCACAGATGAGGAACAAGGCCAAGAGAGGCAATGGACTTATCCAAGGTAAACCCAGACTGTCTGATGCAGAAACAGAACCCTGTACTCAGGAACTTGTGCTCTTCCCATAGCCCCACATTACCCATATCAAGCTGCTGCTACCCCAATGGAATACAAACTCCTCTGTTACTTGGGCCAGAAATTACACCCAATAAAGGGAGACTGCAGAGGGCCAAGTGTGTTCCATGCTCCCAATCCAAGGACATTAAAGGTAGACAACCGTTAATCTAGGTGAAGGGGCCCTGGAAGCATCTGGAGCTTGGAGTAAGTTTTGTGCTATTTGTAACAGTTAAAGTATCCAATTAAGAAAAGGGTCCATTCCTTGTAGCTTTCATGGATTTGTCTTGGCTTCTTGACATCTTTAATAACAGGAGTCTCACCTGCACCTTGCTGAGTTGTAAGAAATAAGGCTAGCAGTGAGAGGAAGGTAAATGTTACAGGTAAAGAGAGGATAATAGAAAGAAACCATACCTTCTGCTCTTGCTCCTGAAACATACTTCAAACAGTATCTTCAAGCCAAGCTGGTAGTCATATAGTAAGAGGTGTTCAATGACTCTCGATTGGTCAGAAGGCTGTAACAGATGAGAGAATATTTTGTAGTTGTGCTAGCACTGTTATAATGTGTTATTTTATTAGAAAAAGTTCATTGATTTGAGGTGGTGGGAATAAAATAGCTCAGTCCTATCAGGATCAGTATTCTCCGTATTACTAAGAAACAGGTAAGGAGGCAGGATATGTTGGGATGAATACCAGTAAAATGTAAGGAGTTAGCAAAGGGGAAGTGAGCCAGTTTCTTCTTGATACTTTCAGGGAACAGATCAAAATTTAAAGAGTGGAGGCCAGAATGTTTGAATTCATACATCCTTCTCTCTGTTTCAATAATGAACTGTACTAAGACAGGAGGCAGAGATGCAACAACAGCTTTCCATCTGAATTGCCTTTCAAAACGTGATGAAAAAAAAATGCAGAGGGAGGAGCACTCCCAAGCTCATTTTATAAGGCCACCATCCCCCTGACCCCAAAACCAGACAAAGATGTCACAGAAAAAAAATTACAGGGCAATATCAATGATAAACATAGACACAAAAATCTTCAACAAAATACTAGCAAACAGAATCCAACAACACATTAAAAGGATAATACACCATGATCAAGTGGGATTTATCTCACAGATGCAAGGATTCTTCAACATACGCAAATCAATCAATGTGGTACACCATATTAAGAAACTAAAGGATAAAAACAATATGAAAATCTCAATAGGTGCAGAAAAATCTTTCAAAAAAATTCACACACGTTTATGAAAAAACTGTCCAGAGAGTGGGCATAGAGGAAACCTACCTTAACATAATAAAGGCCATATATGACAAACCCACAGAAAATGTCATTCTCAATGGTGAAAAACTGAAACCACTTCCTCTAAGATCAGGAACAAGACAAGGATGGCAACTCTTGCCACTATTATTCAACATAATTTTGGAAGTCCTAGCCATGGCAATCAGAGAAGAAATAGAAATAAAAGGAATCTAAATTGGAATAGAAGACATAAAACTGTCACTGTTGGCAGATGATGGGATACTATATATAGAAAATCCTAAAGATGCCACCATGAAACTACTAGAGCTAATCAATGAACTTAGTAAAGTTGCAGGACACAAAATTAATACACAGAAATCTCTTGCATTCCTATACAATAACAATGAAAGATATGAAAAAAATTAAAGAAACAATCCCATTTACTATCACAACAAAAAGAATAAAATACCTAGGAATAAACCTACCTAAGAAGACAAAAGACCTGTATGCAGAAAATTATAAGACACTGATGAAAGAAATTAAAGATGATACAAATAGATGGAGAGAAATAACATGTTTTTTGATTGGAAGAATCAATGTTGTGAAAATGACCATACTACCCAAAGCAATCTACAGATTCAATGCAATCCATATCAAATTACCAATGGCATTTTTCACAGAATTAGAACAAGAAAATTTGCAATTTGTATGGAAACATAAAAGACCCTGAATAGCCAAAGCAACTTTGAGAAAGAAAAACAAAGCAGGAAGAATCAGACTCCCTGACTTCAGACTATACTACAAAGCTACAGTAATCAAGGCAGTATGGTACTAGGAAAAAACAGAAATATAGATCAGTGGAACAGGATAGAAAGTGCAGAGATAAACCCAAGCACCTATGGTCACCTAACCTATGACAAAGGAGTCAAGAATATACAATGGAGAAAAAACAGTCTCTTCAATAAGTGGTGCTGGGAAAACTTGACAGCTACATGTAAATGAATGAAATTAGAATACACCCTAACACCATACACAAAAATAAACTCAAAATGGATTAAAGACCTAAATGTAAGGCTGGATACTATACAACTCTTACAGGAAAACATAGGCAGAACACTCTATGACATAAATCATGGCAAGATCTTTTTGACCCACTTCCTAGAGTAATGAAAATAAAAATAAACAAATGGGACCTAATTAAACTTAAAAGCTTTTGCACAGCAAAGGAAACCATAAACAAGACCAAAAGACAACACTCAGAATGGGAGAAAATATTTGCAAATGAAGCAACTGATTAATCTCCAAAATATACAAACAGCTCATTTGGCTCAATTTCAAAAAAACAAACAACACAATCCAAAAATGGGAAGAAGGCCTAAATAAACATTTTTCCAAGGAAGACATACAGATAGCCAACAAATACATGAAAAGATGCTCAACATCACTAATTATTGGAGAAATGCAAATCAAAACTACAATGAGGTATCACCTCACACCGGTCAGAATGGCCATCAACAAACAATCTATAAACAATAAATACTGGAGAGGGTGTGGAGAAAAAGGAACCTGCTTGCACTGTTGGTGGGAATGTAAATTGATACAGCCACTATGGAGAAGAGTATGGAAGTTCTTCAAAAAACTAAAAATATTTTTTTCTTAAATTCCATATATATGTGTTAGCATATGGTATTTGTCTTTCTCTTTCTGACTTACTTCACTCTGTATGACAGACTCTAGGTCTATCCACCTCATTACAAATAGCTCAAAAAAATGTCATGGGGCTTCCCTCGTGGCACAGTGGTTGAGAGTCCACCTGCTGATGCAGGAGACACGGGTTCGTTCCCCAGTCCAGGAAGATCCCACATGCTGCGGAGCGGCTGGGCCCGTGAGCCATGGCCGCTGAGCCTGCGCGTCCAGAGCCTGTGCTCTGCAATGGGAGAGGCCGCAACAGTGAGAGGTCCGCGTACCA
>NW_006776922.1:177739-211250 GCF_000442215.2 Lipotes vexillifer | reverse complement strand
ACACATATATATGGAATTTAAGGAAAAAAAATGTCATGAAGAACCTAGGGGTAAGACAGGAATAAAGACACAGACCTACTAGAGAATGGACTTGAGGATATGGGGAGGGGGAAGGGTAAGCTGTGACAAAGCAAGAGAGAGGCATGGACATATATACACTACCAAATGTAAGGTAGATAACTAGTGGGAAGCAGCCGCATAGCACAGAGAGATCAGCTCGGTGCTTTGTGACCACCTGGAGGGGTGGGATAGGGAGGGTGGGAGGGAGGGAGATGCAAGAGGGAAGAGATATGGGAACAAATGTATATGTATAACTGATTCACTTTGTTATAAAGCAGAAACTAACACATCATTGTAAAGCAATTATACTCCAATAAAGATGTTAAAAAAAAAACCTAAAAATATAACTACCATATGACCCAGCAATCCCACTCCTGGGCATATACCCAGAGGAAACCATAATTCAAAAAGACACATGCACCCCAATATTCATTGCAGTACTATTTACAATAGCCAGGACATGGAAGCAACCTAAATGTCCATCAACAGAGAAATGGATAAAGAAGATGTGGTACATATATACAATGGAATCTTACTCAGCCATAAAAAAGGAAGGAAATAGTCCCATTTGCAGAGACATAGAGGGACCTAGAGACTGTGACACAAAGTGAAGTAAGTCAGAAGGAGAAAAATAAATATTGTATAATATTGCTTATATGTGGAATCTAGAAAAATGGTACAGATGAACTCATTTGCAAAGCAGAAATAGAAACACAGTTGTAGAGAACAAACTTATGGTTACCAAGGGGTAAGGGGAGAGGTGGGATGAATTTGGAGATCGGGATTGACATATATACATTATTATTTTTTTTTTTTCCTTGCGGGAAACTAGACAGGAAGGGAGGGAAGGAGAAGGAGACATCAGGATTCATTCATTCAGTCAGCCATTAAATAATTCTTAGGCACCTGCTATATGCCAGACACTCTTCTAGGCACTAGGGATATAGTGCTTTGCATGTATTACTTCAGTTTAATCCTTGCAACAACCCTATGAAGTATTACTATTACTGTCCCCATGTTACAGAAGAGGAAGCTGAGACATAGAGAATTTAAGTAACTTTCCCAGGGTAACTCAGCTAATAAGTGGCAGGACTGGGATTCGAATTTAGACAGTCCGAATCCAGAAGCCATGTTCTTAACCACTATGTTCTATTGCTCCCCTCATGAAGTTTAGTTTCTAGTGGGAGGTGCGAGACAATAATCATGGAAAAGGAAACAAACAAATAAATATGATAATTTTAGGTAGAGATAAGGCCAATAAAAAAACTAGAAGAAGATAATGGAGACAAGGGCACCCTCCTACACTGTTGGTGGGAATGCAAACTGGTACAGCCACTATGGAGAACAGTATGATGTTCTTAAAAAACTGAAAATAGAGCTACCATATGATCCTGCAATGGCACTCATGGCCATATATCTAGAGAGAACCATAATTTGAAAAGATACATGCACCTCAATGTTCATTGCAGCACTATTTACAATAGCCAAGACATGGAAGCAGCCCAAATGACCATCAACAGAGGAATGAATAAAGAAGATGTGGTACATATATACAGTGGACTATTACTCCAGCATCAACATGGATGGACCTAGAGATTCTCATACTAAGTGAAGTAAGTCAGACACAGAAAGACAATTATATGGTATCACTTATATGTGGAATCTAAAAGGAGGCTACAAATGAACTCATCTACAAAGCTGAAATAGAGTTGTAGATATATAAAATAAACTTATGGTTACCAGGGGGTAAGGGAATGGGTGGGATAAATTGGAAGATTGGAATTGACACATACACACTGCTATATATAAAATAGATAACTAGTAAGGACCTAATGTATAGCACAGGGAACTCTATTCAATACTCTGTAATGGCCTATATGGGAAAAGATCTAAAAAAGAGTGGATATATGCATTTGCATAATGGATTCACTTTGTTGTACACCTGAAACTAACACAACATTATAAATGAATTACACCCCATAATAATTTTTTAAAATAACTAAAATTTTAAAAAGGAAGATAATCGAATAGAGTGGTGGCAGAAGAAGAAATGTTTAAGTTAGGATGTCAGAGAAGGATCTTCTTCAGGGATGACATTGGATTAGAGACCTGAGGAGTCAGCCATGCAACGATCTGGAGAAAGAGTATTCCAGACAGAGGGATTAGCCAGTGCAATAGTCCTAAAGCAGAAACATGCTTGGCCTGTGAAAGGAAGTAGGCAGGGTTCAGAAGCAGCAGATGAAAGCTCCACAATCAACTTGATGTACCCTGCATCTGTGGAATAGATGAATAGACAATGAATCATCCCAAATTGAGGAGGTGGATTTTGAGAGCAAGATTTATGATTTTTTTCCCCTTTTCCTCTTTTTCTGTGTGGATGAAAGGCTCTTGGTGCTGCAGCCAGGAGTGAGTGCTGTGCCTCTGAGGCGGCAGAGCCAACTTCAGGACAAGTGCCAACAACAGACCTCCCAGCTCAAAATAATATCAAACGGCGAAAATCTCCCAGAGATCTCCATCTCAACACCAGCATTCAACTTCACTCAACGACCAGCAAGCTACAGTGCTGGACAACCTATGTCAAACAACTAGCAAAACAGGAACACAACCCCACCCATTAACAGAGGCTTTCTAAAATCATAATAAATCCACAGACACCCCAAAACACACCAACAGACATGGACCTGCCCACTAGAGAGACAAGATCCAGCCTCATCCACCAGAACACAGACACTAGTCCCCTCCACCAGGAATCCTACACAACCTACTGAACCAACCACAGCGACTGGGGAAGACACCAAAAACAAAGGGAACTACAAACCTGCAGCCTGCAAAAAGGAGACCCCAAACACAGTAAGATAAGCAAAATGAGAAGGCAGAAAAAAACAGGGCAGATGAAGGAGCAAGATAAAAACCCACCAGACCAAAAAACTGAAGAGGAAATAGGCAGTCTACCTGAAAAAAAATTCAAAATAATGATAGTAAAGATGATCCAAAATCTTGGAAATAGAATAGACAAAATGCAAGAAACAGTTAACAAGGACCTAGAAGAACCAAAGATGAAACAATGATGAAAAACACAAAAAAATGAAATTAAAAATACTATAGATGGGATCAATAGCAGAATAACTGAGACAGAAGAACGGATAAATGACCTGGAAGATAAAATAGTGGAAATAAATACTGCAGAGCAGAATAAAGAAAAAAGAATGAAAAGAACAGAGGACATTTCAGAGACCTCTGGGACAACATTAAACACCCCAACATTCGAATTATAGGGGTTCCAGAAGAGGAAGAGAAAAAGAAAGGGACTGAGAAAATATTTGAACAGATTATAGTTGAAAACTTCCCAAATATGGGAAAGGAAAGAGTTAATCAAGTCCAGGAAGTACAGAGAGTCCCATAGAGGATAAATCCAAGGAGAAATACGCCAAGACACATATTAATCAAACTGTCAAAAATTAAATACAAAGAAAGCATATTAAAAGCAACAAGGAATAAACAACAAATAACACACAAGGGAATCCCCATAAGGTTAACAGCTGATCTTTCAGCAGAAACTCTGCAAACCAGAAGGGACTGGCAGGACGTATTTAAAGTGATGAAGGAGAAAAACCTGCAACCAAGATTACTCTACTCAGCAAGGATCTCACTCAGATTTGATGGAGAAATTAAAACCTTTACAGACAACCAAAAGTTGAGAGAGTTCAGCATCACCAAACCAGCTTTACAACAAATGCTAAAGGAACTTCTCTAGGCAAGAAACACAAGAGAAGGGAAGGACCTACAATAATGAACCCAAAACAATTTAGGAAATGGGAATAGGAACATACATATCAACAATTACTTTAAATGTAAATGGACTAAATGCTCCCACCAAAAGACACAGACTGGCTGAATGGATACAAAAACAAGAATCATATATATGCTGTCTACAAGAAACCCACTTCAGACCTAGAGACACATACAGACTGAAAGTAAGGGGATGGAAAAAGATATTCCATGCAAATGGAAACCAAAAGAAAGCTGGAGTAGCAATTCTCATATCAGACAAAATAGACTTTAAAACAGAGACTATTAGAAGAGACAAAGAAGGACACTACATAATGATCAAGGGATTGATGCAAGAAGAAGATATAACACTTGTAAATATTTATGCACCCAACATAGGAGCACCTCAATACATAAGGCAAAAACTAGCAGCCATAAAAGGGGAAATCGACAGTAACACATTCATAGTAGGGGACTTCAACACCCCACTTTCACCAATGGACAGATCATCCAAAATGAAAATAAATAAGGAAACACAAGCTTTAAATGATACATTAAACAAGATGGACTTAATTGATATTTATAGGACACTCCATCCAAAAACAACAGAATACACATTTTTCTCAAGTGCTCATGGAACATTCTCCCAGGATAGATCATGTCTTGGGTCACAAATCAAGTCTTGGTAAATTTAAGAAAATTGAAATTGTATCAAGTATCTTTTCTGACCACAACGCTATGAGACTAGATATCGATTACAGGAAAAAATCTGTAAAAATAAAAACACATGGAGGCTAAAAAATACACTACTTAAAAACGAAGTGATCACTGAAGAAATCAAAGAGGAAATCAAAAAATACCTAGAAACAAATGACAATGGAGAAACGACAAGCCAAAACCTATGGGATGCATCAAAATCAGTTCTAAGAGGGAAGTTTATAGCAATACAAACCCACCTTAAGAAACAGGAAACATCTCAAAAAAACAACCTAACCTTGCACCTAATGCAATTAGAGAAAGAAGAACAAAGAACCCCAAAGTTAACAGAAGGAAAGAAATCATAAAGATCAGATCAGAAATAAATGGAAAAGAAATGAAGGAAACAATAGCAAAGATCAATAAAACTAAAAGCTGGTTCTTTGAGAAGATAAACAAAATTGATAAACCATTAGCTAGATTCATCAAGAAAAAAAGGGAGAAGACCCAAATCTATAGAATTAGAAATGAAAAGGAGAAGTAACAACTGACACTGCAGAAATAAAAAAGATCATGAGAGATTACTACAAGCAACTCTATGTCAATAAAATGGACAAGCTGGAAGAACTGGACAAAATTCTTAGAAATGCACAAACTGCCAAGACTGAATCAGGAAGAAATAGAAAATATGAACAGACCAATCACAAACACTGAAATTGAAACTGTGATTAAAAATCTTCCAACAAACAAAAGCCCAGGACCAGATGGCTTCACAGGCGAATTCTATCAAACATTTAGAGAAGAGCTAACACCTATTCTTCTCAAACTCTTCCAAAATATAGCAGAGGGAGGAACACTCCCAAATTCATTCTACAAGGCCACCATCACCTTGATACCAAAACGAGACAAGGATGTCACAAAGAAAGAAAACTACAGGCCAATATCACTGATGAACATAGATGCAAAAATCCTTAACAAAATACTAGCAAACAGAATCCAACAGCACATTAAAAGGATCACACACCGTGATCAAGTGGGGTTGATTTCAGGAATGCAAGGATTTTTCAACATACGCAAATCAATCAATGTGATAAACCATATTAACAAACTGAAGGAGAAAAACCATATGATCATCTCAATAGATGCAGAGAAAGCTTTTGACAAAATTCAACACCCATTTATGATAAAAACCCTGCAGAAAGTAGGTGTAGAGGGAACTTTCCTGAATATAATAAAGGCCATATATGACAAACCCACAGCCAACATCATCCTCAATGGTGAAAAAATGAAAGCATTTCCACTAAGATTAGGAACAAGAAAAGGTTGCCCACTCTCTCCACTCTTATTCAATATAGTTTTGGAAGTTTTAGGCACAGCAATCAGAGAAGAAAAGGAAATAAAAAGAATCCAAATTGGAAAGGAAGAAGTAAAGCTGTCACTGTTTGCAGATGACATGATACTATGCATACAGAATCCTAAAGATGCTGCCAGAAAACTACTAGAGCTAATCAATGAATTTGGTAAAGTTGCAGGATACAAAATTAATGCAGAGAAATATCTGGCATTCCTATACACTAATGATGAAAAATCTGAAAGTGAAATCAAGAAAACACTCCCATTTACCATTGGAACAAAAAGAATAAAATACCTAGGAATAAACCTACCTAAGGAGAAAAAAGACCTGTATGCAGAAAATTATAAGACACTGATGAAAGAAATTAAAGATGATACAAACAGATGGAGAGATATACCATGTTCTTGGATTGGAAGAATCAACATTGTGAAAATGACTCTACTACCCAAAGCAATCTACAAATTCAATGCAATCTCTACCAATCTACCACTGGCATTTTTCACAGAACGAGAACAAAAAATTTCACAATTTATATGGAAACACCAAAGACCCCGAATACCCAAAGCAGTCTTGAGAACAAAAAACGGAGCTTGAGGAATAGGCTCCCTGACTTCAGACTATACTACAAAGCTACAGTAATCAAGACAGTATGGTACTGGCACAAAAACAGAAAGATAGATCAATGGAACAAGATAGCAAGCCCAGAGATAAACACACACACATATGGTAACCTTATCTTTACTAAAGGAGGCAGGAATGTACACTGGAGAAAGCACAGCCTCTTCAATAAGTGGTGTTGGGAAAACTGGACAGGTACATGTAAAAGTATGAGATGAGATCACTCCCTAACACCATACACAAAAATAAGCTCAAAATTGGTTAAAGACCGAAATGCAAGGAGAGAAACTATCAAACTCATAGAGGAAAACATAGACAGAAAACTCTATGACATAAATCACAGCAAGATCCTTTTTCACCCACCTCCTAGAGAAATGGAAATAAAAACAAAAAATAAACAAATGGGACCTAATGAAACTTCAAAGCTTTTGCACAACAAAGGAAACCATAAACAAATCCAAAAGACAACCCTCAGAGTGGGAGAAAATATTTGCAAATGAAGCAACTGACAAAAGATTAATTTCCAAAATTTACAAGCAGCTCATGCAGCTCAATAACAGAAAAACAAACAACCCAATCCACAAATGGGCAGAAGACCTATATAGACATTTCTCCAAAGAAGATATACAGACTGCCAACAAATACATGAAAGAATGCTCAACATCATTAATCATTAGAGAAATGCAAATCAAAACTACAATGAGATACCATCTCACACCAGTCAGAATGGCCATCATCAAAAAATCTAGAAACAATAAATGCTGGAGAGGGTGTGGAGAAAAGGGAACACTGTTGCACTGCTGGTGGGAATGTGAATTGGTTCAGCCACTATGGAGAACAGTATGGAGGTTCCTTAAAAAACTACAAATACAACTACCATATGACCGAGCAATCCCACTACTGGGCATATACCCTGAGAAAACCGTAATTCAAAAAGAGTCATGTAGCAAAACGTTCATTGCAGCTCTATTTACAATAGCCCGGGGATGGAAACAACCTAAGTGCCCATCATCAGAAGAATGGATAAAGAAGATGTGGCACATATATACAATGGAATGTTACTCAGCCATAAAAAGAAACGAAATTGAGCTATTTGTAATGAGGTGGATAGACATAGAGTCTGTCATACAGAGTGAAGTAAGTTAGAAAGAGAAGGACAAATACCATATGCTAACACACATATATGGAATTTAAGAAAGAAATTTGTCATGAGGAACCTAGGGGTAAGACAGGGATAAAGACAAAAACCTAGTAGAGAACGGACGTGAGGATATGGGGAGGGGAAGGGTGAGCTGTCACAAAGCGAGAGTGAGGCATGGACTTATATACACTACCAAACGTAAGGTAGATAGCTAGTGGGAAGTAGTCGCATAGCACAGGGATATCAGCTCGGTGCTTTTTGACTGCCTGGAGGGGTGGGATAGGGAGGGTGGGAGGAAGGGAGACACAAGAGGGAAGAGATATGGGAACATATGTATGTGTATAACTGATTCACTTTGTTATAAAGCAGAAACTGACACACCATTGTAAAGCAATTATACCCCAATAAAGATGTTAAAAAATAATAATAATAAAAAAATATAGATGATACAAAAAAAAAAGTAGGCAGGGCTCTGGCTGTTTGAGGGGAACAGTAGTAGATTGAGGAAGGCAGAGAGAAACAGTATCTCGTAAATCATCGTGGGAGTTTGGATTTTATTCTCTTTACAGTAGGCAGCCATTGAGTGTTTTAAGTAAGGGAGTAACATCATCTAGTTTTTAAAGATCACTGTGACTGCTCTGAAAATAGATTGTATTGGGACAATAATGGCAGCAGGAAAACCAGCCAGGAGATTATTGCAGTTATTCAGGAAATAGATGATGGTGACTTGAATTGGAGTATAACAGTGAATATAAAGAAAAATAGATTGATGGGAAACATATTATTGGATGCATAGCTGATATGATTAGCTCTCAGATGTACAGAGAGAAAGAGAGGCATCTAAAATGACTTCTGGATTTTTAGTTTGGGTAATAGGGTAGTGCCATTCACTGAGACAGGAAAGACTGGAAGATAACCATAGGATGTTAGAATTGGAGGGACCCCACATGTGGCACATGGAAATACTGAAGAGCAGAAATTGTAATTGACCTGCCTTGGGCCAACTAGTGAGTTAGGGGCAGAGATGGGTAATCTCATTTTTACTCTTCCAGAAACGTGCACGTCCTTCATCCCTTCAATTAATCTGGCCTATTAGTTCATATAATGGGGTGGGAGAGTAATTGAAGCCTTAACCAAGGTTCCCCTAGTAGATGGGAATTGTGGGTAATTAGCATATAATTTGCATCTGCCTACATGGATTGTGCTAGGTATTTTCAGGCAATGTTTCAGCTGAGATTTTTGCTATTTTTGATGGCTTTGTGTCACTGAACTTTCTCACTTCTCTATCCTTTCTCAACTACCCAAAGTCACTGACCTAGATCCTCCACATGTAAAGTGCAAGGTATAAAGAAGAGCTGGTAGAGTAGGGGAGCTCCACTCCAAGTCTGTAAACCTTATTGTGAAAAACCCTATTAGAAAAGTAGCCTAGTATACCTCTACTGAATTTTCTTAATAATCATTACCAGCTTCCTCCAGAATGCAAGGGAGAAGAAACACTGGCTGCAAAGTCCAGGACCTTGGATTCACATCCCAGCTCTGACACTGCCTTAGTCTTACCATCTTTACAACAATAGGATAGAACTCTCTAATGTCCCCTGAACTTAAACTAGAATACCTAACAGAGGATACATGCTTAAAGCCTCATTTTCTAAGCCCAGCAAGATGTAAGCCTAAGGCCCTCTCTGGTTTATTTCACTGTGTCATCCATCCTCCCAAACTCCAGTAGATGTGAATCATTTAGCCCATCTACCCTTGTCCTTTCTTATTTATCCTCTTCTAAATGATGTAGTCATTCTCTCATTTCCTTGAACCTTTTGTCCCCATAGCACTTGCATTCTGATCAGGAGAGGTGAGAAATCATGTGAACAACTCCTTTTGTTGTATTTTTTTCTTAAATAAATTTATGCAGGTTTTCTAAATCTATGCTGATCAGCTTCCATGAAGAGGTAGACTAAGAAAGCAGGAGAGTTATGTTGAGGGACTGGCTGCACCACTAAACAGCTAAGCCTTCTCTGGGTCTGTTTCCTCATTTATAAAATAACATCATGCTAGATGATGAACTCTAGGGACTTCTGTAGTGCTGACATTCTTGAGCTTCTATATTTTACCAGATATGCTTTTAAAAATTCATCAACTTACTGGAAACATTTGCCATCAATCCTTTCCTCATTCATTTCTCATTTACTCAGAATCACTCAAATGGGAGGAAGAGGGGGCAGGAGACCTGGATTCTCTGTCCAGCTTTGCCATTAACTCCCTGTGTGGCCTTGTGCAGGTCTGTTCCTTTCTCTGGGCTTTTAATCACACATTTCTAACACAAAGGGATTGGACTAGCTGGTCTGGTACTCTAGCTCAGTCATTTTGGGATTCTATGATGCTGTAAATAGTATCCTTTAGGACTGCTGGGCAGCAAAAGGAGCTGGTTAATTATCTTTGTAATTTTTTCTGACTCCTTGGATAATTCCCTTCCACCAAAAAATAAACTGGAAATGTTCAGAAGGATTTGCCAAGACATGTATTCACCTGTGTGTATGTTTACTGCTCACCAAATGCTTTCATCTGTGTTTCATTTTTGTTGCAATCTGTCCTAGTTCTCATTGGCATCTATGGTAGCAGAGCAGCAGGCTAGCTTCTGGGCTCTGTCTGTATTGTTGCCAGAGGAGGTGGTCACAGCCATGTTCCCAGAGTGATGTCATGCTGAAATGGGGTTTCTTCCCTTGACTATCAAGCCAGAGCACTGCCCTTATCTCCTTCTTCTCTGAGTGCGCTTTTCCTTCTTTAGTTCCTTTTCTTCCTCCTGACTTCAATATAGAAGTAATCACCAAGGTACTGACATCAAATCTTTTTTTCTTCTGCTTTCTCCCTCAGGGAACTGACAGTACCCCTTCCATCACCCTTTAACTCTTACCTCTTTGAGGATGACCAAACTGTATGTCTTGCTTCCAATAACCTTCAGAACCTCATTTTAACTGCTTTCTTTATATTGCCAGGACTGGGTATGCATCTCGGCTTCCAGAAGGGCTGAATCTTGCCAGGGTCCCCTCCTACCTTTCCCAGTCTGGAACACCCTGAAACCACCTATAGGTCCCTACTCCCCCTCTCAGAGATGTTTAAGTATTAGATGAAAAGAGATAACGTGTGAAAAAGCACCTAGCACAATGGCTGAAATATAGTAGGAATTCATGTTAATACCTTTCACCTTACTCTCCACTCCCCCTAATTCTCAGTCATTTTGTGCCCCCAAATTTGGAAAGAATTCAGTGAACAGAAACAGCATCAGAGCATGAAAAATGATAAGTTGTTTTGATTTATGCTCAAGAAGACAATGATAGAGGTTTTATTTAGATATCTCAAAGTGGACATTGCAACTTATGATGTGAAGGTTGGAGTTTGTCTCCCCTCAGTCCAGGGCAAAAACAGCTTTAATTATAGAAGAGGTTTAGAGGGATGATAAGTTGGAAAGCCACAGTGACATATGGAAAATATGGAGAGATTCAACTATATAAAGATCAAAACTGTACAATGAAAAGTGACACTCATAAAATAAAAATGAAAACAGACTGAGAAAATAAAAGTAACTCCTAGTTCTTGGTGTTACCTCACCTAGGGGTTGGTTGCATTATAAACAGTGGGCCAAATCTTAAGTCAAATAAATGAATCACAATAAATGAAACATCAGGAATCAGCAAGTAAATAGTTAGGGAGGTGAGTGGGAAGGCAAATGTCCCTTCCCTGAGCCTTCAAAATCCCCTTGCATAGACTCCATATAATTGCCTAGCTTGGCTGCCCCAGATATTCCTTCCTTTCTTAGCACTGGTGGAAGTGTGCAGAATAGCGAAGCACCCAGACTCCACAGTCAAGCTGCCTGGGTTCATGTCTGGGATCTGATATTTTTAGCGGTTTGACAGATGGACAAATCATTTCCTTTCTCTGAGTTTTAGTCTTCTCATCTGGAAAATGGAGATGATGATAATTATAATTACCTCTTAGGGTTGCAATGAGAATTAGATTGAGTTAATATTTGGAACTAGCTTAAAATTAGATCCAGTTCCTGGCATAATAAGCACTATAGAAATACTTGCTATTATTATTAAGATGGATATACTTCAATAAACTTTCTTGTCACCTCCTTGTTTTCCACTATTAGCAGCCTAGCGCTCCCCACCAGGCAGGTTCCAGTATCCTCTAAAACTTAAGAATTAAAAGAACATATTGTGCTTATCTGCTTAGGAATGGAAATACCAATTAAGTGTGCTGTTGATATGATCACCAATCTGTCATAAAATTGAGGATACAAAAAATTTAAACCTTGGTATTATTTAGTTATGGGAAAATAATATTCCCATTCCTATAAAATTGTCATAATTTTACTATACACATTGATTACTTGATCTGCTATTCATATTAATTAATTTCATATAAATCCTAAATATAGCACATTTGCACATAAAATATATCTCAACTATATCATAAATCAGATACAAATTAATATATTAGCTCTGTTGAACACTATTTAAACATTTAATTAAAATAATTTTGCTTTCTTAAAATTTAGATATCTCAATTGGGGAATGATTTGGATGATTTGGGTTTCTTGGGGGGAAAAGGAATTCAAGGAACAAAGGAATTCAAGGAATGATTTCTTCTTGATCCAATATTTCACTTCGACATATGTTTATTTATTATTATTATTTATTTTTACATATGCACTCTTTTTATTCAAATGTTACAGTTGAGGAAACAGACTCACAGAGGGTAGGTTACACCCAAGGTCACACATCTAGGAAATGGCTAAGCCAGGGTTTAAAACCCTGACTGATTCCAAAGCATATGTTCTTTCCACAAATAAGAACAGTGTAGTTTCTTCTAGTTCCTACTCCATAAAATTGGGAGTGAGTGTTGACAACAGGCTTGCTCCACCAGAATCATATTCCCAGCAGAACCACCTTCGCCTGGAAATAAATGTTGTCAGCATTGTCAAGCCTGAGAAAATAACCTTGGCACATCCAGCAGCCTTATTACAGACGTCCTCTTCTTGAGGGAAACTGATCTGTGCCAAAATATGACACAACTGGGTACACATATCTGTTCTTTTGTTTTTTTGTTTGTTTATTATAGTTTTCAAAAATCTTTGAAAAGAACATGTACATGAACATTTAACAACTGGATTAAAAATTATATAATCATAAAACTTGGTCCTACTGCATATTGAAGGCAAAAGGATAAGATTACACAGTAGGCAAGTATTTGTGAGGGATATACAATGATAAGATTTTTATGGTATAAAACACACAATGTATAATGAAACACAGACTTTAGTTATAATATCACTACATATTTAAGTGTGTATAGATCAAATAACAACTGTTAGAACCAAGTATAGTAGTATGATTTTTCCTGTAATCAATTATTTTTATTTTGAACAACATATAAAAAGGAATAATAAGTTTATGATGTAAAAGTTTTCTTAAATGCTTGTGGGAATTGAACACATTAGATGTCTAAATAAAAGGAAACAACTAGAAAACTGGACATGAGGAGGCCCAATTTCCTTGTTTACTACCAACCAGCTATGTGACTTAACAAATTCACCTAAAGAAATTACCATTCATGGAGCACAGATGATGTACAGAATGCTTTACAACTATCTTGAATTTTTACAGTAGCTTTATGAAGTAAGAATTACCCCAATGTTACAGATAAGACACTGAGATTCATTAACTATTCAAGGTCACACCATAAGTAAATGATAGAGTCATGTTTTGAACTGGAGTCTAACTTGTAAGCTGATACACTCTTTTCATGACTTGATGCCTACATTTCTCAGGAACTTTTTTTTTTTTTTGAGCAGCCAATCCTTTTTATATTTCTTTCTGTTTGGTAAACACTCATCTGACCCCAAACGAATTTGTTGAGCATCTATTGCAAAAGTGAACTCAGATCATATTTCTTAAGTATTCATCAGACATTCATGGGCACCCATATATGTTTTTCTCCAGGTAAATATAGGCAACTTTAGTCATCCCTGAGCATTTTTCTTCCCTTTTTTAAAAATATATTTTATTTTATTTTTTTATTTTTATTTTTCTCACACACACACACACACACACACACACACACACACACAGTTTTTTATTTTTACAAGAGATAAACTGACACCAAGCATTGTAAATGGATGACAACAACAAAAGCAACAATGATTGCAATTACCAAACACAAGACACACTCATACTCTGTCATAATATTGACATTCAGTCGAGTAATCCTCCACTGTAACAGCTCCTTCACTTTGCAGTGAAAATTGATTTGTATATTTTTTGTCTCTGAGTCCTTGTGGGATTATTTTTTATTCAAACAGAAAGTCACAAAAATTATAATCATCCTCATCATTTCACTCAGTCACATGTAATTATTTTTTTTTCATCTTGATCTTTTGTTAGCACTTTTACAAAATTATCCATTTTCCATTAGAATTCTGAAAAAGCTTATTCATTCAGTTCAGCAGTATAGTCAGTTACTAGAAACCTGTACTTGTCAGAGTCTTTTCCACAAATTCCTTGAAGATGAAAACCTTTTATAGGAACATTTTTGCAAAAGCATCAGAGTACACTCAGAACTGTCTGTAAATGACAAAAGACTTAAAAATGACCATAGTTAAAGATTTGATGAAAGTTCATAATAATACAATCGACAAGGAAATTTAGTTATTTCTGAGATATACATTTTAAAGTAATAACTAGAATTATGACTTATAACAGAATATATAAGATTTTTAGAAATTTCATGTAATGTCTGAAACATTTATATTAAGATATTTCCATAAAAATAACCCAAAGAAAGTTTAGTATTAGTTGTATTTCTTTGCTTGTTTGTTTTTTTATACTGAAGGTTCTTATTAGTCATCAATTTTATACACATCAGTGTATACATGTCAATCTCAGTCACCCAATTCAGTACACCACCATCCTCAACCCACCATGGTTTCCCCCCCTTGGTGTCCATACGTTTGTTCTCTACATCTGTGTCTCAACTTCTGCCCTGCAAACCGGTTCATTTGTACCATTTTTCTAGGTTCCACATACATGTATTAATATACAATATTTGTTTTTCTCTTTCTGACTTACTTCACTCTGTATGAAAGTCTCTAGATCCATCCATATCTCAACAAATGACTCAATTTCTTTCCTTTTATGGCTGAGTAATATTCCATTGCATATATGTACCACAACTTCTTTATGCATTCATCTGTTGATGGGCATCTAGGTTGCTTCCATGACCTGGCTATTGTAAACAGTGCTGCAGTGAATATAGTGGTGCATGTATCTTTTTGAATTATGGTGTTCTCTGGGTATATGCCCAGTAGTGGGATTGCTGGATCATATGGCAATTCTATTCTTAGATTTTAAGGAACCTCCATACTGTTCTCCATAGTGGCTGTATCAATTTATATTCCCACCAGCAGTGCAAGAGGGTTCCCTTTTCTCCACACCCTCTCCAGTGTTTGTTGTTTGTAGATTTTCTGATGATGCCCATTCTAACTGGTGTGAGGTGATACCTCATTGTACTTTTGATTTGCATTTCTCTAATAATTAGTGATGTTGAGCAGCTTTTCATGTGCTTCTTGGCCATCTGCATCTCTGCTTTGGAGAAATGCTTATTTAGGTCTTCTGCCCAGTTTTAAATTGGGTTGTTTGTTTCTTTAATATTGAGCTGCACGAGCTGCTTGTAAATCTTGGAGATTAATCCTTTGTCCGTTGATTCATTTGCAAATGTTTTATCCCATTCTGAGGGTTGTCTTTTCATCTTGTTTATGGTTTTCTTTGCTGTGCAAAAGCTTTGAAGTTTCATTATGTCCCATTTGTTTATTTTTGTTTTTATTTCCATTACTCTAAAGGTGAATCAAAAAAGATATTGCTGTGATATATGTCAAAGCGTGTTTTTCCGGTGCTTTCCTCTAAGACTTTTATAGTGTCTTGTCTTACATTTAGGTTTCGAACCCATTTTGAGATTATTTTTGTGCATGGTGTTAGGGAGTGTTCTAATTTCATTCTTTATATGTACATGTCCAGTTCTTGCAGCACCATTTATTGAAGAGACTGTCTTTTCTCCACTGTATATCTTTGCCTACTTTGTCATAGATTAATTGACCATAGGTGTGTGGTTTTATCCCTGGGCTTTCTATCTTGTTCCATTGATCTATGTTTCTGTTTTTGTGCCAGTACCATATTGTCTTGATTATTGTAGCTTTGTAGTATAGTCTGAAGTCAGGGACTCTGATTCCTCCAGCTCTGATTTTTTTCCTCAAGACTGCTTTGGCTATTCGGGTCTTTTGTGTCTCCATACAATTTTTTTTTTTTTTTTGCTTTTAACAAGTATGTTTATTTTGTTCATTGATATTTTATACATATTTATTGCAGTGTAATTGCTTTACAATTGTGTGTTAGTTTCTGCTTTATAACAAAGTGAATCAGTTATACATATACATTTGTTCCCATATCTCTTCCCTCTTGTGTATCCTTGCCTCACACACTCCTTATCCCACCCATCTAGGTGGTCACAAAGCCCCCAGCTGATTTAGCTGTGCTTTGCGGCTGCTTCGCACTAGCTATCCATTTTATATTTGGTAGTGTATATATCTCCAGGCCACTCTCACACTCTGTCAAACTTACCCTTCCCCTCTGCATATCCTCAACTCCATTCTCTAGCAGGTCTGTGTCTTTATTCCTGTCATACCCTTAGGTTCTTCATGAGAGTTTTTTTTTTCTTAGATTCCATATATATGTGTTGGCATACAGTATTTGTCTTTCTCTTTCTGACTTACTTCACTCTGTATGACAGACTCTAGGTCCATCCACCTCATGACAAATACCTCAGTTTCGTTTCTTTTTATGGCTGAGTAATATTCCATTGTATATATGTGCCACATCTTCTTTATACATTCATCTGATGATGAACACTTAGGTTGTTTCCATCTCCTGGCTATTGTAAATAGAGATGCAATGAACATTTTGGTACATGACTCTTTTTAAATTATGGTTTTCTCAGGGTATATGCCCAGTAGTGAGATTGCTAGGTCGTACGGTAGTTCTATTTGTAGTTTCTTAAGGAACCTCCATACTGTTTTCCAGAGTGGCTGTAATAATTCACATTCCCTCCAGCAGTGCAATAGAGTTCCCTTTTCTCCACACCCTCTCCAGCATTTATTGATTCTAGATTTTTGATGATGGCCATTCAGACTGGTGCGAGATCGTATCTCATTGTAGTTTTGATTTGCATTTCTCTAATGAATAATGATGTTGAGCATTATTTCATGTGTTTGTTGGAAGTCTGTATATCTTCTTTGGAGAAATGTCTATTTAGGTCTTCTGCCCATTTTTGGATTGGGTTGTTTGTTTTTCTGTTATTGAGCTGCATGAGCTGCTTGTAAATTTGGAGATTAATCTTTTGTCAGTTGCTTCATTTGCAAATATTTTCTCCCATTCTGAGGTTTGTCTTTTGGATTTGTTTATGGTTTCCTTTGCTGTGCAAAACATTTGAAGTTTCATTAGGTCCCATTTGTTTATTTTTGTTTTTATTTCCATTTCTCTAGGAGGTGGGTCAAAAAGGATCTTGCTGTGATTTATGTTATAGAGTGTTCTGCCTATATTTTCCTCTAAGATTTTGATAGTTTCTGGCCTTACATTTAGGACTTTAATCCATTTTGAGCTTATTTTTGTGTATGGTGTTAGGGGGTGATCTAATCTCATATTTTTACATGTACCTGTCCAGTTTTCCCAGCACCACTTATTGAAGAGGCTATCCTTTCTCCACTGTACATTCCTGCCTCTTTTATCAAAGATAAGGTGACCATATGTGTGTGGGTTTATGTCTGCACTTTCTATCCTGTTCCATTAATCTATATTTCTGTTTTTGTGCCAGTACCATACTGTCTTGATTACTATAGCTTTGTAGTATAGTCTGAAGTCAGGGAGCCTGATTCCTCCAACTTCGTTCTTTGTTCTCAAGATTGCTTTGGCTATTCGGAGTCTTTTGTGTTTCCATACAAATTGTGCAATTTCTTGTTCTAGTTCTGTGAAAAACGGCAGTTGTAGATTGATAGGGATTGCACTGAATCTGTAGATTGCTTTGGGTAGTAGAATCACTTTCACAATGTTGATTCTTCCAATCCAAGTACATGGTATATCTCTCCAACTATTTGTATCATCTTCAATTTCATTCATCAGTGTCTTATAATTTTCTGCATACAGGTCTTTTGTCTCCTTAGGTAGGTTTATTCCTAGATATTTTACTCTTTTTGTTGTAGTGGTAAATGGGAGTGTTTTCTTGATTTCACTTTCAGATTTCTCATCATTAGTATATAGGAATGCCAGAAATTTTTGTGCACTAATTTTGTATCCTTCTACTTTAGCAAATTCATTGATTAACTCTGATAATTTTCTGGTAGTATCTTTAGGATTCTATATGTGTAGTATCGTGTCATCTGCTATCAGTGACAGCTTTACATCTTCTTTTCTGATTTGGATTCGTTTTATTTCCTTTTCTTCTCTGATTGCTGTGGCTGAAACTTCCAAAACTATGTTGAATAAGAGTGGTGAGAGTCGGCAGCCTTGCCATTTTCCTGATCTCATTGGAAATGCTTTCAGTTTTTCATCATTGAGGACAATGTTGGCTATGGGTTTCTCATATATGGCCTTTATTATGCGATGAAAGCTCCCTCTATGCCTACTTTCTGGAGGATTTTTATCATAAATGGGTGTTGAATTTTGTCAAAAGCTTTCTCTGCATCTATTGAGATGACCATGTGGGTTTTCTCCTTCAATTTGTTAATATGGTGTATCACATTGTTTGATTTGCGTATATTGAAGAATCCTTGCATTCCTGGAATAAACCCTACTTGATCACAGTGTGTGATCCTTTTAATGTGCTGTTGGATTCTATTTGCTAGTATTTTGTTGAGGATTTTTGCATCTACGTTCATCAGTGATATTGGCCTGTAGTTTTCTTTCTTTGTGACATCAATGTCTTGTTTTGGTATCAGGGTGATTGTGCCCTTGAAGAATGATTTTGGGAGTGTTCCTCCCTCTGCTATATTTTTAAGAGTTTGAGAAGGATAGGTGTTAGTTGTTCTCTAAGTGTTTGATAGAATTCTCATGTGAAGCCATCGGGTCCTGGGCTTTTGTTTCTTGGAAGATTTTTAATCACAGTTTCAATTTCAGTGCTTGTGATTGATCTGTACATATTTTCTATTTCTTCCTGATTCAGTCTTGGCAGGTTGTGCATTTCTAAGAATTTGTTCAGTCATTCCAGGTTGTCCATTTTGCTGGCATAGCATTGCTTGTAGTAATCTCCCATGATCTTTTGTATTTCTCCAGTGTCAGTTGTTACTTCTCCTTTTTCATTTATAATTCTATTGATTTGAGTCTTCTCCCTTTTTCTCTTGATGAGTCTGGCTAATGGTTTATCAATTTTGTTTATCTTCTCAAAGAACCAGCTTTTAGTTTTATTGATCTTTGCTATCATTTCCTTCATCTATTTCTTATCTGATCTTTATGATTCCTTTCCTTCTGCTAACTTTGGTTTTTTTTGTTCTTCTTTCTCTAATTGCTTTAGGAGCAAGGTTAGGTTGCTTATTCGAGTTGTTTCCTGTTTCTTAAGGTAGGATTGTATAGCTATAAACTTCTGTCTTAGAACTGCTTTTGCTGCATCCCATAGGTTTAGTATTGTCGTGTCTCCATTTTCACCTGTTTCTAGGTATTTTTTGATTACTTCTTTGATTTCTTCACTGATCTCTTCGATATTAAGTAGTGTACTGTTTAGCCTCCGTGTGTTGGTATTTTTTACAGATCTTTTCCTGTAATTGATATCTAGTCTAATGCTGTTGTTGTTGGAAAAGGTAATTGATATAATTTCAATTTTCTTAAATTTACCAAGGCTTGATTTGTGTCCCAAGATATGATCTATCCTGGAGAATATTCTATGAGCACTTGAGAAAAATGTGTGTTGTGTTGTTTTTGGATGGAATGTCCTATAAACATCAATTATGTCCATTCTGTTTAACATATCATTTAAAGCTTGTGTTTCCTTATTTAATTTCATTTTGGATGATCTGTTCATTGGTGAAAGTGGGGTGTTAAAGTCCCCTACTATGAATGCGTTACTGTCCATTTCCCCTTTTATGGCTGTTAGTATTTCACTTATGTATTGAGGTGCTCCTGTTTTGGGTACATAAATATTTACAATCATTATATCTTCTTCTTGGATCAATCCTTTGGTCATTATGTAGTGTCCTTATTTGTCTCTTCAAAGTCTTTATTTTAAAGTCTATTTTGTCTGATATGAGAATTGCTACTCCAGCTGTTTTTGGTTTCCATTTGCGTGGAATATCATTTTCCATCCCCTCACTTTCAGTGTTTATGTGTCTCTAGGTCTGAAGTGGGTCTCTTGTAGACAGCATATATATGGGTCTTGTTTTTGTATCCATTCAGCCAATCTGTGTCTTTTGGTGGAGCAGTTAATCCATTCACATTTAAGGTAATTATCGATATGTATATTCTTATTCCCATATTCTTAATCGTTTTGGGTTTGTTATTATAGGCCTTTTCCTTCTCTTGTGTTTCTTACCTAGATAAGATCCTTTAGCATTTCTTGTAAAGTTGGTTTGGTGGCGCTGAATTCTCAGGTTTAGCTTTTCTGCAATGGTTTTAATTTCTCCATCAAATCTGAATGAGATCCTTGCTGGGTAGAGTAATCTTGGTTATAGGTTTTTCTCCATCATCACTTTAAATATGTCCTGCCACTCCCTTCTGGCTTGCAGAGTTTCTGCTGAGAGATCAGCTGTTAACCTTATGGGGATTCCCTTGTGTGTAATTTGTTGTTTTTCCCTTACTGCTTTTAATACTTTTTCTTTGTATTTAGTTCTTGACAGTTTGATTAATATGTGTCTTGGCGTATTTCTCCTTGGATTTATCCTGTACGGGACTCTCTGTGCTTCCTGGACTTGATTAACTATTTCCTTTTCCATATTAGGGAAGTTTTCAACTCTAATCATTTCAAATATTTTGTCATTCCTTTTCTTATTCTCTTCTTCTTCTGGAACCCCTATAATTCGAATGTTGGTGCGTTTAATGTTGTTCTAGATGTCTCTGCGACTGTCCTCAGTTCTTTTCCTTCTTTTTTCTTTATTCTGCTCTGCCGTAGTTATTTCCACTATTTTATCTTCCAGGTCACTTATCCGTTCTTCTGCCTCAGTTTTTCTGCTATTGGTCTCTTCTAGAGTATTTTTCATTTCATTTATTGTGTGTTCATCATTGTTTGTTTCATCTTTAGTTTTTCTAGGTCCTTGTTAAATGTTTCTTGCATTTTGTCTATTCTATTTGCAAGACTTTTGATCATCTTTACTATCATAATTCTGAATTATTTTTCAGGTAGACTGCCCATTTCCTCTTCATTTTTTAGGTCTGATGGGTTTTTATTTTGCTCCTTCATCTGCTGTGTGATTTTCTGTCTTCTCATTTTGCTTATCTTACTGTGTTTGGGGTCTCCTTTTTGCAGGCTGCAGGTTTGTAGTTCCCTTTGTTTTTGGTATCTGTCCCCAGTGGCTAAGGTTGGTTCAGTGGGTTGTTCAGGCTTCCTAGTGGAAGTGACTAGTGCCTGTGTTCTGGTGGATGAGGCTGGATCCTGTCTTTCTGGTGGGCAGGTCCACATCTGGTGGTATGTTTTGTGGTGTCTGTGGACTTATTATGATATTAGGCAGCCTTTCTGCTAATGGGAGGGGTTGTGTTCCTGTCTTGCTAGTTGTTTGGCATAGGGTGTCCAGCCCTGTAGCTTCTGCTCGTTGAGTGAAGATGGGTGTGGTGTTGAGATGGAGATCTCTTAGATATTTTTGCTGTTTGATATTACATGGAGCTGGGAGGTCTCTTGTGGACCAGTGTACTGAAATTTGCTCTCCCACCTTAGAGACACAGCACTGACTCCTGGCTGCAGCACCAAGAGCCTTTCATCCACATGGCTCAGAATAAAAGGGAGAAAAAGTAGAAAGAAAGAGAGAAAGAAAGAAAGAAAGAGGATAAAAGAAAATAAATTAACGTAAATTAATATAAAATAAAGTTATTAAAATAAAAAATAATTATTAAGAAAAAATAAATTTAAAGTTAAAAAAAAAAACGGACAGAGAGAACCCTAGGACAAATGGTGAAAGCAAAGCTATACAGATAAAATCTCACACAGAAGCATACACATACACACTTACAAAAAGAGGAAAAGGGCAAAAAATAATAAATCTTGCTCTCAAAGTCCACCTCCTCAATTTGGGATGATTCGTTCTCTATTCAGGTATTCCACAGATGAAGCGTACCTCAAGTTGATTGTGGATACTTAATCCACTGTTCCTGAGGCTGCTGGGAGAGATTTCCCTTTCTCTTCTTTGTTCGAACAGCTCCCGGGGTTCAGCTTTGCATTTGGCACCGTCTCTACATTTAAGTCACCAGAGGGCCTCTGTTCTTTGCTCAGACAGGACGGGGTTAAAGGAGCCGCTGATTCAGGGGCTCTGGCACACTCAGGCCGGTGGGCGGGAGGGGTACGGAGTGTGGGGCGAGCCTGCAGTGGCAGAGGCCAGCCTGATGGGTGCAGTGTGTTCTCCTGGGGAAGTTGTCCCTGGATCCTGGGACCCCTGCAGTGGCGGGATGCACAGCCTCCCTGGAGGGGAGGTGTGGAGAGTGACCTGTGCTCACACACAGGCTTCTTGGTGACGGCAGCAGCAGCATTAACATCTCATGCCCGTCCCTGGGGTCCTTGCTTTTAGCCGCGGCTCACGCCCATCTCTGGAACTCCTTTAAGCAGCGCTCTTAATCCCCTTTCCTCGTGAATCACGAAACAAAGAGGGAAGAAAAAGTTTCTTGCCTCTTTGGCAGGTCCAGATTTTTCCTGGACTCCCTCCTGGCTAGCCGTGGTGCACTAACTCCTTCAGACTGTGTTCACGCCTCCAGTCTTGCCCCTGCACTCCAACCAAAGCCCGTGCCTCAGCTCCCAGCCCCGCCTGACCTGGCGGGTGAGCAGACAAGCCTCTCGGGCTGCTGAGTGCTGGTCGGCACTGATCCTCTGTGTGGAAATCTCTCTGCTTTGCCCTCTGCACCACTGTTGCTGTGCTCTCCTCCACGGCTCTGAAGCACCCCCACTCTACCACCCACAGTCTCCGCCCATGAAGGAGCTTCTAGTGTGTGGAAACCTTTCCTCCTTCATGGCTCCCTCCCACTGTTGCAGGTCCCGTCCTTATTCTTTTGTCTCTTTATTCTTTTTTCTTTTGCCCTCCCCAAGTACGTGGGGGAGTTTCTTGCCTTTTGGGAGGTCTGAGGTCTTCTGCCAGCGTTCAGTAGGTGTTCTGTAGGAGTTGATCCACGTGTAGATGTATTTCTGATGTATCTGTGGGGAGGAAGGTGATCTCTGCGTCTTACTCTTCCACCATCTTTCCCCCTCTCCATACAAATGTTAAGATGATTTGTTCTAGTTCCGTAAAAAGTGCCATTGGTAATTTGATAGGGATTGCATTGAATCTGTAGTTTGCTTTGGGTACTATAGTCATTTTCACAATGTTGATTCTTCCAATCCAAGAACATGTTATATCTCTCCATCTGTTGGTATCATCTTTAATTTCTTTCATCAGTGTCTTATAGTTTCCTGCATACATGTCTTTTGTCTCCCTAAGTAAGTTTATTCCTAGGTATTTTATTCTCTTTGTTGCACTGGTAAATGGGAGTGTTTCTATAATTTCTCTTTCAGATTTTTCATCATTAGTGTATAGGAATGCCAGAGATTTCTGTCTATTGACTTTGTATCCTGCAACTTTACCAAATTCAATGATTAGCTCTGGTCGTTTGCTGGTGGCATTTTCAGGATTCTCTATGTATAGTATCATGTCATCTGCAAGCAGTGACAGTTTTACATCTTCTTTTCCAATTTGTATTCCTTTTATTTCTTTTTCTTCTCTGATTGCCGTGGCTAGGACTTCCAAAACTATGTTGAATAATAGTGGTGAGAGTGGACATCCTTGTCTCATTCCTGATCTTAAAGGAAATGCTTTCAGTTTTTCACCATTGAGGATGATGTTGGCTGTGGGTTTGCCATATATGGCCTTTACTATGTTGAGGAAACTTCCCTCTATGCCTACTTTCTGCAGGGCTTTTATCATAAATCTGTGTTGAATTTTTTCAAAAGCTTCTTCTGCATCCATTGAGATGATCATATGGTTTTTATTCTTCAGTTTGTTAATATGGTGTTTCTCATTGATTGATTTGCGTATATTGAAGAATCCTTACATTCCTGGGATAAACCCCACTTGATCATGTTGTATGACCCTTTTAATGTGCTGTTGGATTCTGTCTGCTAGTATTTTGTTGAGGATTTTTGCATCTTTATTCATATTCATATTGACCTGTAGTTTTCTATGAAACTAACACTTGTCTGTAAAGTTTTTAATTTCTCCATCAAATCTGAATAGGATCCTTGCTGGGTAGAGTAATTTTGGTTGTAGGTTTTTGTCCTTCATCACTTTAAATATGTCCTGCTAGTGCCTTCTGGCTTGCAGAGTTTCTTCTGAAAGATCAGCTGTTAACCTTATGGGGATTCCCTTGTGTGTTATTTGTTGTTTTTCCCTTGCTGGTTTTAATATCGTTTCTTTGTATTTAATTTTTGACAGTTTGATTAATATGTGTCTTGGTGTGTTTCTCCTTGGATTTATCCTGTATGGGACTCTCTGTGCTTCCTGACTTGATTGACTATTTCCTTTCCCATGTTAGGGAAGTTTTCAACTATAATCTTTTCAAATATTTTCTCAGTCCATTTCTTTTTCTCTTCTTATCTGGGACCCCTATAAATCGAATGTTGGTGCCTCTAATGTTGTCTCAGAGGTCTCTGAGACTGTCCTCAATTCTTGTCATTCTTTTTTCTGTATTGTGCTCTGTGGTAATTATTTCCACTATTTTATCTTCCAGGTAACTTATCCGTTCTTCTGCCTCAGTTATTCTGCTATTGATTCCTTCTAGAGAATTTTTAATTTCATTTATTGTGTTGTTCATCATTTTTTGTTTGCTCTTTAGTTCTTCTAGTTCCTTGTTAAAAGTTTCTTGTATTTTCTTCATTCGATTTCCAAGATTTTGGATCACCTTTACCATCATTACTGTGAATTTTTTTTCAGGCAGACTTCTATTTCCTCTTCATTTGTTTGGTCTGGTGGGTTTTTACATTGCTCCTTCATCTGCTATGTGTTTCTCTGTTCTCTCATTTTGTTTATCTTACTGTGTTTGGTGTCTCCTTTTCACAGTTTGCAGGTTTATATTTCCCGTTGTTTTTGGTGTCTGACCCCAGTGGGTAAGGTTGGTTCAGTGGGTTGTGTAGGCTTCCTGGTGGAGGAGGCCAGTGCTGGTGTTCTGGTGGATGAAGCTGGATCTTATCTTTCCGGATGGCAGGACCATGTCCAGTGGTTGTTTTCAGGTTTCTGTTACCTTATTATGATTTTAGGCAGCCTCTCTGCTAATGGTTCGGTTTGTGTTCCTGTTTTGTACTTGTTTGTCATAGGGTGTCTAGCGCTGTAGCTTGCTGGTCATTGAGTGGATCTGGGTCATAGTGTTGAGATGGAGAGCTCTGGCAGAGCTTTCGCCATTTGATATTACATGGAGCCTGTCTCTGGTCTCTGGTGGACCAATTTCCTGAACTCGCCTCTCCCACCTCAGAGGCCCGGGTCTGACACTCCAGCAGAGCACCAATACCGTGTCAGCCACACGGCTCAGAAGAAAAGAGAAAAAAAGGAAGAAAGAAGGAAAAAATGAAACAAACAAAAAAGAAAAAAGAAAGAAAGGAAGGAAGGAAGGAAAGAAGGAAGAAAGAAACAAAAGAACATTATTAAAATAAAAAATACAAAAATTATTTAAAATAAAAATAAATTAAAAGTAGTTAAAAAAAGAAAAAAGAAAGAAAACAAGAAAGAAGAGAGCAACCAAATCAATCCACAGATGATAACAAGCTCTAAAATGTATACAGAAGAAAAAAAAGACAGACAGAACCCTAGGGCAAATGGTAAAACAAAGCAGTACAGACAAAATCACACAAAGAAGCTTACACATACACACTCAGAAAAAGGAATATATATATATATGAAAAAGAAGAGAACAACCAAATCAGTAAACAAATCTACCAATGATAATAAATTGTAAACACTAAGCTACAACAAACATAAAACCAGAAAGATATTAGATGCAGAAAGGAAACGCCAAATCTACAGTTGGTCCCAAAGTCCACCACCTCAATTTTGGGGTTATTTGCTGCATATTCAGGTATTCCAGAGATGCAGTGTACATCACGTTGATTGTGGAGATTCAGTCTGCTGCTCCTGAGGCTACTGGGAGAAATTTCCCTTTCTATTATTCGCATAGCGCCTGGGGTTCAGCTTTGGATTTGGTCCTGCATCTGCGTGTAGGTCACCTGAGGGCATTTTTTCCCCACCCAGATAGGACAGGGTTAAAGTAGCAGCTGACTAGGGACTCTGACTCACTCAGCCCAGGGGGAGGGAGGGCTATGCAATGCGGGGTGAGCCTGTGGCAGCAGAAGCTGGCACGACATTGAAACAGCCTGAGACATGCCGTTATTTCTCCTGGGGAAGTTGTCCCTGGATCATGGGACCCTGGCAGTGGCAGGATGCACAAACTCCTGGGAGGGGAGGTGTGGATAGTGCCCTGTGCTTACACACCGGCTTCTTGGTGGCTGCAGCAGCAGCCTGATCATTTCATACCTGTCTCTGGTGTCTGCGCTGATAGCCGCGCCTTGCGCCCACCTCTGGATCTCGTTTAGTCAGTGCTCTGAATCCCCTCTCATCATGCACCCCGAAACAATGGTCTCTTGCCTCTTAGGAAGTTCCAATCTTTTTCCTGGACTCCCTCCTGGCTAGTTGTGGCACACTAGCCCCCTTCAGACTGTGTTCACACAATGAACTTCAGTCCTCTCCCTGGGATCTGACCTCCGAAGCCTGAGCCTCAGCTCCCAGCCCTCATCTGCCAGGGCGGGTGAGCAGATAAGCGTCTCAGGCTGGTGAGTGCTGGTCTACAGCAATCCTCTGTGTGGGAATCTCTCTGCTTTGCCCTCTGTACCCCTGTTGCTGTGCTCTCCTCTGTGGCTCTGAACCTTCCACCCTGCCACCCCGTCTCTGCCAGTGAAGGGGCTTCCTAGTGTGTGGAAACTTTTCCTCCTTCACAGTTGCCTCTCAGAAGTGCATGTGCTGTCCCTATTCTTTTGTCTCTGTTTTTTCTTTTTTCTTTTGCCCTACCCAGGTACGAGGGGAGTTTCCTACCATTTGGGAAGTCTGAGGTCTTCTGTCAGCGTTCAGTAGGTTCTGTAGGAGTTGTTCCACATGTAGATGTACTTCTGATGTATTTGTGGGCAGGAAAGTGATCTCCACATCTTAATCCTCTGCCATCTTGAAGGTCTCTCCCAAAAATAAATTCTTGCACAATTGCTAATGATAGCCACAAATATATCTGAATTTCTTAGCCAAGTCAGAATTAATTACAAAGTAAATCATGCGTTTCATAGGATTCATAGGGGAAAACAACATATAACTTTCTCAGGATTCCCTTGTCTTTAAAAATGGATTCTAGGTGACATTAGGAAAATGGCAGAACAGGCAGTTCCATTCCAACCCCTTAAAGAATCATTGAAAAACAAGTAAAAGCTGTCAGAACAAACTTTGTCAAAACTCTAGAAAACAGTCAAAGGTTTACACTAACCAAGGGAATTTCAGTCAACAAATTATTGTAGGAAACTTCTCATGTTTTTAACTGCCCTTGCCCCATCCCTTTCCAGCTTGGCAATGGTTTTGAAGATGGCAGCTGCATTCACTGAGTGGGGCCCTAGTTCCTGGTTCTAGAAGAAGCACAGCATTCTTAATTTGTATATTATTATATAGGTCTGTTCTAACTTATCTGGTGTATAACTTAGTGACTGATGCAAAGTGTTCATCTCTGTCTTGCCTAACTTGGAATTCACCCAGGCCAGAAAACTGGTGGGCAATATTTTAAAATATTGTAAGGTAAGGCAGATGAACAACCCACAGATGACTGAGGTAAAAGGTTACTGTTGTGGTGGTATGCCATACACACCCTGAGGCCTGAGAGAAAATGCTGGGGGAGAATTTCCTTGGGAAATTTGGGCATTCAAAAGTACCTGTGTATATGGAAGAATTTAGAAAACCACACCTGTACGCAGAGCAAGGTGCTCAGAAAAGACCTGAGAAGACCTTAAACTTTCACCTTGGGCTGATCCCTAGGCTCAATGCTTAAAGGCTATGTGCAGCCTAAATATTAAAGGAAGAATCTAACACACAGCCAATCTGAAAAGACAGGGAGAGGTGGGATTTTTGTTGTTTTGTTTGTTTGTTTAGCTGATGGCATTTACAGAAATATGTTCACATTAGGTGTACACAAGATAAGAAAAAAGAAACGTCAGTGATCACATATAACAAGAAATACAGTCTATGGAAAAATAGACAAAGTCAGTAGATAGACTATTGCAGCTTAAAAAAAAATACAACAGGAAAGCCTGGGGAAGAGCAATAACCACATTTCCAGAGTTATCACATTGTAACATTCAAATGTCCAGTTTTCAATAACAACAAAAGCAAAATCACAAGGCATACAAAGAAACAAGAAAAAAGGACCATTCATAAAACAAAATAAATTGACAGAAACCATCCCTGAGCAAGAACAGACATCGAACTTACTAAACCCAGACTTTAAAGCAACTGTTTTAAATATGCCAGAAGAACTAAAGGAAATCCTGGATAAAGAACTAAAGGGCATCAATCAGGGAAATGATGTATGAACAATATAAGAATATCAATATAGAGACAGAAATTTTAAAAGGAATAGAACAGATTTTACAGCTGAAGAGTAGATAACTGAAATGAAAAATCAAGTCACTAAAAGGGTTTTACAGAAAATTTGAGCAGGTATAATACAGAATCAGTTAACTAAAAGGTAGGATAATTAAGGTAACCAGTCAGAGAACCATAAAAAATAATATGAAAAGGGACCTGTGGTATACATACCATCAAGCAGACCAAAAGACATAAAACATATTATAGGAGTCTCAAAAGGAGGGGAGAGAGAGACAGAGAGAAAAAAAATAATATTTGATGAAATAATGGCTGAAAACCTCCTAAATTTGATGAAAGACATGTCTCTACCCATCTAATAAGCTCAATGAATTTCAAGTAGGATAAAGTCAATGTGATCCACATTGAGACATATTATAATCAAACTTTTTCAAAACACAAATACATAAACTTGAAAATAGCAAGAGAGAAGCAACTTGTCATCTACAAGGAATCCTCAATAAGATAAACACCTGATTCTTATCAGAAAACATGGAAGCCAGAAGGCAGTAGGATAACATATTTAGACTACTAAAAGAAAACAAAACTGTCAACCAAGAATTCTATTTAGGCAAAGCTGTCCTTCAGGTATGAGGGAGATATTGACATACACATAGAAAAATGAAAGTTGGAGGAGACTGTTAGGATTACACTTACCCAATAAGAAATGCTAAAGGGTTGAAATGCTTCAGGTTGAAAAGAAAGGACATTAGGCAGTAGCTCAAAGTAATAAGAAGAAATAAAATTTATTCCTAAGAATAAAGAAATTTCTGGTAAAAGTAACTATACGGATAAATCTAAAGGCCGGTATTACTATATTTTTGGTTTATAACTCCATTTTTTACTTTCTACAGGATTTGAAAAGCAAATGCATAGAAAATAATCACAAATCTATGTTATTGGGAATATAATATATAAAGACGTAATTTTAAAATTGTGACAACAATATAAAAGGGGACAGAGATGTATAGGAGCAGTTATTATATGCTATTGAAGTTTAAGTTGTTATCAATTCATATTGTATTGTTATCAATTTAGGGTGATAAATGTAATCTTCATGGTAATAACAGCAAAAATATCTGAAAATATACACAAAAGGAAATGAGAAGGTAATCAAAATGGTGCACTACAAAAAAGTCAACTAAACAAAAAAGAAGGCAGTCATGGAGGTATTGAGGGACATAAAAGGTATGACATACAGAAAACAAATAGTAAAGTGACAGAAGTTAAGTCCTTCCTTATCAGTAATTACATAAAATACAAATTAATTAAACCTTCAATCAAAAGGCAAAGATTGGAAGAATAGATTTTAAAAATAACATGATTCAACTATGTACTGTCTACAAGAGACTCCCTTTAGATCCAAAGGTGCAAATATGTTGAACATGAGAAGGTGGAAAAGATATTCTTCAAATAGTGTCTAAAAGAGAGCCAGCATGGTTATACTAGTGTAAGACATAATAGACTATAATAGAAAAACTGTTACAAGAGAAGAAAATAAGACATTATATAATATAAAGGGGTTAATTCATCAAGAAGATATTATAATTGTAAACACACACACCAAACAACATAGTCCCCAAATGTATGAAGCAAACACTGACAGAATTGCAGGGAGAAATAAACAATTCTACAATAATAGTTGATGACTTCAAAGCACCACCTTCAATAATGGATACTACAAGTAGACAGAAGTGGTGAGGAAAGCAATAAAGAAAGTGAAAAAGCAATCTATATAATGGGAGAAAATATTTGAAGATCATATATCTGCTAAAGGTTTAATATCTAGAATATATAAAGAACTATTACAACTCAACAGAAAATGCATCTGGCTAATTTAAGTAAAAACTAAATGTAAGACTATCTGGGAGCTACAGAAACAACAGGAAGGGCAGAAAAGCATACAAACTAGGGTAGCTCCAGAGACCAGATAGCAACAACTACCTGACAGTTTCCTCAGGATGCTGTCACTGGAGTGAATCAGCTCCAAATATTTTCCCCCTTTTATGCATCACTTTATTCAAATTTTATAGTTTCAGAATAGATAGTCTAATTGGCCAAAATTTGGTAATGAGACTACTCCTTATCTAGGGTTGGCAGGGCACCTTCCTTGATTGATAATCTTACCAAGTCTACACACAATGGTGTAGAGAGGTCATTTTTTTCAAATAAAATTAAAGTGATACTACCAAAGTAAGGGGCAATGAATGCTGGGTAACTAAATAAAACCACAAAGATACACTATAGCACTCACAAAAGAAACCCAGCTGTCATCATTGACTCTTCCTTTGCCCTCATGCCTCATTTTCAATAAGGTCTCAAGTTTGTTCATTATTCTTTTTTCAAAACTCTCAAATCCACCCACTTCTATCTACCTTGACTCCCAGTACCTTAGTTCAAGTGCCATCATCTCACATCTTGATTAACATAGGTTTACAGTCTTGCTTACCTCCTCTTTCTTGCCTTCAATTCGTCCTCCACACAATTGCCAGTGACCTCTCTAAAATATTAACCTTATTATACTCAACCTGTAATCCTATAATCCACTTGTTTCTATCGATTCCTTTTCCTCCTGCACATCAAATTCCATATATGGGTCCTTATAGCTTTCAGGATAGAATTCAGAGTGATTACTTGGCTTTTGCCTAACTCTTTAGCTTCATTTCACAGCACTACCAAGAGCAGACCCCCATCTCCAGCTGCAAGTAACTACTTTTGCCTTACTTGTGACATCCAAACAGAATTAGACTCCATTAAGACACCATTCTGAAAAGGGTCTTAACTAGTTTTATCATCTATGGGCATTAGAATCTTGGCCTTAAATGGTAAGGAATGGTCTACATGTTAGGAGTTAATTTCCATGGATCTCTCATACTTCTGCACATTTTGCGAGCAGGTATACTAATAATGGCCCTTTTGTTTTCAACTATATGCTTGCATAGAGAACAACCTTGCAAAACAGAGATTACATTTTTCTCCAGAGCAAAGAGCAAGTTGATTTACTGCCCAGTATAATACAGGTAATGTCTCCCTTGAAAGCAAAAGTCAGACAGGTTTGCTTACTCCCCATAATAAAAGATCGTGTTTCCTAAAGTCAGGGTTACTCCGTTTGATTAAAACCCACTGCATGTGCAGCATCCACCTGGGCCCCACTATGTGAACCCCAGTGAGACTTGGATGGCAAGCTGTACCAACATAAACATGAGGCTCATGCTGCTTGTTGTGCTATGAGTAATAAATTCCTTTGTGTTAAACTGCAATGAGGTATCACCTCACACTGGTCAGAATGGCCATCATCAGAAAATCTACAAACAATAAATGCTGGAGTGCGTGTGGAGAAAAGGGAACCCTCTTGCACTGTTGGTGGTAATGTAAATTGACACAGTCACTATAGAGAACAGTATGGAGGTTCCTTAAAAAACTACAAATAGAACTACCATATGACCCAGCAATCCCACTACTGGGCATATACCCTGAGAAAACCATAATTCAAAAAGAGCCATGTACCACAATGTTCATTGCAGCTCTATTTACAATAGCCAGGACATGAAAGCAACCAAAGTGTCCATCGACAAATGAATGGATAAAGAAGATGTGGCACATAAATACAATGGAATATTACTCAGCCATAAATAGAAACACAATTGAGTTATTTGTGGTGACGTGGATGGACCTAGAGTCTGTCATACAGAGTGAAATATGTCAGAAAGAGAAAAACAAATACCATATGCTAACACATATACACAGAATCTAAAAAAAGAAAAAAAGGTTCTGAAGAACGTAGGGGCAGGACAGGAATAAAGATGCAGGCGTAGATAATGGACTTGAGGACATGGGGAGGGGGAAAGGTAGGCTGGGACGAAGTGAGAGAGTGGCATGGACTTATAAATACTACCAAATGTAAAATAGATAGCTAGTGGGAAGCAGCCACATAGAACAGGGAGATCACGTCTGTGCTTTGTGACCACCTAGAAGGGAGGGATAGGGAGGCTTTGAGGGAGATGCAAAAGGGAGGAGATACATGGATATATGTATACGTAAGGCTGATTAACTTTGTTATAAAGCAGAAACTGACACTATTGTAAAGCAATTATACTCCTTTAAAGATATTTTTTTAAATGACCCATATCAAAAAAAACTTAAAAAAAAAATCTAACCACAATAAATGCTGGAGTGCGTGTTGAGAAAAGGGAACCCTTCTGCATTATTGGTGGGAATGTAAATTGATACAATCACTATGGAGAAGAGTATGGAGGTTCCTTAAAAAAACTAAAAATAGAATTACCATATTAACCAGCAATCCCACTACTGGGCATATATATGCCCTGAGAAAACCATAATTCAAAAAGACACATGCACTCCAATGTTCACTGCAGCACTAGTTACTATAGCCAGGTCATGGAAGCAACCTAAATGTCCATCAAGAGAAGAATGGATAAAGAAGATGTGGTACATATATACAATGGAATATTACTCAGCCATAAAAAGGAACAAAATTGGGTCATTTGTAGAGACGTGGATGGACCTAGAGTCTTTCATACAGAGTGAAGTAAGTCAGAAAGAGCAAAACAAATATCATATATCAAATATCATATATTTGGAATCTAGAAAAATGGTACAGATGAACTGGTTTGCAAGGTAGTAATAGAGTCACAGATGTAGAGAACAAATGTATGGACACCAAGGGGGAAAGCAGGGGTGTGGTGGGGGTGGTGGGATGAATTGGGAGATTGGCATTGACATATATACACTAATATGTATAAAATAGATAACTAATAAGAACCTGCTGTACAACAATAAAATAAAATTCAAAAAAATTTCCTTTGTTTTTAAACCAGGAGTTTCATGTCTTCTGTCAGCACATATGAAACCGTGTCAAGGTAACTTTTTATCTTGCAAAATAAGGTATAGTTCTCACATCTTTCATAGTTCTTGATATTAAACAACCTAGGTAGGGAAA
>NW_006776922.1:145333-177690 GCF_000442215.2 Lipotes vexillifer | reverse complement strand
GGAAAGACTGGAGGGGGGTCACATTTAATTCCATAATTTGTGAGGACAGCAAAGGAATATATTGAGAATTATTGAACTCACACTTCTGAATAAGCACAATATGAATTTTTACTATCCATTAACCTATGTTAATGTAGAAAACAACCATAAAAAGTGTGTATGAACTTCCAAGTGCTGATAACTCACGAATTAGTATAAGTCCTTAGTTTCTCTTTTGATCCTATCTAAATTTCTTCTCCTTGTTCTGGTTCCATTGATCTCCACTCTGGAATTGGTGGTCTTATTACTTCAGGCTCCTTGTTAGTATTTGCTTCTCTGCTCATATGTGTAATAGACATGATATTTTCAATCTGCTTATTCAGATGTGTATAAAGTACAAATGTACTTTTCCACAATCAAACTTAGCACTACCTTAAGCCCCTTTTCCTTCTAGCAGCAGAAAACTTAATCTGGTCAAATTTCAATATATTAAGCTGCATCAGGGTTTTTCTCAGTTATACTGAAACAATTCAGGATTTCCTAATCTTCCTTCTCCTTTTTCTTTGGGATTGACTTAAGTCCCAAGGGCATACATAAAGAAGGCATCTGGTGTTCTGTGCTGGCATCTGCTGAGATCCCTTATCATGAAGTCAAGACCTCCTTAACTCTTCTTCTCAGCTAAGTTACACATCCTTCTTAGGAGCACAGGAAAACCACTCCAGGTCTATGAAATATTTTGCTTCAGGTTATCTTTGCTTTTGTAACCATACTTAGTTAGCCCTTTTTGCTTTGAGTTCTTATGCCATGATGTCACAGGAAACCTTGCAAGCCTGTCCCCCACCCCAAGTTTTCAGATGAAAAGGAGGCATGAGTATTCTCTTTTCTTGATTCCCTATCTCTCTGTAGTTACATTCTTATTGAAGCCATCCCTTGGTAGAAGGGAAGTGGCATTAGGGCATGGAGTACCTTCTAAGAGCGCCCACAAACTAGCTTGTTTTCTTCTCTAAATCTCTCTTTCTCTTACTGAAGTTTAGAGGATCTTCATTTAGTCTTTTAGAGAGGGTAGACAAGTAAGAATTTTTCTAAAATATTTATTTTTAAGCCACATAGTATCATTTAATTTAATCAGAGAGAAAGATCACATACTCATTTATTGACGTCTTTTAGATTATGCATTTCTTTAGATATATCCAGTAAAACATAATTTAAAGCCAATATGAAGAAAATATTATTGATATAACATAGATTATTTTACATAAATATAGAATTTATTTCTACAGTTACTATTTTCAAACTATTATTTTAATCTCAAAAGTAGTACTTAATTACATAAACCCAGAAGAATTCAATAGTTTAGATAACCTCTTTGGTAAATTAGTATATTTTTCAATTTAAATGGTGAGGTTTTCAGAATAAATGTGATTTGAGTCAGGTCTTGAGAGCTGGATATGGGTTCACTAGGCAGAGAAAATAGCATAAGCAATCTTTTCCCTCTAAGCTTTAGACAAAGTTTTCACTAAAAAAACACGTAATTATGCCAGACATGAGATAAGGCAAAGTACTTTTACAAACATTGCTACTTTATCTTCACCATAATCCCATGGTAGGTATTATTATCCCTATTTTACTGTTGAGTAATCTGAGGCTCAAAGGGGTGAGTTATTTGTTTAAAGTCACCCAGTTAAGAAGTGGCTGAACCTAGATTTGAGCTTGTCTGCTCTTTTTCCCACTATGTTACAACAAATTCCCCCTTTGCTCAATCCTTTTTCTTAGCTATTCTGATCTGATTCCTGGCCCAGTGGAATATGAGAGAAGCAATTGGATTTAGAGAGGCTCTGGGAGAGGAAGAGGTCTGGGACCTTGTCCTGTTAGTTGTACAACGTGTGAAGCAGTGAAAGTATTCTCCCAGTATTCAGTTTATGGCCTTGGTCTGATGATCAGATTAAGGGGGTTAAACAAAAAGTGATACTCCTAAAGATCAGGGACACAAATTGAGATCTAAAAATGGGCATCAAGGAACTGGGTATTCTGGGGAGGCTGAGGAATTCCCTGCTGAGTCAATCTGCAGTAAGTGGGGCTAATGAGGGTCAGATGCAGGGGATATGCCATCTTTGAGAGGCCTGTAAGTGATGGTATACTCCAGTCATAGGTGGCACTAGAGCTATAAAAGCCATTGGGCAATTTAGTACATTCAATTAGTTGCAATCTTTCAGTCTCCTGCATTTAAAAAATAACGTAAGTGCTCATGCAAGGCATATTTGTTTGCCAGTTGCAGAAGTTAACTCAAGTAAAAAGGAAGTTATTGTAATGAGACAGTAGAGAATCTTGTGGAACCCAAAGGGGAAACTCAGTCATGACCCAGGGGACTGGAAACCCTTTCTATCTCATTCTCACTTGGACTGCATAATCTCTTACCCTTTCTCTGAAAACATCTGCTCAACAATCCTACTTCTTCTTGCAAATCAGCTCCCTCTTATTTATCAGAGCTGATCATCAATTTATCGTAGCTGGTAATGGCTATTCAAAAACAGAAGTTTCAGCCCTCCAGTCTACATGACTGTACCAGGTAGGTATGCTTTTAGCAGCAATAAACAGTAAATCCAACTATAGTGACTTAAAGAAATAAGTTTTTAAAAATTCATTTAACAAGTCTAGATGTAGGGGGTTATTAGAGCAAATATTTCAGTGATATTCCTCACATGGTTGCAAGATAGTCCTGGCTTGAACTCCAGCCATCATAACCATAATCATGGCAGGAAAAGGAGGAAAAAAGGGTAGAAGAAAGTGCTAACTATTTTTGGCCCTCTTTATGAGGAAAGCAAAGCATTCCCAAAAATGCTTATCAAATTTTCCTTACATTCTATTGGCCAGAACTGTCTTATGGCTCCCCCCTAGCTACAAAGGGGACATGGCAAGTGAGCTAGGCACATTGTTGCACTGAATAAAATCTCAGGTCTGCTAGCAAAGAAGAATATGAAAATGGATACTATATTGCAGCTAAAGGTCTCTGCTACAGTGACCTGCCAGCTTAACTCTCTGCAGTAAGTAACCCAATCTCTGTTTAGCCTAATTTAAATCACTGTACAACCCAGGGAAATAAGGAAACATAATGAGAATGGTTACCTTGTTGGGGCTGTGACTGGGGTAGCTTCTCTAAGAAGGAATATAGAAGGGTCTCTGTAGTAGGTAGACTTCTAAGAGGACCCCCAATGATCCCTGCCTCCTGGTATCCATTTCCTGGTGTATTCCCTTCCCCTTTATTGTGGGCTTGGCCAAGTAACTTGCTTCTGATGAATAGAATATGGTCAGAGTCATAGTATGTCTCTTCAAATGTTAGGTTACAAAAGGCTGTCACTTATGTCCTGTCAGCAGGCACTACTGACTTCTTAGATTGCAGCTTTGATGAAACATTCTGTCATGTTGAAAAGGCTCATGTAGCAAGGAACTAAGAGCAGTCTCTGGCTACTAGCTAGCAAGGAACTGGGGCACCCCCACCAAAGTCCAACCTTGAGACGACTACAGCCTAGATAATACCTTGAAAATTGCCTGTGAGAAACTCTGAAGTGGTAGACCCAATCAAGTTGTGCCTGAATTCCTGACCTATAGAAACTGTGAATTAATACATGTGAGCTGTTTTAAGCTGCTAGCCTTTGAAGGCAATTTGTTTTATAGCAAAAAAATGATACAGGAAGGAAATGATGGACACCTCTAGAACATCAAACTTTCTGCCATTGACTGCCAACTCATGATTCAGATATTTTCTCTTCTACTCTCCCTTCCCCATCTGTCTGCTTGTGTAGAGTAAACACTTTATAATATTTAGGTTAGAGAAGTCTAAAACTGGAACTGAATAAAAATAGGTGAATGAGTTGTCCATCTCTGATGGTATTCAAGCAAAAGCTATATGACCATCTATTAGGAATATTGTGGTAAGGATTCAGGCATCATATGACTAGTTGCACCAGATCAGTTCTTTCTAACTCTTTTCATATTATAGAAAATAATATTTTTATGGCATATTGGGTATAAACAAAAAGACTGTGGCCAGTTACTAGTTACCCAATCATTCTGAGGGTAAAAGTGATACAATATCTCTGCACATCTGTCATTCATTTGTGGCACACCCCTGTGCTTTTATCCACTGATTTGGAAGCTCAATATTAGATGACTTAAGGTTTTCACAATACGTAGATTCTCTGGAGCAATAGTTTCCACGGTGTGACCCCCAGAACAGTGGGGTCAGCATAACCTGAGAACTTGTTAGAGTGCAAACTCTTAGTCCCACCCTAAATCTGCTTAATCAGAAACTCTGGGGTTAGGGCCCAGCAATCCATGTTTCACCAAGCTCTACAGACAAAACTGAGTTTAAATCTTTACACTTGAACTTTCTGATTGTATTCTGGAGTTCAGTTATGTCATCCATAAAATTAGCTTAATAAGGCATTACCAAGGATTAAATGATGCAACATTTATAAAATGCCTAGTGTAGTGTTCAATACATAATAGACATTCAGTGAATGTTAATGCTATTCTTGTTGACAAAAATGAACTGAATTTATTTTAGAGAGCATTTATGAACATATACTGAAGTTTATAAATTGCATAAAAGGATAAAGAAGAAACAAATCACCCATAATTTCACTTTGTAAAGATTTTCACACTCAACATTATAGTGCATATCACTCCAGTGTTTTTTTTTACACCCAGTTATACTTAAAATAAACGAACTACAGTTTCTAATTGTGAGTAATGGCTATATACTGCCATCTCTTGATATCTGCTTGACTATTTACTTTGTGGATCATTGATGGCAAATTAAAATTTCAAGCTGGTTCTCCTCTGCTACACAACATGTGTCTTTGCTACCTTCCCCTGTCATCAATTAATATTTACTTGAAATTCATTTTCATACTGGCCTAAGAGATACAAACTGCAAAGAAATCAGAGCCTGCATTATAGAGCACACCAGAAATGGGACTTATATTACCTAAGACATTATCCCTCTCCATAAAGGCAAGGCTCTGAAAATGGACACTTTAGGCACCTACTGTGTTCAAGTCAACTTATCCAATAAAAAATGACACACTCTTCATAGAGATTCCAATTTAATAAGGGAGTTAAGATAGGCATATTGAGAATTACAATATAGGGCAGGTCAGCTAAATTTAATTCAAGAAATATTTACTATGTTCCAGGGATCTGGCTAAGTGCTGGGATGCAACAATAGAGGCAGAAAAAGCATTTGACAAAATTTAACACCCATTTATGATAAAAAAAACCTGCAGAAAGAAGGCATAGAGGGAACTTTCCTCAACATAATAAAGGCCATATATGACAAACACACAGCCAACATCATCCTCAATGGTGAAAAACTGAAACCATTTCCACTAAGATCAGGAAGACGACAAGGTTGCCCACTCTCACCACTCTTATTCAACATAGTTTTGGAAGTTCTAGCCACAGCAATCAGAGAAGAAAAGGAAATAAAAGGAATCCAAATCAGAAAAGAAGAAGTAAAGCTGTCACTGTTTGCAGATGACATGATACTATACATAGAGAATTCTAAAGATGATACCAGAAAACTCCTAGAGCTAATCACGGAATTTGGTAAAGTAGCAGGATACAAAAGTAATGCACAGAAACCTCTGGCATTTCTATATACTAATGATGAAAAATCTGAAAGTGCAATCAACATTGCAACAAAAAGAATAAAATATCTAGGAATAAACCTACCTAAGGAGACAAAAGACCTGTATGCAGAAAATTATTAGACACTGATGAAAGAAATTAAAGATGATACAAATAGATGGACAGATGTACCATGTTCTTAGATTGGAAGAATTAATATTGTGAAAATGATTCAACTACCCAAAGCAATCTACAGATTCAATGCAATCCCTATCAAACTACCACTGGCAGTTTTCACAGAACTAGAACAAAAAATTTCACAATTTGTATGGAAACACAAAAGACTCCGAATAGCCAAAGCAATCTTGAGAAGAAAAACGGAGCTGGAGGAATCAGGCTCCCTGACTTAGGACTATACTACAAAGCTACAGTAATCAAGACAGTATGGTACTGGCACAAAAACAGAAATATATCAATGGAACAGGATAGAAAGCCCAGAAATAAACCCACACACATACGGTCACCTTATCTTTGATAAAGGAGGCAAGAATATACAGTGGAGAAAACACAGCCTCTTCATTAACTGGTGCCAGGAAAACTGGACAGGTACATGTAAAAGAATGAAATTAGAACACTCCATAACACCATACACAAAAATAAAGTCAAAATGGATTAAAGACCTAAATATAAGGGCAGACACTATCAAACTCTTAGAAGAAAACATAGGCAGAACACTCTATGACATAACTCACAGCAAGATCCTTTTTGACCCACCTCCTAGAGAAAAAGAAATAAAATGAAAAATAAACAAATGGGAGCTAATGAAACTTCAAAGCTTTTGCACAGCGAAGGGAACCATAAACAAGATCAAAAGACAACCCTCAGAATGAGAGAAAATATTTGCAAATGAAGCAACTGACAAAGGATTAATCTCCAAAATTTATAAGCAGCTCATGTAGCTCAATAACAAAAAAACAAACAACCCAATCCAAAAATGGGCAGAAGACCTAAATAGACATTTCTCCAAAGAAGATATACAGACTGCCAACAAACACATGAAAGAATGCTCAACATCATTAATCATTAGAGAAATGCAAATCAAAACTACAATGAGATACCATCTCACACCAGTCAGAATGGCCATCATCAAAAAATCTAGAAATAATAAGTGCTGGAGAGGGTGTGGAGAAAAGGGAACACTCTGGCACTGTTGGTGGGAATGTAAATTGATACAGCCACTATGGATAACAGTATGCAGGTTCCTTAAAAAACTACAAATAGAACTACCATATGACCCAGCAATCCCACTACTGGGCATATACCCTGAGAAAACCATAATTCAAAATGAGTCATGTACCAAAATGTTCATTGCAGCTCTATTTACAATAGCCAGGACATGGAAGCAACCTAAGTGTCCATCAAGAAATGAATGGATAAAGAAGATGTGGCATATATACAATGGAATATTACTCAGCCATAGAAAGAAACAAAATTGAGTTATTTGTGGTGACGTGAATGGACCTAGAGTCTGTCATACAGAGTGGAGTAAGTCAGAAAGAGAAAAACAAATACCGTATGCTAGCACACACACACACACACACACACACACACACACACACACACACACACATATATATATATAAAATCTAAGAAAAAAAATGTCATGAAGAGTCTAGGGGTAAGACGGGAATAACGACACAGACCTATAGAGCATGGACTTGAGGATATGGGGAGGGGCAAGTGTAAGTTGTGACAAAGTGAGAGTGTGGCATGGACATATATACATACCAAACGTAAAATAGATAGCTAATGGGAAGCAGCCGCATAGCCCAGGGAGATCAGCTAGGTGGTTTGTGACCACCTAGAGAGGTTGGATAGGGAAGGTTGGAGGGAGGGAAACACAAGAGGGAAGAGATATGGGGACATATGTATATGTATAACTGATTCACTTTGTTATAAAGCAGACACTAACACACGATTGTAAAGCAATTATATTCCAATAAAGATGTTAAAAAAAAAAGATGTTATTCCAGTCCTCAAGGAGCTCACCACTTAATGGGAACAAGAAACATGTATAACACAGATATTGGCTGGGCCTGCCTTATTTCTCAGAGATCTTGGAATAATTGTTTTTGGCCTCTATTTTTCCACGGTATGTGAACTCCTGACTCTCCCCATGATTTCTGTGATCACCTGTGGGACTTACACCTTTGTGCTTTCCTAAGGCTCTGGCCTATGGCTACTGTATCTATACATGTTATCTGTGTTTTACTCCAATACAATTTATACCTAGAGCTCAACCCTTCATTAGTTTTCACAAGAAATCCATCCATAATAATCCTTTCATGAGTTCTAGACTTCATTAAAGATTTGGAGGTAACAGGGAAAGTTCAGAACACAAAACATGTGTCTTTCCACCAACTTCTTTCTCCTCCTCTCATACCTTCTCTTATTCCTCTCCCTCCCAGGCTGCTCCCTTAGTTCCAAACACTTCCTCCTCTATTATGCAGAGCACTTCTGTCCCTCTGGCTTTTCCCTACTAGCTGGCCTACCCTAACCCATAAAAGATATGCAGCTAAACAAAACAAAGAACCCCCTTTTTATTTTAAAAACATTTTTATTGGGGTATAATTGGTTTACAATTTTGTATTAATTTCTGCTGTACAGCAAAGTGAATCAGTTATCCATATACATATATCCACTCTTAGATTCTTTTCCCATATAAGGCATTACAGAATATTGAGTAGAGTTCCCTGTGCTATACAGTAGGTCCTTATTAGTTATCTAATGTATATACAGTAGTGTGTATGTGTCAATCCCAATCTCCCAATTTAAACCTCCCCCATCCCTTACCACCTGGTAAACCATAAGTTTATTTTATACATCTGTAACTCTATTTCGGTTTTGTAGATAAGTTCATTTGTAGCCTTTTTTAGATTCCATGTATAAGTGATATCATATGATATTTGCCTTCCTCTGACTTACTTCACCCAGTATAATAATCTCTAGGTCCATCCATGTTGCTGCAAATGGCATTATTATGTTCTTTTCTATGGTGGAGTAATATTTCATTGTATATATATACCACATCTTCTTTATCCATTCCTCTATCAATGAACATTTGGGTTGCTTCCATGTCTTGGCTATTGTAAATACCACTGCAATTACCACTGGGGTGCATGTAGCTTTTCGAATTATGGTTTTCTCTGGATATATTCCCAGGAGTGGGATTGCTGGATCATATGGTACTTCTATATTTAATTTTTTAAGGAACCTCCATACTATTCTCCATAGTGGCTGTATCAGTTTACATTCTCACCAACAGTGCAAGAGTGTTCCCTTTTCCCCACACCCTTCCCAGCATTTATTGTTTGTAGATTTTTTATGATGGTCATTTTGACCGGTGTGAGGTGACACCTCATTATAGTTTTGATTTGCATTTCTCTAATAACTAGTGTTGTTGAGCATGTTTTCATGTGCTTTTTAACCATCTGTATGTCTTCTTTGGAGAAATGTCAATTTAGATTTTCCACCCATTTTTTCACTGGGTTTTTTTGTTTTTGTTTTTTTTAAATATTGAGCTTCATGAGCTGTTTGTATATTTTGGAAATTAATCCCTTGTCAGTTGCTTCATTTGCAAATATTTTCTCCCATTCTGAGGGTTGTCTTTTCATTTTGTTTATGGTTTCCTTTGCTCTGCAAAAGGTTTTAAGTTTCATTAGGTCCCATTTGTTTATTTTTGTTTTTATTTCCATTTCTCTAGGAGGTGGATCAAAAAAGATCTTGCTGTGATTTATGTCATAACGTATTCTGCCTATGTTTTCCTCTAAGAGTTGTATAGTATCCAGCCTTACATTCAGGTCTTTAATTCATTTTGAGTTTATTTTTGTGTATGGTGTTAGAGAATGTTCTAATTTCCTTATTTTGCATGTAGGTATCCAGTTTTCCCAGCACCACTTATTGAAGAGACTGTTTTTACTCTATTGTATATTCTTGCCTCCTTTGTCATAGATTAGGTGATAATAAGTACGAGGGTTTATCTCTGGACTTTCTATCCTGTTCCAATGATGTATATTTCTGTTTTTGTGCCAGTATCATACTGTTTTGATGACTGTAACTTTGTAGTATAGCCTGAAGTCAGGGAGCCTGATTCCTCTGGCTCCATTTTACTTTTCAAAGATTGTTTTGGCTCTTCCTGGCCTTTTGTGTTTCCATAAAAATTAAATTTTTTTTCTTCTAATTCTGTGAAAATTTACATTGGTAATTTGATAGGGATTGCATTGAATCTGTAGATTGCTTTGGGTGGTACAGTCATTTTCACAGTATTGATTCTTCCAATCCAACAACATGATATATCTCTCCATCTGTGTCATCTTTTATTTCTTTCATCCGTTTCTTACAGTTTCCTGAATACAGGTCTTTTGTCTCCTTAGGTAGTCTTATTCTTAGGTATTTTATTCTTTTGGATGCAATGGTAAATGGGAGTGTTTCCTTAATCTCTCTTTCTGATCTTTTGTTGTTAGTGTATAGGAATGCAAGAGATTTCTGTGTATTAATTTGTATCCTGCAACTTTATCAAATTCATTGATGAGCTGTAGTATTTTTCTTATACCATCTTTAGGATTTTTTATGTATAGTATCAAGTCATCTTCAAACAGTGACAGTTTTCCTTCTTCTTTTCCAATTTGAATTCCTTTTATTTCTTTTTCTTCTCTGATAGCCATGGTTAGGACCTCCAGAACTATGTTGAATAAAAGTAGAGCCCCCTTTTAAAATGGATCACTTTCCTTGCAAGGCAATTAGGTTTATATTTGTTTTTGTATTATATCTATAAATAAATGTATTCTTGTGGGAAACCTTGTTAATTAATTTCCCATTACTCATTCCCCACTTTTTTTTTGCCAACAGACCCCTAAATTTGTTCTGGGAGGCAATATAACCAGCCCCAGGCGGGATACTCACTTTTCCAGCTTCCTTAAAGCCAGGGTGGGCAATGCACTCAGTTTTGGCCAATGATCATAAGGGGGAATCAGCCTGGGAGCTCCCAGGAAAGATTTTTTCCTTCTAATAAAAAGGACAGATGGAGCTGCTGCTGCCTTCTCACCTCAGAAAAAAGACCCAAGGAAGAGGTCCACCTGAAATAAGGCCCTGACCCCTGGTGCAATCAACTATGGTTAAGATTTATGATAATGAGGTAATAATATAGCAACTCTGTTGTAGTCATGTAGATGGTGGGGTAGAGAAACAGGATAAGGGGAGGAGAATTCCTAGAGAGAGTTTCTGAGTAAATAATCCCACAGGTACCTGATACAACAAAGTTAGAAGATGAATAGTATTGAGGCCATGAAGAGATCTTTTGGTATTGGCTAGAATGCCCAAGAATGCCCAAATTTTGCCTTACTCTTCCTCCTCAATTGTTCCCTGAAGGCAGAACAATTTAAAAAAAAGGTAAACAGAGCACCATGTTATTATTAGTTGGACCTGGGCCTTAAAAATCCAAAACAGAATTCTGGTAAACCTGATTTGAAGTGCATGGGTGGCACTCTTTTAGAAGCTGCTACATCTCCAACTCAGTGTGAATAAAAATATTACCACCATTTTATAGCTTGCAGGGCATAGGAACATTAGGTGAAGAGAAAGAACTTTGACGATCCCAGCAGAATGGAAGGAGGAGCAGCCAAGAACAAGGCCATGCTCAGCTGCCTGGCCTTTAGACTAGTGACCCCATTCCTCAGTTCACAAGACACTATAACCCATGCAGTGTCTTGACACCTGATCTATCAGGTTGGGGTTCCCTCATGTTTAGGGCGAGGGAAGAAAAGAGTAAGAAAGCATGTGGAAACCATCTGTTAGAGATATTTCTGATGTGAAAAGAGGGACTGGGAGCTTTTCTCTCTTTATACTCTTCTAAATTTTATTCTCTCTTAATCCTTTGGCCTTAATAGTCAAGATGATGGTTATCTATGATGGTAATCACCCCTTGTGGGAGAAAAGCCATGGAATGTCAGGGAAGTTCTGCTACTTCTTTTGTGATACCATCTCTGAGATATTCATCATTCTTTTATTTATCCTCCCAGTACTACAGCTGCACAGCAGGCCAAAAATACCCAATATTATATTTTCCATCTCAAATTATGCTTATCGACAATTGTCCAGTCTGGTTCAATGTGTAGTGTTACATGGTAGCAGTAGTCCAGATAATGAAACACTAGCCCAGCAATATAATGTCCTACGTTTGAACAATATGAAATCCCTCAAATATTGTTTCCACAGAGATAGAGTCCCATATGGAAACTTGTTTATTTTGTAGCAATTAAATTCTCAAATAAATTAAAGCCAAAAATTATCTTCTCCCCAGCTTCTGATTTTTCTTTATCTCAGCCAGAAGAGGTATCACCTAGTTGCCTGGGTGGAGTTTAGTTTTTTTCAGCAGCTACAGACTTGGCTCCATTTCACTGGGATTGTAACTCTTCTAACACTTCTGAAGTTGTACTGATACAACTTCAAGTGTCCCTTTGGTCATACTTTTCTCAGGATTCAGTCCCACACTCATAAAATGCAGGAACAAGTGCTTACAACAATCCTAAGGAAAATTAATGTTCCACATATTACTTTTACCTGCCTTATTGCTTGTAGAACAAGGATAGCTGGTGAACAGAAAAAAGACAAAATCTTGGTTTAACTTCATCTGCATGCCTGTAAATTTGTGCTAATTGCCCAATGTCTATAGCCTATTAAACAAAATTCAACTGAGAAATTGCCTGTCAAAAGATCAAGTCAGCTTCCACATTTATTTTCTAAATGTCTCTATAATGTTTTTTGGCTCTTTGCTGCTGCTATTGGCAATTATCAAACGTGGACCCATGGAAGTATTGTTTTCCCTCAGTATTTGAATTCCCCACACTTTGGTTACCTAAATAGAAACAAAACTGTTCTTCTACCATCTAAATTTCCCTGCCACAGCAGGATGTAACCTGTCTTGGGGAAATATGTCATTACTCACTTCCAAGTGAGAGTCAAGGTGGTGGGAGGGGGACAGAAAGATACTATACCTCTAATCAGTGCCTAAAAGCATGTACACCAAAATTCTTTCTATATAAAGGGCCCTTTCCTGGCTGGCCATAAGGAGAACTTTCCTTTCTCCATGTGGAACTCTGCCTTCTAATCTAGCTTCAGTAGAAGTACAGCTGTCTCTTCAATCTACATTCCACAAAGGATCTCCTACTGCAGGACAGAATCTCTTTTCCTCCTAATACCAGCTGCAACTGTGATTACTAAATATAGGGGACTGCACAAAATATTCCCTGGTGTAAAGTGATGGAAAAGCGTGGTTGAAACACGGCTCATTTAAAACCTAAGTGAGGTTCTCTAATGGCACTCCTGTTCCCAATCTCAAATCCAAATACTAGTGTTCTCTGGGTAGTCACAAGGCACAGTAATCTGAAATAATGCCAACATGCTTATGGGGAGAGAGAGAATGAGAGAGAGAGAGAGAAAGAGAGAGAGAGACCCACTTCTGTAATGCAGATTCTGGCCTTCTTACAATACCCACAACAGAGACAGAGAAGGAATAGGAAAGGAAGGGCCATGCATAGCCATAGGACTTATTTGCAGACAATGATACCATCTACTATTAAGTCTGACCCAATCATGGTCATGCTACCTGACTTATAATATCAGTACTCCCTTTCTTTGGGAAGGAATGAAGAAAAGGTAAGGAATAAAGGTAGGTATCTTCCTGGCACAGGTAAAGGACCTGAGTGCTACCTTCCCTACTAAAACAGGAATTATTCAGGTAAAATGGTCATGGGAAGAGCAACAGTTTTCCAGTTAAAGGGAAAAAGAATAAGCAAAGACACAGGAGTGTTAAGCAGCATGATATGGGAGAGCAGTATTTTTTTGCAAGGAAGAGAAATTCAATTCAAAATAGCTTGAGCAACAAAGACAATTTAGCATGAAGATAGAGTGTCCTATGGAATCCAAGAACAATAAGGCAGGTGGGCTTAAAGGAATAAGTTGGAGTCCAGGGACTCAACTGCTATCTGGAGTCTCCCTTTTCTCATCTCTGCATCTCTCTGCATATCTGCTTCATCTTTCATAGCAGACCAGCTTTTTCTTTTTCCCAGACCATATGGCATAAAAATGGTTGCTGCCAACAGCTCTGAAGTGTACACTACTCAGCATAAGAAAGCAGCCAGAGTGGGCTGAAATCTCTTAGTCTTGATTCCAATTTTCTGAGGAAGGACTATGATAGACCGTGGGTCTAAGGGGGTCATATAACCTGAAAACTCTACAGTAACACTGGGATAAACTGATAGGAAGAGAAGCTCCCAGAAGAAGGAGGATGTTTTTCAAAGGAGAATTGCAAGTACTATATTTCTGTGCATGAACTAGAATGCAGAGAATGGTAGGAGATAAGGTTGGAGAAGAGACAGGTTATAAAGAGTATTATGTAGCTTGGAGTGTATTCAATAGGCTCTGAGGGTAGGTTTGAAATGATTTTAAGCAGGGAGGAATTTAGTAAGGTTTGCATTTTAAGATAACTCATTCAAGAAGCAGTGTGGAAGATGGTTTGGAGGAGAAGTAAGAGTGAAGGCAAGGAGCCCAATTAGAAAGTTGTTGAAATAGTTCTAAAAAAAGATCAGGCCTAAACTAAGGAAAAATTGGTGGCAGTGCAAGTATAAAGGAAAGATGGATATGAGCGGTATTTAGGAGATAGAATCAACAGGGTTTATTAACATAATTAGATGTGGTGGAGGTTGGGAGGTAAAAGAGAGAGTCTAAAGTGACTTCTAAGTTTCTGGCTCAGGAGACAAGGCAAAGAGTTTCACGTGCTTTTTATTCACCATTTAATATATAACGCCAAACAAGATCCAGGTATTACCCACTATCCTTCCAACCTTCTTGGAGTGGAGCTGGCATTGTTCACTCAGAGACTGGAGGTAAACCTCCTCGGAGTTTTGTCTATAGCAGACATCTGAGCCCCTGGAAAAACTAACTGCCAATTGACTGTTCCAAGTGATAGATGAAGTGTTTTTATCCTTCCTGATCCTTTTTCTTTACTTCCCATGGACAGAAATCTGCGTGAAATGCAGCTACAATTTCCTTTCACTCTATTTTAAATACAAAAAGGACACATTCTTTTCTAATCTATCAACATATATATTCTGCTACAATCTAGCAGAGTTCCTAAATGAAGGCTCTTTAAGCAGGGGATATGTGCATTCATTCATTTATTGAGGGCTTACTATGCCCCAGGTACTATTCTAAGCACTGGAGATACGGCAGTAAACAAAACAGACAAAAATCCCTGACCTCATAGAGCTTACTTTTGAGTGATACAACTTATTATTCCTTGGTGCATATATGCAATATATTTTTCAGGAAAAGGTACAGCAGTCTTGACATAATGCACATAAAATGGCCATAATCTAGTCATTTCATCTGTTTCTGCAAGAAGGTAAACTTATTGTGCTATAATAACACAATAACAGGGTTTCCCTTTGGCGAATTTTTTTGGGATCTCCCTTAACAAGGAAGAAGAATATATTAGCATGGGAAGATGATGAATTCAGTTATGGACAAAATGAATTTGAATTGTTTGGGGGTCATCCAGGTGAGGATGTCTAGTAGACAGTTGGATCAGGAGGGAGGTCTGAACTAACAATATAGATTTGAAAGTCATCCATGTATAGGTAATAGAGTGTGGAGAGTAGAACAAAAGAAATAGGCCATAGACAGAACCGTAGAAGAGCATAAACATTTAAGAGATAGGTAGAAAAAGAGGAATCCATGAAACTTACATCAGTGAGAAAGCTAAAGAGGAAGAATAAGAACAAGGAGAATGTGTGTTTGGAAGTCAAGTGAGTAGATAACTTCAAGCAAATCAAAGTAATCAACACAATCAATGTGGCAGTGAGGTTCAAAAGAAAGGGGCTTAAAAGTTCCCATTGTATAGAGAAAGTTAACAGTAATTCACAAAAGAGGTTTCAGTGGAGACATATAGGTGAGATCAATGGTTTAAAGGTGAATTGGAAATGAAGGAATGGAGGCAGTAAATGTAGACCACTTTTGAGACCTCTGGGTCATAAGGAAAGGTGATAGATTAACAGAAGACACTTCAAGAATACTAGAGGAAGCTCCGGGTAAAAGGAAAGTGTTTCTTTTAAGGGTGAAAGAGCCTTGAGTATGTTTATCGGCTGAGGAGAATGTCAGAGAGGGAGAGGTGTAAGGTACTGAAGACAGAAAAAGTGACAAAGCAAGGTCTCTGAGGAACTGGGTGAGACAGGATCAGGAGCTCAGATGGAAGATGTAGTTTTACACAGTCTATGTGAGGCTGAAGGGATTGAAGTATAATATGGGAGCAGATGCAGGTGAGAAAAACACCTAATAGCTTCCATTTTTTAAGGAAGGTTGGTGGGTGGGTTTGACAGGTGAGTGAAGTATGTCAGTCATAGTGGAGAACGGTTAGGGTTTGGAATGACAGCTGAGGAGAACTGGAGAGGGACTGACCAAGAAAAAGTGAAAGATTGCCAAGTGGTGCCAAGTATTGAGATGAGAAACTAAATCTGTGGCGACATCAATTTACACTAAAAGGTCATAGTGATTTTCTTCAGAAAAGCTGGAATGGAAACAGGGAACAGAGGTGGGGTGTGTGTAGAACTACAGCAATGGTTACACAGAGTTCAAGTATTTGGAATTACAGGTGCTACTCCAATAAAGGACACCCCTTATGTTTTAGTTCAAGATGGAGTTTCCAAGGAGCTTTCTCAGAAACTTTGTCCAAAGACTATTACTCCTAATCTACTCCTTAAAATATATCTATTCCCCTAAAATACATCTGTCAACTTATGGTATTTCATTTATGCTAATTGTTATCTTGCCTTCTTGCATCCATTAGATTATAAGCTCTTTGGGGCTGGAGCACTATCTAATATTTGTGCCGGACCCCCAAGCAAGTATTAGTACGTGGCCCTATTTTAGCCATCAGATATAGACCTTTTCCAAACTCTCTGGCATGGCATTAAAGGTATTTCACAATCTATCTCCAACCTACTTCTCTATACTCAACTCCATTACAGCCTTATGCTGCTCAGCCACTAAATACAGACATATAGTATGTGTAAGTCAAACTTTTCTACTTTCACTGAACATACCATGCACTTTCACATTTTCTGGATCTTTGAATATACTTCTTCCTTTGCATGGACTATTCTTATCCCCTTCTGGAAAACTCCTACTCATTCGTCAACATCCAGAGCAATGCTACCTCTTCTGTGACTTTCTTATTTATTTAAGAAAGACTTCCTCAGGCTTCCCTGGTGGCGCAGTGGTTGAAAATCCGCCTGCCAATGCAGGGGACATAGGTTCGAGTCCTGATCAGGAAGATCCCACATGCCTCAGAGCAACTAAGCCCGTGTGCTACCACTACTGAAGTCTGCGTGCCTAGAGCCCATGCTCTGCAACAAGAGAAGCCACCACAGTGAGAAGCCCGCACACCACAAGGAAGACACAACACAGCCAAAAATAAATAAATAAATTTATTTAAAAAAAGACTTCCTCATAATCTACTAGGTGCCATCTACCTTACCAACACAGAGTTCTGTTTTTGAACTGTAAATAAAGGTGAGTAAAGGACAAAGAGGTTATTTTCCTCCCCTTCACTTCTTAGAGTGTCTTTTGGGGGGACATAGAGGATCTGAATCCTCTCTCTAACTTTTGGAATGTAAATAAATCTCTCCAGGGACTAGAAAGTCTCAGTCTCAAGTTTTATAATGTAGAAATGTTTCCAAGGTCATGAGCCATATTCCCTTTGGAAATGTAAAGACAGTGTTAATGTGGGAGCGCATCTGCAGGTGTAACCATTTGCCTTCCAGGAAGATTCAAGGTGTCTTTTGGGGAGATAAGAGAAGTTTTATTTATTATTCTTTTGGAGGAAGTCAATTAACTAAACAAATAGCTGCCTCAATTCCCAATTAAACTTTGTATTTGCTTTACTATGTAAGCTGTGTGGAACTTTATCCTGACTTTGCAGTCTCTTAAGGGTTACTGTGTTATGCTTACTCAATAATAAATTTTTTATTTCTTTCCATATTGATGTGGATAGGTCTCTCTTTGTTGATAGTCGAGTTTTTACTTCACCAGCATAACAGAGACAGATATAGTGCTGTGCACGAGAGCTCGGGTTTTATATTGAAACCCCAGGAAAACTATTGAAGGAGCTTAAGTGCAGCAGTAACACAGTTCTGTATCTAGAAAGTTATATGGGAGAATTAAAGGTGATTATTTATTCATCTGTTTCACTGTAAGCATAATAAATGTGTGCTATAGAATATTATGAGTTCAATAAGTGAATAGAGAATAAAGATTTTATGTGACTAAATACAGATTTTAGAAGATCGAAGCAAGTTCTCTTAGAAGTCTGCTTCTGTGACTTGTTGATGGCCCTTGCAAAAGGCGGAATGCTAAGCAGTTGTCTTCCTTTGAACCTGAAAGGCACATCTGTATCATACAAAAGTAAAGGTATGATCTGTGTGAGAACTCCATCCAGGCTCACTGCCATATTCACAGTTGTAATACATATTCCCTGTTACGATCTTCCCTGTTGATTAGTTTGTTGATTATTTCCATTATTTCCACTCTTTGTCACCTTTCCAACTGTTCTTCTATTTCTTCAGTATTTTCTGGCTGTCTGGTCCTCATAAAGTTTCATTTTAGTCTTATATTCTATTTGAGATTACACTAATGTTTCATTAGCAATTCTTCTGGGGTCTCTCAAACTTCTTACACATGTTACAGCTATTTTTACACTTACTAAAATGTTTCAAACTTTTATTAAATAAACATCCAGAAGGGCACAGGATGTTTGTAAATACGTTTATGCATTGTATTAAGTTCAAAATTGGTGGTATTTCTGTCATTACACATTACAGAAACTCTAAGCCTAATTTCAAAAAGATCAAGTAAATAAGCCACCAGAAAACCACACAATTTTTGTAAAGAGTCACTACCTACATGTCAATTCTCAATGTCAATATTTTAACATTAACGTGTAATTTGGGAAGGGCCACTGGATACTTACATGTTCACTAACTGGAGGGTTTGCATAGAATTCTTCCCTAGATGAACCTTTAGAAAATATATATAAGCCCTTCATAGATCTAGATGTATCTCAAAAACTGCAAGGACTAGTCTGTTGCTGGGTGCCCAAGGGGGATTGAAAAGTAGCTAGGGCTAGAAAAATAGAAGCACGATCTTAGAAGACCTTGAATGCTAAGCTAGGGAGTTCGTATTTTATTATAGGCAACAAGACCTACTGAAAAATAGCTCTAATTTTTGCTGAATGCTTACTCTGTGACAGAGTAATTTATGTATGTTAAGTGCTTTACATGTACTCTCTTAGTTAATCCTCAAAACTAGTCTATAGGTGCTATAATTAACTCCATGAGGAAACATATTCAGAGAAGTTAAGCACCCTAGCTCAAGTAAACATAGCTACTTGGTTTTGAGGCAGAATTTAAAAACTGGCTCTAACTCCAAAGCCCATTCTCTAAACCAGAGGGAAGTGAGAGTAGATTTATGTTTTACAAAAATCAATCCGGTTAGAAATATGAGAACGGATTTCAGGGAGACAAGCCTAAAAGCAGGGAGACCAGACAGGATGCTGTTGCGATAGTGAAGAACGGTTAGGCCCTATTAAGGGGGCTGTCCCTTAACCACTGGAGTTATGCAGATGAGTGACATGGTCAGAGAAGTTATTTAGAAAATTCCTCTGGAAGCCCTTGTGAAGTACTGGATTGGAGGAAGCGAGTCTGAAGAATAAGTTAGGAGACTGTTGGGAGTGTTAGTCTCAATCATCAGTGAGCCTGTGGAGGGGCCGGGAGACGGTCATAACCCAAATTCTCCGGCCTCTTTCGATTTGCAGAATATCCTACCTCACCCCTACCTTGATGTCGCTCTATCCAGGCCCTAGGAAATGGGCTTTTGCGCACTTTTCTAGGTCGCTGACTGAGCCCCGACAGCGGCGCCAGCAGTGACGGAGGTCGCCAGCGGGGGCGGGGCGCATGCGCGCGGTTGCTAGGCGACAGCGGTCGGGGCGCCGAGGCTGTGTGTGTAGGCAGCGGCGCCAGGGAAGGAGGAGCACGAGGATGCCGCTGCGACCGCGGCCCCGAGAGGGAGCCGCCGCTGCTCTGTGGCCACGGTGGCTGAGGGACGGGAATTAGGCCTGGGGATCGCGTCCCTGAGGGGGCCGGGGGTGGCGGTCCCACCCGAACTCGGGCCTAGTACCCCGGGAGGGTCCGAGCCGCTGGGCGAGGGCCTCCCCCACCATTGCCTCCCCTCGCCCCTCCACGTCGATGGTGGTGAAGTTGGCGGCGCCAGGGAGCGCAAGGCACCAGGCTACCTCCCTTGCACCCAGCTCCTCGTGGGGCGCGTCTCTAGTCCCGGCTCACGGACACCTGCTCCGCCGCTTCCTCTAGCCCGCTGAGCCCACCCCTGGCGGCGGGCGGGGGAGGGGCTCCCCCTGCAGGGGCTGTGTCGAGCTGGGCGACGACGGGGACCATAGGAGAGTAGGGGTGAGTAGTGGCACCGCACTCGCCCGGTGCTGGGGAGCCTTTCCGGCCTCCGGGGCCCCGGGAGGCGACTGAAGCGCTGCTTTCTCCTGCAGAGATGCCTCTCCTACATGTCTGCTCGCGGTTCCCTATTCCCTTCGAGGTAGATTTCCTTCTAAAAAGCATCACTTTCTGGTCTAAACCCGGGCGTCCAGGAACGAGGGGTCGGTGCTTAAGGCCTGGCTTTGCTTCTTAGATGCCATGGATGCTGATAATTCTACGTACAATCATGCAGCCTGGTCCCTATTTCGGGGACAGACGTTTCCAGTGCAGTGCTCGCCCCTTTTTTCCCTCGCTCTCACTCTCGGGGGTTCAACCTAACCGCAGGCTTCTCTAGAGCCAATTCTCAGGCTGCTGTGGCTCCATGCCTCAAGGCTTGAACAGGCAGCTGGCATGGCCCCTTACTTTTCAGTTTTCTTGTTACTTATGTGCTGAGAGCTTCTGAAAGCCATGTGCCTGGCTTCTGACTCCTGAAGAAGTGTACAAGTTAGGAAGACAGTACTTATATTAAATAATACTAATAAAACAAACTAGCAAACACACACTCCACTTGACTTAGCAGAGTGGCATCAAACTTGAAGAGAAGTAGAAGAGTGGCTGACTGATAACAGGACAAACAGGTTTTAGGAACTTATCCAGAATGACATACTTTAAAAAAAAATAAGTATGATGAGGAAACCTAAAATGTCCCTAATAAAAGCGAGGATATGTTATGATCTATGTGTTCATCCTGGGGTAGCCTGAAGTTGAGAATAGTTGCTCCAAACAGCATTGGTATGAAGAACCTGAAGTGATATTTTGCACAGGGTAATTACATGACGATCTAAAGTTGTAGGTACTATTTTTTTTAAATTAGCAATATTATCTTTGAGGAGTGAAGTTGTTTCTTTAAGAGCAAATGGTTGAAAAAAATTACAGTTCACAGTTGACCCCTTTCAAAAGCAGACTGAATTTAGATTAACTAGTAATTTTGATTGTAAGGTACTTCTGTGTGCAAACAATGAAAGATGGGTTCCTTCTTTTATTTGGCTCTCTTCCCTCCCTGCTGGTTTTTAAGCCATTTCAGGCTTCTTTTTTTCGAAGAAGAAGAAATAAGTGAAAAAGAAGTGCAGTAATGGAAAAGCTAAATTTAGTTTTGGGTAAGCGCTTTTAAGCTAAAGTTTTTTAAAAGGATATAGATGCCATTTGTGATTAGATAACTTTATCTAGTGAATCAGTCGACTGACAACTCCGATAGTTTTGAGTAAAATGCTTTGCTTTGGAAGCTTTCGTGTTGTTTGAGGTTCTCTTGGGTATGGTTTAAATCACAATATAATTCTGGGTATCACTGCAGAATAATCTTGGACCTCAGCTAGTATTGTTTGTTTTGTGAACTGGCAAACTAATGTGCTTCTCCGTGCTAGACTCCAAAGTTAGAAATGTTTTTGTTTTGGAAAAGTTCTTGATGAATTCAAGTCTGAATTATTTGAAATAATAATGTACCATGTGGATACTTGCTGTTCACCTTCACATACTTTTAGAAACAGGCAGTAAGTTTATAAAATGGCAGTAATTTGGATCCAATTTAAAATTCTATTGTAATGACTATGGCTATGAGGGGGCCACATACTCAAGAGTATCTATCTAGATTGTCATAGACAAATTATAAGATAATATTAATAGTTCAATTTCGAGGCATTTGACCAGTGAACTCTGGAATGAGTTAGGTTTTTATTTTTTAAATTGACTTTCAAAAAGCTTTTATTTTCTAGTTTCACTGAGTGCCCATTACTATACTAGGTACTGTGGAGAATAGACAGAAACAGGTTCCAGGAGTTAAATTGCTTACCCATTGGAGAAAGAAAATACATACATGAGACATCATGGTCAACAAATGGAACATAGAATAGTACAGAATAATAACTAAAAGAATTAAGAGTAAAAGGAGATCTTTGGAGGCTAGTGTTTGTCTGAGAAGGCATTATAGAGAAAGTCAGACTTGATTTGGTTTTTGACAGAAGTATAGACTTTGTTGGAAGGGTAGGAGTTCAGCACAGCATGAGTAAGACACTTGATTTTTGAATATTTGTGAAAATTACTCTCTTGGATAAACCTAAAGGGGGAGAGGACTGTCAGTGGCAATTAACTACATTGCACTGGGCATAATTTTTTTTTATGACAAATTACATACCTTTATTAAATGTCAATAATTTTTCAAATGTAGATACTGTAGAAGTCAGACTTAAAATAATCCTATTTCCTGGGGCAAGTAAGAATGTTTTCTGAGCACATGTAAATAGAGTATTAGGTTCACATATTTTTATAACCTGTACATTTTTCACTGTCTCCTAAGACAGTTAAAATCTAAGTGTTTTGTACAAGACTGATCTGATTAGTACAACTTTAGATTATTAATATGCTCCAAAGACTAATTTTTAATAAAGTAAATTAGGGAAATTCTATAAACAACATGAATTTTGGTCCATTAAAATACATGATAGCTTAGTTTTTAGTACTGCTAATTAGTACTACTGTTTCTGTTGTTTTCTGAAAACAAAGGAGGATATGTTAAGAGTCCTGCAAATTGATGTCTGTCAAAGTTCTAAAATAATGTTATTAATAGCACATGTGTTAATAATGGGCAACTAACATCAGTGTTTAAACTGCAATTACAAACCTCTGCAGAACTTATAGTGCTTTTATAACAACTGTCTGCTGTGTTGAGAATCAGTTACATGACTAGTCTTCTGGGTTTTTGTCATGCATTGTAATTTGATGTCTGTATATAAAAAAATAACAAAAAGAAAATATACTGCAAAATATGTAATAGTGTAAAATATACTTTTACATCAAAAAAGAGTCATGCCTGCCCCCAAAGAAACTTGCATATTTGAATTCCAAATACAAAGAATTTTCAAGTTAATTCACAGACTTGTTCTAAGGAATAACATACCCAAGTTTAAATTTTTTTGAGGCTTCTATATATCATCTTATATCTTTCATTTAGTATCTTTTGCTTTCAGCAATAGTCTTCTCTGATTATAGTTATTACTGATAAACTTTAATTCAAAGTAGCTAATAATTGCAACAAATATAATTGTTTTGAGCATCCTTTACTTAGGATATCAGCTGTTAGTTAAATAACAATAGTTTATTAGTTCTAAATAGTTATTAGAGAACAGAATGGTCCACACAGACACAGTCAATGAATATCTGGTCATTGTTGGAAATTAACCAGTTAACAGGTAGCAAAATATTTTCAGAAGGCATTGGGGTTTCCTTTGCTAAGCATTATGGCACATTTCTGTTCTTAGCTGCTTATGCTGGTATCAAAAGGGAAGATCTTTGGAAAGAGAACTGGTGAATTTAAATGATAGAGAAACTTTTGAGAAAGTAAGAATTACCTTATATGTCAAGTTCTAAGTACTATGGTGGTATAAGGCAGGTACACATCTTAGGTGTATTGCTAAATCTCAGTGGCAGCAGCATGTGAAATAGGGTAAGGAATTGTTAGTTTTGTTACCGTATAAGAGATAACTCTCAATATTTTTACCACTGTGTGAAGGTAGAGCACTGAGTACCAATGATGTACCATAAGTTATAATTTTCTTTAAATATGTAGTTTTAAAAGTGTTATCATATTCTTAAGTATGATCTTTATTATGTCAATTGATTGGAAAATTTCCCAGCTGAGTACATCTCTAGATTTTATTATGGAAGCTTATGGGAAAAATGACTTTTACCTGACAATTATTTCTGGAGCATATTTTCTGGAACATAACCTGTTTCACTAAGTGAAAAATACCCACAGCCAATTCAGTATAGGAAGAAAAGTGGAGAGTTGAGCTCCTTCTTAAAGTATGGTACCTACAAACAAAATAAAACATAAACCTTCATATATAAGATATAAACTAATATTCACAGGAACTGTCTCACACATAGTTATCATTCTTTTAGTATCATATCTTATATTATGAATTATTAACTCTTTTTGGACTGTTGGTACCCAAAAGATTCCCTGTGGTCAGATTGATTCCTATTTTCTTAAGGACTAATGCACCTAAGGGATTTGATGGTGAGACTTTGTTACTGAAAGAGAGGCTTTTCGTAGCAATTTTAAAATGCAATAAATGTTAACTGAAAACCTGAAATTGAATTTTGATATGATTAATAATGAGAAAATGGATGTTTTCTAACACTCTTCATTAAACTATTTTGTACAGTATAATATCTCCATAACCTTTCACAGTCCTGAATTATATGGCTCCTCTTTTTTTCTTGCGTTATGCGGGCCTCTCACTGTTGTGGCCTCTCCCATTTGCGGAGCACAGGCTCCGGACGCGCAGGCTCAGTGGCCATGGCTCACGGGCCCAGCCGCTCCGCGGCATGTGGGATCTTCCCGAAACGAGGCACGAACCCGCGTCTCCTGCATCGGCAGGCGGACTCTCAAGCACTGCGCCACCAGGGAAGCCCCATGTTCACTTTTTGTACCTCATTTCCACTTTTCCTAACCACTGTGGATATTGGTTTGTTTTCACTGTCAATTATGAGCTATTTCTGTGGCCCCTAAGTGAGTTTTACAAAATACATTAATATTTTTGAAAAGATATTCAGGAAAGATTTTCTGTCACAGTCTCAAAAGCTGGATCCATATCAGATAAGCTGCATTTGAAACTGGGTGATTTGACTGGAAGTAGCACCAAGAAGAAGACTAGCCTAAGTTATTTTAAAACTAGCCCTGAGTTTACTGTGTCTAACTCAGGCAATTTTTGAATCAATAGATTTTTACTTCAAAAATAATTTTCTTTATTGTACGAAGGAAAAAGTCAGAAGTTAGTTACGTCTGGATTAAAAGTATGGATCCTTTCATACAGATGACGATTCAGAGTTCTTCATTACATTTTTATCATCGAAACTGTGTGTGTGTGTGTGTGTGTGTGTGTGTGTGAATATAGGTTTTCCAAAATTTAGAATAAAAAGGAATATCTTCTCTATTTTTCCATTCTGTCTTATTGCTAGACTTTGTGTTTATACAGCATCTTTCAACTGAGGAATTCAAAGCATTCTTTTTACATTCTGTGACATTTCTTATCATCCACCTGGAATTACTTTTATTTTTCTTTCCAATTGAAAACTAGTTGACATATCAGGTGTGACACAAGTAATAAGTTTGATTCCACAGGTCATACATAAGCTAGTCTCATTACTTATTGCTGTTAGCCCTTTGCAGGGCTGGGCATATATCATATGGTAATTCATTTAATTGGTCTTGCTGAATTTTTTTTTTTTTGTCGTCAAGAGCATTTATTTATTTTTATTATTATTTTTTTTAACATCTTTATTGGGGTATAATTGCTTTACAATGGTGTGTTAGTTTCTGCTTTATAACAGAGTGAATCAGTTATACATATACATATGTTCCCATATCTCTTCCATTAGATTCCATATATATGTGTTAGCATATGGTATTTGTTTTTTTCTTTCTGACTTACTACTTCACTCTGTATGACAGACTCTAGGTCCATCCACCTCACTACAAATAACTCAATTTCATTTCTTTTTATGACTGAGTAATATTCCATTGTATACATGTGCCACACTTTCTCTATCCATTCCTCTGTCGATGGATACTTAGGTTGCTTCCATGTCCTGGCTGTTGTAAATAGAGCTGCAATGAACATTTTGGTACATGACTCATTTTGAATTATGGTCTTCTCAGGTTATATGCCTAGTAGTGGGATTGCTGGGTCTTATGGTAGTTCTATTTTTAGTTTTTTAAGGAACATCCATACTGTTCTCTACAGTGGTTGTATCAATTTACGTTCCCACCAACAGTGCAAGAGGGTTCCCTTTTCTCCACACCCTCTCCAGCATTTATTGTTTGTAGATTTTTTTTTTCCTGCGGTACGCAGGCTTCTCACTGTTGTGGCCTCTCCCGTTGTGGAGCATAGGCTCTGGACGTGCAGGTTCAGCGGCCATGGCTCACATGCCTAGCCGCTCTGCAGCATGTGGGATCTTCCTGGACTTGGGCACAAACCCGTGTTCCCTGCATCGGCAAGCGGACTCTCAACTACTGGGCCACCAGGGAAGCCCTGTTTGCAGATTTTCTGATCATGGCCATTCTGACTGGTGTGAGGTGATACCTCATTGTAGTTTTGATTCGCATTTCTGTAGTGATTAGTGATGTTGAGCACCCTTTCATGTGTTTGTTGGCAATCTGTATATCTTCCTTGGAGAAATGTCTATATAGGTCTTCTGCCCACTTTTGGATTGGGTTGTTTGTTTCTTTGATATTGAGCTGCTTGAAAATTTTGAAGATTAATCCTTTGTCAGTTGCTTCATTTGCAAATATTTTCTCCCAGTCTGAGGGTTGTCTTTTGGTCTTGTTTATGGTTTCCTTTGCTGTGCAAAAGCTTTGAAGTTTCATTAGGTCCCATTTGTTTATTTTTGTTTTTATCTCCATTACTCTAGGAGATGGGTCAAGAAGGATCGTGCTGTGATTTATGTCATGGAGTGTTCTGCCTATGTTTTCCTCTAAGAGTTTGATAGTTTCTGGCCTTACATTTAGGTCTTGAATCCATTTTGAGCTTATTTTTGTGTATGGTGTTAGGGAGTGATCTAATCTCATACTATTACATGTACCTGTCCAGTTCTCCCAGCACCACTTATTGAAGAGGCTGTCCATTCGCCAATGTACATTCCTGCCACCTTTATCAAAGATAAGGTGACCATATGTGCATGGGTTTATCTCTGGGCTTTCTATCCTATTCCATTGATCTATCTTTCTGTTTTTGTGCCAGTACCATACTGTCTTGATTACTGTAGCTTTGTAGTATAGTCTGAAGTCAGGCAGCCTGATTCCTCCAGCTCCATTTTTTGTTCTCAAGATTGCTTTGGCTATTCGGGGTCTTTTGTGTTTCCATACAAATTGTGAAATTTTTTGTTCTAGTTCTGTGAAAAATGCCAGTGGTAGTTTGATAGGGATTGCATTGAATCTATAGATTGCTTTGGGAAGTAGAGTCATTTTCACAATGTTGATTCTTCCAATCCAAGAACATGGTATATCTCTCCATCTGTTTGTATCATCTTTAATTTCTTTCATCAGTGTCTTATAATTTTCTGCATACAGGTCTTTTGTCTCCTTAGGTAGGTTTATTCCTAGATATTTTATTCTTTTTGTTGCAATGGTAAATGGGAGTGTTTTCTTGATTTCACTTTCAGATTTTTCATCATTAGTATATAGGAATGCCAGAGATTTCTGTGCATTAATTTTGTATCCTGCTACTTTACCAAATTCATTGATTAGCTCTAGTAGTTTTCTGGTAGCATCTTTAGGATTCTCTATGTATAGTATCATGTCATCTGCAAACAGTGACAGCTTTACTTCTTCTTTTCCGATTTGGATTCCTTTTATTTCCTTTTCTTCTCTGATTGCTGTGGCTAAAACTTCCAAAACTATGTTGAATAAGAGTGGTGAGAGTGGGCAACCTTGTCTTGTTCCTGACCTTAGTGGAAATGCTTTCAGTTTTTCGCCATTGAGGATGATGTTGGCTGTGGGCTTGTCATATACGGCCTTTATTATATTGAGGAAAGTTCCCTCTACACCTACTTTCTGCAGGGTTTTTATCATAAATGGGTGTTGAATTTTGTCAAAAGCTTTCTCTGCATCTATTGAGATGATCATATGGTTTTTCTCCTTCAATTTGTTAATATGGTTAATCACATTGATAGATTTGCGTATATTGAAGAATCCTTGCATTCCTGGAATAAACCCCACTTGATCATGGTGTATGATCCTTTTAATGTGCTGTTGGATTCTGTTTGCTAGTATTTTGTTGAGGATTTTTGCATCTATGTTCATCAGTGATATTGGCCTGTAGTTTTCTTTCTTTGTGACATCCTTGTCTGGTTTTGGTATCAAGGTGATGGTGGCCTCGTAGAATGAGTTTGGGAGTGTTCCTCCCTCTGCTATATTTTGGAAGAGTTTGAGAAGAATAGGTGTTAGCTCTTCTCTAAATGTTTGATAGAATTCGCCTGTGAAGCCATCTGGTCCTGGGCTTTTGTTTGTTGGAAGATTTTTAATCACAGTTTCAATTTCAGTGTTTGTGATTGGTCTGTTCATATTTTCTATTTCTTCCTGATTCAGTCTTGGCAGTTTGTGCATTTCTAAGAATTTGTCCATTTCTTCCAGATTGTCCATTTTATTGGCATAGAGTTGCTTGTAGTAATCCCTCATGATTTTTTGTATTTCTGCAGTGTCAGTTGTTACTTCTCCTTTTTCATTTCTGATTCTATTGATTTGAGTCTTCTCCCTTATTTTCTTGATGAGTCTGGCTAATGGTTTATCAATTTTGTTAATCTTCTCAAAGAACCAGCTTTTAGTTTTATTGATCTTTGCTATTGTTTCCTTCATTTCTTTTTCATTTATTTCTGATCTGATTTTTATGATTTCTTTCCTTCTGCTAACTCTGGGGTTTTTTTGTTCTTCTTTCTCTAATTGCTTGAGGTGCAAGGTTAGGTTGTTTATTCGAGATGTTTCCTGCTTCTTAAGGTGGGCTTGTATTGCTATAAACTTCCCTCTTAGAACTGCTTTTGCTGCATCCCATAGGTTTTGGGTCGTTGTATCTCCATTGTCATTTGTTTCTAGGTATTTTTTAATTTCCTCTTTGATTTCTTCAGTGATCACTTCGTTACTAAGTAGTGTATTGTTTAGCCTCCATGTGTTTGTATTTTTTACTGCTCTTTTCCTATAATTGATATCTAATCTCATGGCGTTGTGGTCGGAAAAGATACTTGATATAATTTCAATTTTCTTAAATTTACCAAGGCTTGATTTGTGACCCAAGATATGATCTATCCTGGAGAATGTTCCATGAGCACTTGAGAAAAATGTGTATTCTGTTGTTTTTGGATGGAGTGTCCTATAAATATCAATTAAGTCCATCCTGTTTAATGTATCATTTAAAGCTTGTGTTTCCTTATTTATTTTCATTTTGGATGATCTGTCCATTGGTGAAAGTGGGGTGTTGAAGTCCCCTACTATGAATGTGTTACTGTCGATTTCCCCTTTTATGGCTGCTAGTTTTTGCCTTATGTATTGAGGTGCTCCTATGTTGGGTGCATAAATATTTACAATTGTTATATCTTCTTCTTGGATCGATCCCTTAATCATTATGTAGTGTCCTTCTTTGTCTCTTCTGATAGTCCTTATTTTAAAGTCTATTTTGTCTGATATGAGAATTGCTACTCCAGCTTTCTTTTGGTTTCCATTTGCATGGAATATCTTTTTCCATCCCCTTACTTTCAGTCTGTATGTGTCTCTAGGTCTGAAGTGGGTCTCTTGTAGACAGCATATATATGGGTCTTGTTTTTGTATCCATTCAGCCAATCTGTGTCTTTTGGTGGGAGCATTTAGTCCATTTACATTTAAGGTAATTATCGATATGTATGTTCCTATTCCCATTTTCTAAATTGTTTTGGGTTCGTTATTATAGGACTTTTCCTTCTCTTGTGTTTTTGTCTAGAGAAGTTCCTTTAGCATTTGTTGTAAAGCTGGTTTGGTGGTGCTGAACTCTCTCAGCTTTTGCTTGTCTGTAAAGGTTTTAATTTCTCCATCAAATCTGAATGAGATCCTTGCTGGGTAGAGTAATCTTGGTTGCAGGTTTTTCTCCTTCATCACTTTCAGTATGTCCTGCCACTCCCTTCTGGCTTGTAGAGTTTCTGCTGAGAGATCAGCTGTTAACCTTATGGGGATTCCCTTGTGTGTTATTTGTTGTTTTTCCCTTGCTGCTTTTAATATGCTTTCTTTGTATTTAGTTTTTGACAGTTTGATTAATATGTGTCTTGGCGTATTTCTCCTTGAATTTATCCTGTATGGGACTCTCTGTGCTTCCTGGACTTGATTAACGATTTCCTTTCCCATATTAGGGAAGTTTTCAACTATAATCTCTTCAAATATTTTCTCAGTCCCTTTCTTTTTCTCTTCTTCTTCTGGAACCCCTATAATTCGAATGTTGGTGCGTTTAATGTTGTCCCAGAGGTCTCTGAGACTGTCCTCAGTTCTTTTCATTCTTTTTTCTTTATTCTGCTCTGCAGTAGTTATTTCCACTATTTTATCTTCCAGGTCACTTATCCGTTCTTCTGCCTCATTTATTCTGCTATTGATCCCATCTAGAGTATTTTTCATTTCATTTATTGTGTTGTTCATCATTGTCTGTTTCATCTTTATTTCTTCTAGGTCCTTGTTAACTGCTTCTTGCATTTTGTCCATTCTATTTCCAAGATTTTGGATCATCTTTACTATCATTATTCTGAACTCTTTTTCAGGTAGTTCCTGGTGGAGGGGACTAGTGCCTGTGTTGTGGTGTATGAGGCTAGATCTTGTCTCTCTAGTGGGCAGGTCCATGTCTGGTGGTGTGTTTTGGGGTGTCTGTGGACTTATTATGATTTTAGGCAGCCTCTCTGCTAGTGGGTGGGGTTGTGTTCCTGTCTTGCTATATGGTTGGCATAGGTTGTCCAGCACTGTAGCTTGCTGGTCGTTGAGTGAAGCTGGGTGCTGGTGTTGAGATGGAGATCTCTGGGAGATTTTCGCCGTTTGATATTATGTGGGGCTGGGAGGTCTCTTCTTGATGAGTGTTCTGAAGTTGGCTCTCCCACCTCAGAGGCAGAGTCCTGATTCCCGGCTGGAGGAGCAAGAGCCTTTCATCCACTCGGCTCTGAATAAAAGGGAGAGAAAGTAGAGAGAATTATTAGAAGTAGGAGGAAATAGGAAAGAAAGAAAGAAAGAAAGAAAGAAAGGAGGGAAGGAAGGAAGGAGGGAAGGAAGAAAGAAAGAAAGAAGAAAAGAAAGGAAGAAGGCAAGAAGGAAAGAAAGGAGGGAGGGAGGGAGGAGGGAAGGAAGGAAGGAATGAGGGAAGGAAGGAAAAAATACAGAAAGAAAGAAGATACAGTAAAATAAAGTATAATAAAGTTACTGAATTAAAAAATAATTATTTAGAGAAAAAAAGGGATGGATAGAACCTTAGGACAAATGGTGGAAGCAAAGTTATAGAGACAAAATCTTCCATAGAAGCATACACATATACCCTCACAAAAAAGGTAAAGGGGAAAAAATCATAAAACTTGCTCTCCGAGTCCACCTCCTCAATTTGGGATGATTCGTTGTCTAAAAGAGGGAAGGAAGGAAGGAAAGATAGAAAGAAGGTAAAGTATAATAGAGTTCTTTAAATTAAAATTAATTATTAAGAAATAAAAAAACAAAAACGGACGGATAGAACGCTAGGACGAATGGTGGAAGCCAACCTATACAGACAAGATCTCACACAGAAGCATACACATACACATTCACAAAAAGAGGAAAAGGGGAAAAAAATCATAGATCTTGCTCTAGAAGTCCGCCTCCTCAATTTGGGATGATTCGCTGTCTATTCATGTATTCCACAGTGGCAGGGTACATCAAGTTGATTGTGGAGCTTTAATCCGCTGTTTCTGAGGCTGCTGGGAGAGATTTCCCTTTTTATTCTTCATTCTCACAGCTCACAGGGGCTCAGCTTTCGATTTGGCCCTGCCTCTGCGTGTAGGTCGCTGGAGGGCGTCTGTTTTTTGCTCAGACAGGACGGGGTTAAAGGAGCCACTGACTCGGGGGCTCTGGCACACTCTGGCCGGGGGGAGGGAGGGGCACGGAGTGCGGGGCAGGCCTGCGGTGGCAGAGGCCAGCGTGACGTTGCACCAGCCTGAGGCCCGCTGTGTGTTCTCCCTGAGAAATTGTCCCTGGATCCCGGGAACCTGGCAGTGGTGGGCTGCACAGGCTCCCCGGAAGAGGGGTGTGGATAGTGACCTGTGCTCGCACACAGGCCCCTTGGTGGTGGCAGCAGCAGCCTTAGCGTCTCTCGCCCGTCTCTGGGGTCCGTGCTTTTAGCCGCGGCTCGCGCCCGTTTCTGGAGTTCCTTTAGGCAGCGCTCTTAAAACCCCTCTCCTCACGCACCAGGAAACACAGAGGCAAGAAAAAGTCTCTTGCCTCCTCAGCAGGTGCAGACTTTTCCCCGGACTCCCTCCCGGCTAGCCGTGGCGCACTAACCCCTTCGGGCTATGTTCAAGCCGCCAACCCCAGTCCTCTCCCTGAGCTCCGACCAAAACCGAAACCGAGCCTCAGCTCGAAGTCCT
>NW_006776922.1:73630-145308 GCF_000442215.2 Lipotes vexillifer | reverse complement strand
CGGCGGGTGAGCACACAAGCCTCTCGGGCTGGTGAGTGCCGGTCGGCACCGATCCTCTATGCGGGAATCTCTCCGCTTTGCCCTCCGCACCCCTGTTGCTGTGCTCTCCTCCGCGGCTCCGAAGCTCCCCACTCCGCCTCCCGCAATCTCTGCCCGCGAAGGGGCTTCCTAGTGTGTGGAGACCTTTCCTCCTTCACAGCTCCCTCCCACTGGTGCAGGTGCTGTCCCTATTCTTTTGTCTCTGTTTTTAATTAATTTTGTCTTTTGCCCTACCCAGATACGTGGGGAGTTTCTTGCCTTTTGGGAGGTCTGAGGTCTTCTGCCAGCATTCAGTAGGTGTTCTGTAGGAGTTGTTCCACATGTAGATGTATTTCTGGTGTATTTGTGGGGAGGAAGGTGATCTCCGCGTCTTACTCCTCCGACATCTTTCCACCGCCCCCAAGAGCATTTATAAAGTACCTTACTCCAGTCTTGCTGAATTTAATCTCTAAATGTGCACACAGACTCTTATATTGTTTCTTTTCCTGTGTACTTTCAAGGCTATCATTATTGTCTGGGTTGTTTTTGCTTATCATCAATAGTTTTAATTATCATTGATTGTATTGTTATTGCTACCATATTGGTACAGATACTTGTGATTCTATAGAAGAAGGAAAAGAGTAGGGGTATAAGAAAATGTGTATTGGATTCCATATGTTTCAGATTTTTCTTAATTTGTAATAACTTTGGAAGAATAGGTCTAAAATGGTTGAAGTTTTGAATTTTAGAATATTTTTTTGAACTGCAGTTTTTATGGCTTCTTTGTGCATGTAGTAAACAGAACTAGGTTAAACAAAGTACTACCCTCAGGAATTTTGCTTTAATAAACATATGGGAATGATTTGTAGTTAGTATATCAATGAATTATGTGTAATGAGATATTTATAAAGTATTTAAAGGTGCTTGGAAGCACTTTTTCTTTTAAGTAGTTTAGTATCTTCTCTACTATCTTGTTTACACTATTAGTTTGCTTATCAAACTCTTCTAAAATAATACTGAGGTCGATTTAATCTCAGCTCTTGTCTGAATTATCACAAATTCTTAATCATTGGGGTCCAAACTATAGTAAAATAAAATTTCCTTAATTCAGATCCCCCAATCAAAAACTTGTTATAGCCTGGATATAGTAGTCATGCTAAAAATATCTTTTTTTACCAGCTATTAAAGCACTTATATTTAATTAAAATAAGTGCTAAGATGGGTGAATGTAGGAACATCTAGGTTTTATGTATTTTAAAATGTCTTCTAAGTGTGCTATTGAATATATGAGAGTTAGGATATTAATTGAATTGGGCTCTTTACAAGAAAAGGGATTTGAATCTCTGTTAATAGTTTAAACAAAATTAGGGCAATAGTTGTGGTGACCTGCTTTCAGATGTTTTAAAAACTGCAGTAGCAATATTATTTGCATGTAAATTATGGGATTTTACAAATTTTTCTTATTAATTCATCAGAGTAAGAAAGTAAAGTGTTCATTAAAAGTTATACCGAGCATTCTTGATATGTTAATGGCGTTGCAACAGCTCTGAAAATAGTAAAACTTGAGGACCTCCTTCACAAGTTCTGAATTAATAATCATATAATGCATACATGCAAATGTATGATGCAGATTTTTTCTGTTTATATTATGATGCAATAGGCTCTAAGAAACAGCATTTTTTGTGTTAAGAAATGAAATTCTTCTAACGAGAAGCTGTAATGAATGTCAAAGTTAACCAAGACAGAGCACAACTATACCCAATAACAGGGTTGCTAGAGGCTTCTTATTTACTATTGATTCTCTTTGGGAAGGGGAAAAAAAGCTAGTTTTCTGCTTCAGTGCCTTTAACAATAATGATAATTTGTCTCTATTATGTAACTCATTGCTCTTCACTTATAGATCTTAGATTTTAGGAGTAAGAGCAAAGGAGGTAATAGCACAGAGGTCATTTGATCAACTAGAATAAAAAATTAGCTCTCTGGAATTTTTTAACTAATTAGAACTCTCTCCATCTCCTGTTCCCTTTACCATTATGGATGAGACAAGTAGAGACTGAACATTCATGTAACACTTTTTTCATAGCCAAACATCCAATGCACAATAGAAACTAGTGAAATCTGTTTAATTATTAGTAGTCTGCACTAATAGAAGGGGGCGGAAGCTTAGAAAAAATTTTAAAACCATTTGATTTTGGAAGGTAATTGTTTATTTCCATTGGATTATGAATGTTTTTAATCCAGGTATTCCCAGAGACTGCAGTTAACTAAAGGCTATTGAATAAAATATCTTGGTCAATGAATTTTCTAATTAACTAAGGATTAATTCAAGTATGTAATGAAACTGGGGCAAGGATACTTTGCATAACATGTCCAGAGCTTTAAGTTGTGCATAATTTTGTTTGTTGATCACTGACCCAATTGTGTCCATCTTGATTAAGGATTGCTGGTTGCAAATAACAAAGATATACGTCAAACTAAGTGAAAACAAAAAAGGAATTTATATTAAAGATACAAGAGTCCAGGCACATGAGGGAGTGTAACTAGGAATGAAAAGCTGTCAATGGCTATGGGAGCTTTCCACCCTCTTTCTCTCCTCCCTCCCCATCCCTGGAACCTAAGGGTCTCCTGTTTATCTCTGTTTCTTTCAGCTTGTATGCTTTATTCTTCTCACTCCCTCAGCACCTAGCCAAACATGGCTTACCCTAGAGCTCCCAAGTTTACATGTTCTAAATGCAGGAAATCAGCAGAGACTCATTAGCATTTCTGAATCCCAGTTCCCATTTTTGATTGACCCAGTTTGGACCAGATGTCAACCCAGGATTTGATTATCTACTGCTGGAGGGGCAAGATCATGTGGTATACACATGGCTATTTGGCCCCAACCCAATGAAGGGACATAAAGTTCCTATAGAAAGGGAGGTTGTGGGCTGAACAGAATCTCAAATGGAGTCTACCATGGAATATAATCAGAAATAGAGAACATTTGCCATATGCTTATCTTCATTCATAGAACAAGAAGGAACATTAGATATATTACCCAGTCTCTTCATATTAAGGAGAAGAAACCTGAGGCCCAGGGATGATTTTAAAAAATTATTGAAGGTCATATGAGAAGCTATGACTGAATCCTAGGTTTCTGGTTTCTAGTTGTTCCTAAATGTTACCAGCCAGGTAACCAGAGTATCCAATAAAATTTTAATACACTTAGAAAAACTCATAAAATATAAAGTAATATTTGATTTAATATTTTTGTCTAAGCAAAGTAAATATAGAGGAAAATCAAAATAATTCTCCCATGTCATTACAATGAAGCAGAAAACACCAGAAGTCCATGGGTTACACCCCTTTTTCTTTTTTTTTTTCAAAAGTAACTTTTTAAGAGAAGCATAAAAACAGAGGGTGGTTTGGAAGAATAAATAATTGGACTATATGGTTTAATGTTATTAGGCTTAAAGAAACAGTCATATAAATATGATATTTTGTCTATGGGGAAATCTAGATTATAAACTGAATCTGTTTTTCCCCTTTTGATCTATTCATTCACTTAATGTTTATTTATTGAATATCTGCTATGTACTCAGCTCTGTTTTAGGCACTGGGGATATAGTGATGGACAGAACAAAGTTCCTACACTCAGTGGAGTTTGCATTCTAGAGGATGATGCAGGCAGTGAAAACAAATAATATATAATATATAACATCAGAGTAATAAGGGCTGTGAGGTTGATAAACCAAGATAAATAAGGAAATAAAGAATACTAAATGATACTGTTTTAAATAACACTGGTCATGGAAGGTGCGAGACATGAATGAAGCAGGACATGTGAATATCAAGAAGAAGAGCATTTCAGACAGAGAGAACAGAATTTGCAAAGGCCCTGATGTGGGAGCTTGCTTGACATGTTCAAGAAACAGCAAGGAGACCAGTGTAATGTGTGTATGTATGTGTGTGTGTACACACATGTGTACATACACACATGTATTTTTTGAAATAATTTTAGATGCATAGGAAGTTGCAATAAATGTAAAGGGAGATCCTGTGTACCCTTCACCCAGCCTCCCCCAGTGCTATGGTGCATAATTATAGTACAATATCAAAATCCAGAAAACTGACATTGATCTTATTCATATTTCCCCACTTATATAAGCACTTGTGTGTGTATGTGTATGTACAGCTTAATGTAATCACTGCCACATCAAAATACTTAACTGTAGCATCACAAGGCTCTCTCATTCTAACCCTTTATAAAGCCACACTCACCTCCTTTGCCCTTTTCCCTAACCCTGACCTCTAATCTGTTCTCTATTTCTATAATTATGTTATTTCATGAATGTGGTAGAATGTTCCTTTTTATTCCTACTAATTTTCCTTGCTCTGATATCTACTTTATGCAAAAGTGCTTTCTTAAACAGTCATGCTTCAATAGTATACCTTTTTTTCCCATCCATTTACTTTCAACCTACACATGTCTTTGTTTGAAGTGAATTTCTTGCAGACAGCATATACTGGACCATGTTTTTTTTTTTAATCCACTTTGCCAATCTCTGTATTTTAATTGGTGAATTTAAGTTATTTATATGTTAAAATAATTATTGATATGTTAGGACTACTTCTTCAATTTTTAAAAATTGTGGTAAGATACACATAACATGAGATCTACCCTCCCAACAAAATTTTAAGAGTTCAGTATTATACAGGCTATCTCTAGAACTTTCTCATCTTGTATGACTGAAACTCTGTACTCATTTAACAGTAACTCCCTATTTTCCCCACCTCCGAGCTGTTGGCAACCACCATTCTACTTTTTGCTTCTGTGAGTCTGACTACTTTGGACTACTTTAGATACCCTATATAGGTAGAATCATGCACTATTTGTCCTTCTGTGACTGGTTTATTTCACTTAACATAATGGCCTTAAGATTTGTCAATGTTGTAGCACATAACAGGGTTTCCTTATTTTTTAAGGCCAAATAATATTCCATTGTATGTATTTACCATATTTTCTTTATCTATGTATTCATCAATGGACATTTAGGTTGTTGCCACCTCTTGAATATTGTAAATAATGCAGCAGTGAACATGGGAGTGCAAATATCTCTTAGTGATCCCATTTTCACTACTTTTGGACAAATACCCGGAAGTGGGATTGTTAGATCATATGGTAGTATTCAAAAAAAGTTTTAAGGAACCTCCATGCTGTTTTCCTTAGTAACTGCACTGTTTTACATTCCCACCAACATGGTACAAGGGTTCTAAACATTCTCTCCAACAATTGTTATTTTCCTTTTTTTTCCTTTTATTATAATGGCCATCCAAACAGGTGTGAGGTAATATCTTCATGTGGTTTTGGTTTGCATTTCCTTGATAATTAGCAGTGTTTGACCATCTTTTCATATACATCTTGGCCACTTGTATGTCTTCTTTGGGAAAAATGTTTATTCAGGTCATTTCTTTGTTTTTTAATTAAGATTGATTGATTGATTACTATTGAGTTGTAGGAGTTTTTTTATATATTTTGGAAATTAACCCCTTATCAGAAATAAGTCTTGCAAATATTTTCTCCCACTCCATATGTTGATTTTTCACTCTGTTGATCATCTGTTTTTCTGTGAATCTGCTTTTTAGTTTGATATACTCCCATTTGTCTATTTTTGCTTTTGTTGCCCTGTACTTTTGGTGTCATATCCAAGAAATCATTTATAAGATCAATATTATGAAGCTTTTCCTCTATGTTTCCTTTTAGGAGTTTTATGGTTTCAGGTCTTACATTTAAGTCTTTAATCCATTTTGAGTTGGTTTTTGTGTATGATATGTGATAAGTGTCCAGTTTCATTCTTTTGAATGTGGACATTAAGTTTTCCAATATCATTTACTGAAGAGACTGTCCTTTCCCCATTGCATGTTCTTACTACCCTGTCAAAGACGGTTGACAGTATATAGGTGAGTTTGTTCCTGGGCTCTCTGTACTCTTCCGTAGGTCTATATGTTTGTCTTTATGCTATACTGTTTTAATTAGTGTAGCTTTGTAATATATTTTGAAAACAGGAAATGTGAGGCCTTCAATTTTGTTCTGTTTGCTGTAAAAATGCCATTGGGATTTTGATAGGGATTGCATTCAATCTGTAGATTGCTTTGGGCAGTGTGGACATTTAAGCTATATTAAGCCTTCCAATCCATGAACATGAGATGTCTTTCCAATTATTTATGTAGTCTTTAATTTCTTCCAGCAATGTTTTTTGTTTTCAGTGTACAAGTCTTATGCTCCTTGATTAAATTTTTCCTAATTATTTTATTCTTTTTGATGCTGTTGTAATTGCAATTATGTTCTTAATTTTCTATCAGATTGTTCATTGTTAGTGTATGGAAATACAGCCGATTTTTTGATGTTGATTTTGTGTCCTGAACTGATTTCGATGCCTTTTAAATTTCTTTTACTTGCCTAATTGATCTAGCTAGTAGTAGTCTTCAATACTATGTTGAATTTACATGGTGAAAGCGGGCGTCCTTGCCTTATTCCTAAACTTAGAAAAAAAGCTTTCAGTTTTTTTACTCTTGAGCATGATGTTACTGTGGGATTTTTATATACAACCTTTATTATGTTGAGGTAATTTCCTTCCATTCCTAATTTGTTGAGTATTTTTATAATAAAAGAGTGTTGAAATTTGTCAAATGCTTTTTCTGCATCTATGAGATAATCATATTTTTTTCCTTTGTTCTGTTAATGTGATATATCACATTGATTTTCCTCTGTTGAACTATCCTTGAATCCCAGGGATAAATTCCACTTGTTTATGGTGTATGATCATTTTAATGTTCTATTGAATTCAGTTTGCTAATACCTTGTTTAGGATTTTTGCATCTGTATTCATCAGGGATATTGGTTTTCTTTCTTCTAATATCTTTTTACGCCTGTGGTATCATGGTAATGCTGGCCTCATAAATTGCGTTTGCAAGTGTTTCCTCCTTTTTGATTTTTTGAAAGAGTTTGAAAAGGACTGGTGCTCTTCTTTAATGTTTGGTAGAGTTCATTCATGAAACCATCTGGTCCTAAGCTTTTCATTGTTGGAACATTTTTGGTTATTCATTTACTCTCCTTACTAGTTATAGGTCTGTTCAGATTATCAATATATTCCTGATTTAATCTTGGTAGGTTGTATGTTTTTAGCAATTTATCCATTTCTTCCAGGTTATCCAGTTAGTTGGCATGTTATTATTTATATTAGTCCCCTATGATCTCTTGTAATACTTTTAATTTATGTGATATCAGTTTTGGTTGTAATGTCACCTCTTGAATTTCTTTTTTTATTTATTTGATTCTTCTTTCTATTTTCCTTAGTTACTCTAGCTGAAGGTTTTAAAATTTTGTTTTCATTTCAAAAGAACCAACTCTCAATTTTTTTTCTATTCTCTGTTTCATTTATTTCTGCTTTGATATTTATTATTTACTTCCTTCTTCTAACTTTGGGCATAGTATGCTCTTTTTATGGTTCCCTGAGATGTAAAGTTATGCCGATTATTTGAAATCTTTCTTCTTTTTTTAATGTCAGTGAATACTGGTATAAAATTCTCTCTTAGTACTGCTTTTACTGAATCTCACTTTTTGCTATGTTGTGTTTTCATTTTCATTTGTCTTAAGATACTTTCTTATTTCCCTTTTTTCATTCTTAAAACCATCTTAAGTTTGTTTTTTTAATTGAAATATAATTGGCATATAACACTTTGTAAGTTTCAGTTGTACAACATGTTGATTTGATACATTTATATGTTCAATATGATTATTACCATAGCATTAGCTAACACCTATATCATGTCACATAATTACCATTTTTGTGTGTGTGTGTGTGTGGTGGGAACAATTAAGATATAGTCTCTTAGAAACTTTGAAGTTTATAATATAATATTGTTGATTATAATCACTATGCTATATATTGGCACTCTAGGACTTATTTATTCACTTGTTCCCAGTTTGTACCCTTAATAAATGTATCCCCAACTTCCCTACTGCTAGCCTCTGGGAACCATGATTCTACTCTGTTTCTATGAGATGGCTTGTTTAGATTCTACATATAAGTGATATAATACAGTATTTGTCTTTCTTTGTCTGACTTATCTCACTTAGCATAATGTCCTCAATGTCCATTCATGTTGCTGCAAATGGCAGGATTTCCTCCTTTCTCATGGCTGAATAATGTTTCAATGTGTGTGTGTGTGTGTGTGTGTGTGTGTGAGTATATGTGTGTATGTATTGGTATATATTTATATTTATAGCTTCTATATCAAGTAACCTGTTAACAGATACTTAGGTTGTCTCCATATCTTGTCTATTGTGAATAATGCTGTAGTAAACATGGGAGTGCATATATTTCTTTGACATCTTGTTTTCATTTCCTTTGGATATATACTCATTAGTGGACTTGAAATGGTAGTGCTATTTTTAATTTTTTGAGAAATCTCCATATTACTTTCCATAGTAGCTGAAATAAATTATGTTCCTACCAACAGAGTACAAAGGTGCCCTTTTGACCACATCCTCGCCAACACATCTCTTATCTTCTTGATGGTAACCATTTTATTAGGTGTGAGGTGATATCTCGTGGTTTAGATTTGCATTTCCCTGATGATTAGTGATGTTGAACATCTTTTCATGTACCTGTTAGCCATTTGTATGTCTTCTTTGGAAAAATGTCTATTTAGTTCCTTTGCTCATTTTGTATTGTATTTTTTTTACACTGAGTTGTATGAATTATTTATATACTTTAGATGTTAACTCCTTATTTGGTATATGCTTTGCAAATATTTTCTCCCACTCCATAGGTTGCCTTTTCATTTTTTTGATTGTTACTTTTGTTGTGTAGCTTTTATATTTGATGTAGTTCTATTTGCTGATTTCTGCTTTTGTTGCTTGTGCTTTTGGTGTAATACCAAAAAACATTGCCCAGTCCAATGTTAAGGAGTTTCTTTCCTATGTTTTCTTCTAGGAGTTTTATGGTATCAGGTCTTATGTTTAAATTTGTATACCATTTCGAGTTAATTTTTGTGAGTGGTGTAAGATAGGGATCCAGTTTAATTTTTCTGCATCTGATTATCCAGTGTTCCTAATACCATTTGTTGAAGAGACCATCCTTTCGTCATTGAGTGTTCTTGGCACCCTTGTCAAACATTGGTTGAACATATATGTGGGGTTTATTTCTGGGCTTTCAATTGTATTCAGTTGCTCTGTGTGTCTATTTTATGCCAGTCAGTCCCATACTGTTTTGATTATTATAACTTTGTAGTATAGTTTGAAATCAGGAAGTGTGATGATTCCAACTTTGTTCTTTTTTCTTATGATTCCTTTGGCTATTTTGAGTCTTTTGTGGTTCCATGCAAATTTTATGATTGTTTATATTTCCTTTCTGGTTAAAAAATGCCATTGGAATTTTGATAAGGATTCCATTTAATCTACAGAAGGCTTTGGATAGTTGGGCATTTTAATGATATTAATTCTTCCAATCCATGAACACAGGATGTCTTTCCATTTGGTTGTGTCTTTTCAATTGTTTTCATCAAGGACTTGTAATTTTCATTGTACAGATATCTTCTAAAGACAGTTGACCCTTGAACAACATGTGTTTGAATTGTGCTGGTCCACTTATACATGGATTTTTTTCAATAGTAAATACTACAGTATTACATAATCCACAGTTGGTTGAATCCGTGGATGTGGAACGGGGGGTACAGGGAAACCACATACATGGAAGGCATATAACTATAAGTTATATGCAGATTTTTGGCTGCACAGAGCATCAGCTCCCCAAGCCCAACTTTGTTCAAGGGTCAACTGTATTTTATTGTTTTTGATGATGTTGTGAATGGCTTAGTTTTTTTTCCAGATGTTTTGTTGTTAAAGAAAAAGAAACTGATTTCTGTATGTTGATTTTATATCCTGCAACTTTACTGAGTTTGTTGATGAGTTACAATATTTTTATGGTTGACTCATTAGACTTTTTCTGAGTATCAGATCATATCATCTGCAGATAATGACAATTTTCCTTTTTCCTTTCCAATTTGGATGTTTATTATTTATTTATTTTTCTATTTATTTATTTATTTTTGTCTTGCTAAATTGCTCTCTAGTGAGGACTGACAGTACTATGTTGAATAAGAGTGGTCTGAGTGGGAATCCTTGGCTTTTTCCTGACCTTAGAGGAAAAGCTTTCAAATTTTCACTGCTGAGTATAATGTTAGCTGTGGGATTGTCATATGGCCTTTATTATATTGAAGTATGTTCCTTCTATACCCAGTTCATTGAGGGTTTTAGTTTTGAACACATATTGTATATTGACAAATGCTTTTTCTGCATCTTCAGGGATAATCATATAATTTTTTATTTTCTGCTAATATGGTGTATCACCTTTATTGATTTGCATAATTGAACCATCCTTGCATTACAGGGATAAATCCCACTTGCTTATGATGTAAAATCCTTTTAATGTATTGTTGACATCAGTTTGCTAATATTTTGTTTAGAATTGCTGTGTCTGTATTCATCAGGGATATTGGTCTATAGTTTTATTTACCTGTAGACTCCTAATCTAGCTTTGGTATCAGGGTAATGCTGGCCTTGTAAAATGAATTTAAAAGTGTTCCTTCCTTTTCAATTTTTTGGAAGAGTCTGAGAAGGATTGGTATTAATTTTTCTTTAACATTTGGTAGAATTAACCAATGAAACCATCTGGTCCTGGGGTTTTCTATGCTGGGAAGCTTTTGATTACTGATTCAGTCTCCTTAATAATTATTGGTCTGATCACATTATCTGTTTCCTCCTGAGTCAATCTTGGTAGGTTGTATATTTGGGGAAATTTATTTGTTTCTTATAGGTCATCCAGTTGGTTGGCATATACTGTTCCTAGTAGTCTCTTATGATCCTATGTATTTCTTTTATTTTTTAACATCTTTATTGGAGTTTAATTGTTTTCCAATGTTGTGTTAGTTTCTGCTGTATGACAAAGTAAATCAGCTATACATATACATATATCCCCATATCCCCTCCCACTTGCATCTCCCTCCCACCCTCCGCATCCCACCCCTCTAGATGGTCACAAAGTACCAAGCTGGTCTCCCTGTGCTATGCAGCTGCTTCTGACTAGCTATCAATTTTACATTTGGTAAGGTATATATGTCAGTGCTACTCTCTCACTTCATCCCAGTTTACCCTTCCCCCTCCCCGTGTCCTCAAGTCCCTTCTCTACATCTGTGTCTTTATTCCTGTCTTGCCCCTGGGTTCTTCAGATCCATTTTTTTTTTTATTCCATATATATATGTTAGCATACAGTATTTGTTTTTCTCTTTCTGAATTAACCCACTCTTTATGGCACTCTCTAGGTCCGTCCAACTCACTACAAATGACTCAACTTCATTTTCTTTTATGGCTGAGTAATATTCCATTGTATATATATGTGCCACATCTTCTTTATCCATTCATCTGTTGATGGACATTTAGGTTGCTTCCATTTCCTATGTATTCTAAATACAGCTGCCATGAACACTGTGGTACATGACTCTTTTTTAATTATGGTTTTCTCAGGGTATATGCCAAAGAGTGGGATTGCTGAGTCATATGGTAGCTCTATTTTTTGTATTTTAAGGAACCTCCATACTGTTCTCTGTAGTGGCTGTATCAATATACATTCCCACCAACAGTGCAAGAGGGTTCCCTTTTCTCCACACCCTCTCCAGAAATGATTGTTTGTAGATTTTTTGATGATGGCCATTTTGAAACGTGTGAGATGATATCTCATTGTAGTTTTGATTTTCATTTCTCTAATGATTAGTGATGTTGATCATCCTTTTATATGTTTGTTGACCAGCTGTATATCTTCTTTGGAGAAATGTTTATTTAGGGCTTCTGCCCATTTTTGGATTGGTTGGTTTGTTTTTTGGATATTGAGCTGCATGAGCTGTTTGTATACTTTGGAGATTAATCCATTTTCAGTTGCTTCATTTGCAAATATTTTCTCCCATTCTGAGGATTCTCTTTTCATCTTGCTTATGGTTTCTTTTGCTCTGCAAAAGCTTTTAAAGTTTCATTAGGTCCCATTTGTTTATTTTTGTTTTTATTTCCATTTCTCAAGGTGGTGGGTCAGAAAGGATCTTGCTGTCATTTATGTCTAAGAGTGTTCTTCCTATGTTTTCCTCTGAGTTTTATGGTGTCTGGCCTTCCACTTAGGTCTTTAAACCATTTTGAGTTTATTTCTTATACGGAATTAGGGAGTGTTGTGATGTCATTCTTTCACATGTAGCTCTCCAGTTTTTCCAGCACCACTTATTGAGGAGACTGTCTTTTCTCCATTGCATATTCTTGCCTACTATATCAAAGATAAGGTAACCATATGGCATTGGTTTACCTCTGGGCTTTCTATTCTGTTCCAATGATCTATATTGCTGTTTTTGTTCCAGTACCATAATGTCTTGATTACTGTAGCTTTGTAGTACAGTCGGAAGTAAGGGAGCCTGATTCCTCCACCTCCGTTTTTCTTTCTCAAGATTGCTTTGGCTATTCAGGGTCTTTTGTGTTTCCATACAAATTGTGAAATTTTTTCTTCTGGTTCTGTGAAAAATGCCAGTGGTATTTTGATAGGGATTGCATTGAATCTGTAGATTGCTTTGGGTAATATAGCCATTTTTACAATGTTGACTCTTCTAATGCAAGAACATGGTATATATCTCCATCTGTTCATATCTTTTTTTTTTTTTTTTTGCGATACGCGGGCCTCTCACTGTTGTGACATCTCCCATTGTGGAGCACAAGCTCCGGACATGCAGGCTCAGCGGCCATAGCTCATGGGCCCAGCTGCTCCACGACATGTGGGATCTTCCTGGACCGGGACATGAACCAGTGTCCCCTGCATTGGCAGGAGGACTCTCAACCACTGTGCCACCAGGGAAGCCCTGTTCATATCATTTTTAATTTCTTGCATCAGTGTCTTATAATTTTCTGCATACAGGTCTTTTGTCTCCTTAGGTAGGTTTTTTCCTAGGTAGTATATGCTTTTTGTTGCATGGTAAATGGGAGTGTGTCCTTAATTTTTCTTTCAGATTTTTCATCATTAGTGTATAGGTACGCCAGAGATTTCTGTGCATTAATTTTTTATCCTGCAACTCTACCAAATTCATTGATTAGCTCTAGTAGTTTTCTGGTAGCATCTTTAGGATTCTCTATGTATAGTATCATGTCATCTGCAAAGAGTGACAGATTTACTTCTTTTCTGATTTGGATTCCTTGTATTTCCTTTTCTTCTCTGATTGCTGTGGATAAAACATCCAAAACTATGTTGATTAATAGCAGTGAGAGTGGGCAACCTTGTCTTGTTCCTGATTGTAGAGGAAATGCTTTCAGTTTTTCACCCTTGAGAATGAAGTTGGCTGTGGGTTTGCCATATATGGCCTTTATTATGTTGAAATATGTTTCCTCTATGCCTTCTTTGTGGAGGGATTTATCGTAAATGGGTGTTGAATTTTGTCAAAAGGTTTTTCTGAATCTACTGAGTTGATCATATGGTATTTATCATTCCATTTGTTAATATGGTGTATCACAATGATGGATTTGCATATATTGGAGAATCCTTGCATTCCTGGGATAAACCACACTTGGTCATGGTGTATGATCATTTTAATGTTCTGCTGGATTCTGTTTCCTAGTATTTTGATGATATTTGTATCAACGTTCATCAGTGATACTTGCCTCCAGTTTTCTTTTCTTGTGACATCTTTGTCTGGCTTTGCTATCAGGGTTATGGTGGCCTCATAGAATGAGTTTGGGAGTGTTTCTCCCTCTGCTATGTTTTGGAAGAGTTTCAGGTGGATAGGTGTTAGCTCTTCTCTAAATGTTTGATAGAATTTGCCTGAGAAGCCATCTAGACCTGGGCTTTTGTTTGCTGGAAAATTTTGATCACAGTTTCCATTTCAGTGCTTGTGATTGGTCTGTTTATATTTTCTATTTCTTCCTGGTTCAGTCTCAGAAGGTTGTGCTTTTCTAAGAATTTGTCCATTTCTTCCTGGTTATCCATTTTATTGGCATACAGTTGCTTGTAGTTATCTCTCATGATCCTTTGTATTTCTGCAGTGTCAGTTGTTACTTCTCCTTTTTCATTTCTAATTATATTGATTTGAGTCTTCTCCCTGTTTTCTTGATGAGTCTAGCTATCAATTTTGTTTATCTTCTCAAAGAACCAGCTTTTCGTTTCATTGATCTTTGCTATCATTTCCTTCATTTCTTTTTCATTTATTTCTGATCTGATCTTTATGATAACTTTCTTTCTGCTAACTTTGGTTTTTTTTTTTTTTTGTTCTTCTTTATCTAATTGCTTTAGGTGTAAGGTTAGGTTGTTCATTTGAGATGTTTCTTGTTTCTTAAGGTAGGATTGTATTGCTGTAAACTTCCCTGTTAGAACTGCTTTTGCTGCATCCCATAGAATTTGGGTCATTGTGTTTTCAATGTTATTTGTTTCTAGGTATTTTTTGATTTCCTCTTTGATTTCTTCAGTGATCTCTTGGTTATCAAGTAGTGTATTGTTTAGCTTCCATGTGTTTGTATTTTTTACAGATCTTTCCTGTAATTGATATCTAGTCTCATAGCGTTGTGGTCAGAAAAGATACTTGATATGATGTCAATTTTCTTAAATTTACCGAGGCTTGATTTTTGACCCAAGATATGATCTATCCTGGAGAATATTCCATGAGCACTTGAGAAGAAAGTGTATTCTGTTGTTTTTGGATGGAATGTCCTATAAGTATCAGTTAAGACCATCTTGTTTAAAGTATCATTTAAAGCTTGTGTTTATTTATTTTCATTTTGGGTTATCTGTTCATTGGTGAAAGTTGGGTGTTAAAAATCCCCTACTAGGATTGTGTTACTGTCGGTTTCCTCTTTTATGGCTGTTAGCATTTTCCTTATGTATTGAGGTGCTCCTTTGTTGGGTGTGTACATATTTACAATTGTTATACCTTCTTCTTGGATCAACCCCTTGATCATTATGTAGTGTCCTTCTTTGTCTCTTGTAATAGTCTTTATTTTAATGTCTATTTTGTCTGATATGAGAATTGCTACTCCAGCTTTCTTTTGATTTCCATTTGCATGGACTATCTTTTTCCATCCCATCACTTTCCGTTTGTTTGTCTCCCTGTGTCTGAAGTGGGTCTCTTGTAGACAGCATATATATGGGTCATGTTTTTGTATCCATTCAGCCATTCTATATCTTTTGGTTGGAGCATTTAATCCATTTACATTTAAGGTAATTATCGATATGTATGTTCCTATTCCCATTTTCTTAATTGTTTTGGGCTTGTTATTGTAGGTCTTTTCCTTCTCTTGTGTTTCCTGCCTAGAAGAGTTCCTTTAGCGTTTGTTGTAAAGCTGGTTTGGTGGTGCTGAATTCTCTTAGCTTTTGCTTGTCTGTAAATGTTTTAATTTCTCCGTGAAATCTGAATGAGGTTCTTGCTGTGTAGAGTAATCTTGGTTGTAGGTTTTTCTCCTTCATCACTTTAAATATGTCCTGCCTCTCCCTTCTGTTTTGCAGATTTTTTGTTGTAAGATCAGCTGTTAACCTTATGAGGATTTCCTTGTGTGTCTTTTGATGTTTTTCCCTTGCTGCTTTTAATATTTGTTCTCTGTATTTAATTTTTGATAGTTTGATTAATATGTATCTTGGTGTGTTTCTCCTTGGTCTTATCTTGTATGGGACTCTCTGTGCTTTCTGGACTTGATTAACCATTTCCTTTCCCATATTAGGGAATTTTTTTACCTATAATCTCTTCAAATATTTTCTCAGTCCCTTTCTTTTTCTCTTCTTCTCCTGGGACCCCTATAATTCAAATGTTGGTGTGTTTAATGTTGTCCCGGAGGTCTCTGAAACTGTCCTCAGTTCTTTTCATTCTTTTTTCTTTATTCTGCTCTGCACTAGTTATTTCCACTATTTTATCTTCCACGTCACTTATCCGTTCTTCTGCCTCAGTTATTCTGCTCTTGATTACTTCTAGATTAATTTTAATTTCAGTTATTGTGTTGTTCATCACAGTTTGTTTCCTCTTTAGTTCTTCTAGGTCTTGGTTAAATGTTTCTTGTATTTTCTTCATTCTATTTCCAAGATTTTGGATCATCTTTACTATCATTATCCTGAACTCTTTTTCAGGTAGACTGCCCATTTCCTCTTCATTTGTTTGGTCTGGTGTGTTTTTCCCTTGCTCCTTCATCTTCTGTGTGTTTCTCTATCTTCTCTTTTTGCTTAACTTACTGTGTTTTGCAGTCTCCTTTTCCCACACTGCAGGTTCGTAGTTCCCGTTGTTTTTGGTGTATGTCCCCAGTGGCTGTTTGGTTCAGTGGGTTGTGTAGGCTTCCTGTTTGAGGGGAATAGTGCCTGTGTTATGGTGGATGAGGCTGGATCTTGTCTTCTGGTGGGCAGGTCGACATCTGGTAGTGTGTTTTGGGGTGTCTGTGGCCTTATTATGAGTTTAGGCAGCCTCTCTGCTAATGGATTTGGTTGTGTTCCTGTCTTGGTAGTTGTTTGGCATAGGGTGTCCAGCACTGTAGCTTGCTGGTCATTGAGTGCAGCTGTGTCTTGGCCTTGACATGGAGATCTCTGGGAGATTTTTTTCCGCTTGATATTACATGTAGCTGGGAGGTCTCTTGTGAACCAGTGTCCTGAACTTGGCTCTCCCATCTCAGCAGCACTGCCCTGACCCCTAGCTATCATCTACATGGCTCAGAATAAAATGGAGAAAAGAAAGAAAGAAAGAATGAAAGAAAGAGGAAGATAAAGTAAAAGAAAAGTTATTAAAATAGAATATAAAAAATAATTATTAAAAAAATTAAAAAGTAATAAAAAATAAAGAAAGAAAGAAAAGAGCAACCAAACCGAAACACAAATCCACCAATGATAACAAGTGCTAAAATCTATACTAAAAACAAACAAACAAACAAACAAAAAACGGACGGAGAGAACCCTAGGACAAATGGTGAAAGCAAAGCTATACAGACAAAATCACAAACAGAAGCATACACAGACACACTCGCAAAACGAGAAAAAGGGAAAAATATATATACATCGTTGCTCCAAAGTCCACCTCCTCAATTTGGGTGATTCGTTGTCAACTCAGGTTTTCCACAGATGCAGCGTACATCAAGTTGATTGTGGAGATTTAATCCACTGCTCCTGATTCTGCTGGGAGACATTTCCCTTTCTCTTCTTTTTTTGCACAGCTCCTGGGGCTCAGCTTGGGATTTGGACCCACCTCTGCATGTAGGTCATGTGAGGGCATCTGTTCTTCACTGAGACATGACAGGGTTAAAGCAGCAGCTGATTCAGGGGCTCTGGCTCACTCAGGCCAGGGTGAGGGAGGGCACGGGATGTGGGGAAAGCCTGCGCCGGCAGAGGCAGGCGTGACGTTGCACCACCCTGAGGTGTGCCTTGTGTTCTCCTGGGGAAGTTGTCCCTGGATTATGGGACCCTGGCAGTGGCAGGCTGCACATGCTTCCAGGAGGGGAGGTGTGGATATTGACCTGTGCTTGCACACAGGCTTCTTGGTGGCTGCAGCAGTAGCCTTAGCATCTCATGCCCGTCTCTGGGGTCCATGATGATAGCCGTGGCTTTTGCCCGTCTCTGGAGCTCTTTTAAGCAGCGCTCTTAACCCCCTCTCCTCACGCACCCAGAAACAAAGAGGCAAGAAAAAGTCTCTTGCCTCTTCGGCTGCTCCAGACTTTTTCCCAGACTCCCTCTTGGCTAGCTGTGTTGCACTAGCCCCTTCAGGCTGTGTTCACGCAGCCAACCCAATCCTCTCCCTCGGATCCTATGGTAGTCGGAGCCTGAGTTCCCAGCCCCCACTCTTCCAAGAGGGTAAGCAAACAAGCCTCTCGTGCTGGTGAATGCTGGTCAGCCCCAATCCTCTGTGCGGGAATCCCTCCACTTTGCCCTCCGCAACCCTGTGTTGCACTCTCCTCTGTGGCTCTGAAGTTTCCCCCTCCACCTCCCCCCATCTCCACCCACGAAGCGCCTTCCTAGTGTGTGGAAACCTTTCCTCCTTCACAGCTCCCTCCCACTGGTGCAGGTCCTCTCCCTATTCTTTTGTGTCTCCTTTTTCTTTTTTCTTTTGCTCTACCCAGTTATGTGGGAGAGTTTCTTGCCTTTTGGGAGGTCTGAGTTCTTCTGCCAGCGTTCAGTAGGTTTTCTGTAGGAGTTGTTCCACATGTAGATGTATTTCTGATGTATTTGTGGGGAGGAAGGTGATCTCCACATCTTACTCTTCCGCCATCTTGAAGCTCCTCCGAATGTTCTTAATGGCGTCTAGAATCGTGAATCCTTTCCAGAGGGCTTTCAATTTGCATTTCTCAGTTCCATCAGAGGAATCGCTATTTATGGCAGCTATAGCCTTATGAAATGTATTTCTTACATAATAAGACTTGGAAGTTGAAATTACTCTTTAATCCTCGGGCTGCAGAAGAGATATTGTGTTAGCAGGCATGAAAACAATGTAAATCTCATTGTACATCTCCAGCAGAGCTCTTAGGTGACCAGGTGCATTGCCAATGAGCAGTAATATTTTGAAAGGAATCTTTTTTCTGATTGGTATGTCTCAACATTGGGCTTAAAGTATTTAGTTAACCATATTGTAAACAGATGTGCTGTCATCCAGACTTCGTTTTTCTCTTTATAGAGCACAAGCAGAGTATATTTAGCATAATTCTTTTTTTTTTTTTTTTTTTTGAAGATGTTGGGGGTATGAGTTTATTAATTAATTAATTTATTTTTGCTGTGTTGGGTCTTAGTTTCTGTGCGAGGGCTTTCTCTAGTTGTGGCAAGCGGGGGCCATTCTTCATCGCGGTGCGCAGGCCTCTCACTATCGCGGCCTGTCTTGTTGCGGAGCACAGGCTCCAGACGCGCAGGCTCAGTAGTTGTGGCTCACGGGCCTAGTTGCTCTGCGGCATGTGGGATCTTCCCAGACCGGGGCTCGAACCCGTGTCCCCTGCATTAGCAGGCGGACTCTCAACCACTGCGCCACCAGGGAAGCCCCAATTTAGCATAATTCTTAAGGGCCCTAGGATTTTGGGAATGGTTTCAACTTAAAGTCACCAGCTGCATTACCCCTTACGACAGCCTGTTCTTTGAATCTTTGAAGTCAGGCATTGACATCTCCTATGTAGCTATGAAAGTCCTAGATGACATCTTCCAATATAGACATTGAAAATCTGTTGCTTAGGGTAGGTAACCACCTTCATTAAGTATTTTAGCTAGATCTTCTGGGTAACTTGCTGCAGCTTCTCCATCAGCACTTGCAGCTTCACCTTGCATTTTTATGTTATGTAGATGACTTCTTTCCTTAAACATCATGAACCCCTGCCAGCCTCAAATTTTTCTTCTGCAGCTTCCTTACCTCTCTCAGCATTCATAGAATTTTAGAGAGTTAGGGCGTTGTGCTGGATTAGGCTTTGGCTTAAGGAAGCTTTCTCCACATCAACAATAATGTTATTTCACTTATCATCCATGTGTTTACTGGAGTAGCACTTTTTAATTTGCTTCAAGAATTTTTCCTTCACATTCACAACTTGGCCAACTGTTTGTCACCAAAGGCCTAGCTTTTGGCCCATCTCAGTTTTCAACATGCCTTCCTCACTAAGCTTAATCATTTCTAGCTTTTGATTTATAGTGAGAGATGTGCAACTCTTCCTTTCACTTAGAGGCCATTGTAGGGTTATTAATTGGCCTAATTTAAATATTGATATGTCTCAAGGAACAGGGAGGCATGAGGAGAGGAAGGGAAATGGAGGAACAGCTGGATGGTAGAGCAGTCAGAACACACACAACATTTACCAGTTAACTTCTCTGCCTTATGTGGGTGCAGTTTGTAGTGCTCCAAAACAATTACAATAGAAACAATCAAAGATCACTAATCACAGATCACTGTAAAAAATACAATAATCATGAAAAACTTTGAAATATTGCAAGAATTACCAAAATGTGGCACAGAGAAACAAAGTGAGCAAATGCTGCTGGGAAAGAGGCACCAATAGACCTGCTCAATGCAGGGTTGCCACAAACCTTCAGTTTGTAAAATACACAGTATCTGCAAAGTGCCATAAAGTGAAGCACAATAAAATGAGGTATGCACAATAAAATGAGGTATTTTATGTATTTGGATGTCCAGTTCTCTCGCCAGGTTTGGGAAGTTCTTGACTATTACTTCTCTAAGTAAGTTTTCTGCTCCCTTCTTCCTCTCTTCTTAGGATTCTTGATTATTCTAATATTTGTTCTTTTACTGGAATCCAATATACCATGTAGGCTTTCCTTGGTCTTTTTCATATTCTATTTCTTTGTTCACCTCTAACTGGGTAAATTAAAAATTCCTATCCTCTAACTAACTTATTCAGGATTCCATTTGCTCTATTGTAGCGCAGATGCTCTCTATTGCATTTTTAATTTCATTTATTGTGTACTTCAGCAGCAGAATTTCTATATGGTTCTTTTATATGTTTCCCATTTCATTTTGATCAAGTATGTTTTCAAGACCTTGTTGAATTGTTTTTCTGAGTTTTCTTGTAGCTCATTTTTTTAAATTAAAAAAAATTATTATTATTTAACATCTTTATTGGAGTATAATTGCTTTACAGTGGTCTGTTAGATTCTGCTTTATAACAAAGTGAATCATTTATACATATACATATATTGCCATATCTCTTCCCTCTTGCATCTCCCTGCCTCGCACCCTCCCTATCCCACCGCTCTAGGTGATCACAAACCACTGAGCGGATATCCCTGTCCTATGTGGCTGCTTCCCACTAGCTATCTATTTTACGTTTCGTAGTGTATATATGTCCATGCCACTCTCTCACTTTGTCACAGCTTACCCTCCCCCCTCCCCATATCCTTAAGTCCATTCTCTAGTAGGTCTGTGTCTTTATTCCCATCTTACCTCTAGGTTCTTCATGACCTTTATTTTTTCTTAGATTCCATATATATGTGTTAGCATACAGTATTTGATTTTCTCTTTCTGACTTACTTAACTCTGTATGACAGACTCTAGGTCCATTCACCTCACTACAAATGTCTCAATTTCATTTCTTTTTATGGCTGAGTAATATTCCATTGTATATATATGCCACATCTTCTTTAACCATTCATCTGATGATGGACACTTAGGTTGCTTCCATGTCCTGGCTATTGTAAATAGAGCTGCAATGAACATTTTGGTACATGACTCTTTTTGAATTATGGTTTTCTCAGGGTATATGCCCAGTAGTGGGATTGCTGGGTCGTATGGTAATTCTATTTTTAGTATTTTAAGGAACCTCCATACTGTTCCCCATAGTGGCTGTATCAATTTACATTCCCACCAAAAGTGCAAGAGTGTTCCCTTTTCTCCACACTGTCTCCAGCATTTACTGGTTCTAGATTTTTTGATGATGGCTATTCTGACTGGTGTGACTGATGGCTATTCTACAACTACTCATTGTAGTTTTGATTTGCATTTCTCTAATGATTAATGATGTTGAGCATTCTTTCATGTGTTTGTTGGCAATCTGTATGTCTTCTTTGGAGAAATGTCTATTTAGGTTTTCTGCCCATTTTTGGATTGGGTTGTTTGTTTTTTTTTGTTATTGAGTTGCATAAGCTACTTGTAAATCTTGGAGATTAATCCTTTGTCAGTTGCTTCATTTGCAAATATTTTCTGCCATTCTGAGGGTTGTCTTTTGGTCTTGTTTATGGTTTCCTTTGCTGTGCAAAAGCTTTGAAGTTTCATTAGCTCCCATTTGTTTATTTTTCATTTTATTTCCATTTCTCTAGGAGGTGGGTCAAAAAGGATGTTGCTGTGATTTATGTCATAGAGTGTTCTGCCTATGTTTTCCTCTAAGAGTTTGATAGTGTCTGCCCTTATATTTAGGTCCTTAATCCATTTTGAGTTTATTGTTGTGTATGGTGTTAGGGATAGTTCTAATTTCATTCTTTTACATGTAACTGTCCAGTTTTCCCAGCACCACTTATTGAAGAGGATGTCTTTTCTCCACTTTCCTCCACTTGCCTCCTTTTTCAAAGATAAGGTGACCATATGTGGGTGGGTTTATCTCTGGGCTTTCTATCCTGTTCCATTGATCTATATTTCTGTTTTTGTGTCAGTACCATACTGTCTTGATTACTGTAGCTTTGTAATATAGTCTGAAGTCAGGGAGCCTGATTCCTCCAGCTCTGTTTTTCTTTCTCAAGATTGCTTTGGCTATTCGGGTCTTCTGTGTTTCCATACAGATTGTGAAATTTTTTGTTCTAGTTCTGTGAAAAATGCCAGTGGTAGTTTGATAGGGATTGCATTGAATCTGTAGATTGCTTTGGGTAGTTGAATCATTTTCACAATATTAATTCTTCCAATCTAAGAACATGGTACATCTGTCCATCTATTTGTATCATCTTTAATTTCTTTCATCAGTGTCTAATAATTTTCTGCATACAGGTCTTTTGTCTCCTTAGGTAGGTTTATTCCTAGATATTTTATTCTTTTTGTTGCAATGGTAAATGGAAGTGTTTTCTTAATTTCACTTTCATATTTTTCATCATTAGTGTATAGGAATGCCAGAGATTTCTGTGCATTAATTTTGTATCCTGCTACTTTACCAAATTCATTGACTAGCTCTAGTAGTTTTCTGAAAGCATCTTTAGGATTCTCTATGTATAGTATCATGTCATCTGCAAACAGTGACAGCTTTACTTCTTCTTTTCCAATTTGGAATCCTTTTATTTCTTTTTCTTCTCTGATTGCTGTGGCTAAAACTTCCAAAACCATGTTGAATGATAGTGGTGAGAGTGGGCAACCTTGTCTTGTTCCTGATCTTAGTGAAAATGGTTTCAGTTTTTCATCCTTGAGGGCGATGTTGGCTGTGGGTTTGTCATATATGGCCTTTATTATATTGAGGAAAGTTCCCTCTATGCCTACTTTCTGCAGGGTTTTTATCATAAGTCGGTGTTGAATTTTGTCGAAAGCTTTCTCTGCATCTATTGAGATAATCATATGGTTTGTTTCTCATTGAGTTTCCTAAAGAAACAGCACTTTTGAATTCTTTATCAGCTAGATCACAAAATTTCATGCCTTTAACTCTGTTATTGGGGAATTATTATTTTCCTTTTGTGATGTTATATTTCCTTGATTTTTCACATTCCTTGTACTTTTGTTTTGTTCCTTTTCATTTAAAATAGAAGATATATCCTTAAATCTTTACTAGTTACCTTCAGGATACAGTATTCTGTTTGATGGTGTTGTTATTATCTTGGGTTTTCTCCCTCTTTGTATCAGTACACCTGCTCCACTCTTCTTGCGCCCTCTTGTGGCAGCATTCTTAAGTTTTATGTCTTCTCTGACTCTTACAACTCATCAGCCTGGCTACTGGAAACTCTCTTTAATTTTCCAGAAAGTGGCACTATACCTCAAGTTTGTGCTTTCTCCCTTGCCCATAGACTGGGGCCTGTTTTGTGTGTGTACTCCCTTGTTTTTTGGAGCTCTCTATCATGCATCACACATGGCGGCACACAGGAATTGGCCTCAGAGTGGGAGGAGGTGTGGGTTTAGCACTCTGCATGTTGGGAGCCTGAGGATCCAGAAGAGAGATCCCTGGGTGTGGTAATCCCAGAGGCTCATGGGCGGGCTTGCTGCTGAACTCCCTTTAATGCCCTTTGAAATTCTTATCTGCCTCTTTCCCAATATCCTTCCTCCTCCTCAGTCTCACCTCAGTACTTTGCGTACTCTTGGAGAAAAATGAGTTTCACCAGCTGCATCCCACAAAACTGGGGAAGCCAGTCACTCACTCACTGTTCTCCTTTTCCCCTGAGGGAGAAATCACTGCAGCCAGGTAAATCAGCCCCAGGCAGTATATCTTTGGTGAGGGGGAACATTTTTTTTCCTCCAATGACATGCTGGAATCTCCCCTCAGGAAGGATGGACTTCTGCAAATTCTCTCTTGTGAGTGGGAATCTGTCCAGTTCAGCATCTCCAGGTTTTTTCCTAAACATGGTGAGAGGAACCTGGGCAGGTTTGCTGTTTTCTGGCTCTGCAGGTTCCAAAGTCTGTACCAAGGTCTGTCTGCCTATTGCCAGATGCACAGGTGGGTGAGACTCCTCCTGGGTCCATTGGTATATGGTGCTAGATCCTACAATAATTCTTTTGTTCATGAATAGGTGTCTAATTCATTGTCAGAAAGTGGGCTTAATAAGCGAAACTTCTTACACCACATGATGCTCTAATTTCCCTTTTGATTTATTCTTTGACACATTGATTGCTCAAGAATGTGCTGATTAATGTCTACATATTTGTGAATTTTCCAACTTTCTTTCTGCTATTCATCTCTAATTTCATTCCATTGAGGTAAGAATAGATACTTGATATGTTTTCAATCTTCTTAAACTTATTAAGATATGTTTTGTCACGTAACATGTGATTTACCCCAGAGAATGTTCCATGTGGGTTTTATATATGTCTGACAGGTCCACAGTGTTCTAAAGTGGCCTATAGTGTTGTTCAGGTTCTCTGTTTCCTTACTGGTCTTCTGTATGGATGTTCTATTTATTAGTGTTGAAAAATCCTAGTATTGTTGTGTTGCTATCTATTTCTCCTTTCAGTTCTGTCAACATTTGCTTAATATATTTGGGTGCTCTGATGTTGGGTCCATGTATATTTATAATTGTTATATATTTCTATAGAATTGACCCTTTTACCATTATAAATGTCCTTCTTTGTCTCTTATGACAGTTCTTAACTTAAAGTCTGTTTTGTTTGATACAAATATGGCTACCTCTACTCTTTTTGTTACCATTTGGATGGAACGTATTTTTGCATTCTTTCACTTTCAGCCTGTATGTAGCCTTAAATATAAAATGAGTCATTTGTTGACAGTATATATTGGATTTGGATTTTTTTTAAATGCATTCAGCCACTCTATTATTTTGATTGGAGAGTTAAATTCATATATATTTAAAATAATTATTGATAGGGAAGGATTTACAATTGCTGTTTTGTTCATTGTTTTCTGTCTACTTTGTAGCTCTTTTGTCCCTCTTTCCTCTTGCTATTTTCCTTTGTGTTTACTTGACTTTTTATAGTGACATGCTTTCATTCTTTTCCCATTTTCTTTTGTGGATTTTTATAATTATTTTTTTGTGATTTCCATGGGGATTATATAAAATATCTTATGGCTATAGCAATCTATTTTAAGTCAAAAACAATTTCAATTGCATCCAGAACCTCTACTCTTTTACTTCTTCTCCCCCCACACTTTATGTTATTGATGTCACAAATTATATAATTTGTATTCTGTATCCATTAACACATTTTTATAGTTCTATTTTTTATACTTTGGTCTTTTAAATTCTATACCAGAATTAAGTGATTTACATACCACCATCAGAGTATTATAATATTCTGTTTTGTTTTTATATTTACCTTTGCCAGTGAACTTTATGCTTTCATGTTTCTTTCTAGTATTCTTATGTTTCATATGGAAGGACTCCCTTTAGCATTTATTCTAAGGCAAGTCTAGTGGTAATGAATTCCCTCTGCCTTTGTTTATACAGGAAAGTCTTTATTTATCCTTCCTTTTTGAAGGACAGTTTCTCCAGAAGTAGTATTCTTGGTTGGCAATTTTTGCCTTTCAGCATTTTGAATATATCATCCCACTGCTTCTTGTCCATCATGGTTTCTGCTGACAAATCCACTGATGGTTTTATAAGAGCTCCCATTGCCTAGGTTTCTTTTCTCTTGATGGTTTCAAAATATTTGTCTTTTGGATATTTGAAAATTTGATTATAATTTGTCTCAGGGTGATTACATTGACTTCATCATAATTGGAATTCACCAGGCATCTGAATGTAGATGTCCATTTCCTTCCTTAGATTTGAGAAATTTTGCCATTTTTTCTTTTTTTAAACATCTTTATTAGAGTATAGTTGCTTTATAATGGTGTGTTAGTTTCTGCTTTAAAACAATGTGCATCAGCTATACATATACATATATACCCATATCTCCTCCTTCTTGCATCTCCCTCCCATCCTCCCTATCTCACCCCTCTAGATGGTCACAAAGCACTGAGCTAATCCCCCTGTGATACGCAGCTGCTTCCCACTAGCTATCTATTTTACGTTTGGTAGTGTATATATATCCATGCCACTCTCTCACTTTGCCCCAGTTTACCCTTCCCCCCCCCATGTCCTCAAGTCCATTCTTTACGTCTGCATCTTTATTCCTGTCCTGCCCCTAGGTTCTTCAGAACCATTTTGTTTTTATTAGATTCCATATATATGTGTTAGCATATGGTATTTGTTTTTTTCTTTCTGACTTACTACATCACTCTGTATGACAGACTTTAGGTCCATCCACCTCACTACAAATAACTCAATTTCATTTCTTTTTATGACTGAGTAATATTCCATTGTATACATGTGCCACACTTTCTCTATCCATTCCTCTGTCGATGGATACTTAGGTTGCTTCCATGTCCTGGCTGTTGTAAATAGAGCTGCAATGAACATTTTGGTACATGACTCATTTTGAATTATGGTCTTCTCAGGTTATATGCCTAGTAGTGGGATTGCTGGGTCTTATGGTAGTTCTATTTTTAGTTTTTTAAGGAACATCCATACTGTTCTCTACAGTGGTTGTATCAATTTACGTTCCCACCAACAGTGCAAGAGGGTTCCCTTTTCTCCACACCCTCTCCAGCATTTATTGTTTGTAGATTTTTTTTTTCCTGCGGTACGCAGGCTTCTCACTGTTGTGGCCTCTCCCGTTGTGGAGCATAGGCTCTGGACGTGCAGGTTCAGCGGCCATGGCTCACATGCCTAGCCGCTCTGCAGCATGTGGGATCTTCCTGGACTTGGGCACAAACCCGTGTTCCCTGCATCGGCAAGCGGACTCTCAACTACTGGGCCACCAGGGAAGCCCTGTTTGCAGATTTTCTGATCATGGCCATTCTGACTGGTGTGAGGTGATACCTCATTGTAGTTTTGATTCGCATTTCTGTAGTGATTAGTGATGTTGAGCACCCTTTCATGTGTTTGTTGGCAATCTGTATATCTTCCTTGGAGAAATGTCTATATAGGTCTTCTGCCCACTTTTGGATTGGGTTGTTTGTTTCTTTGATATTGAGCTGCTTGAAAATTTTGATTGTCAGTTGATTCATTTGCAAATATTTTCTCCCATTCTGAGGGCTGTCTTTTGGTCTTGTTTATGGTTTCCTTTGCTGTGCAAAAGCTTTGAAGTTTCATTAGGTCCCATTTGTTTATTTTTGTTTTTATCTCCATTACTCTAGGAGATGGGTCAAGAAGGATCTTGCTGTGATTTATGTCATAGAGTGTTCTGCCTATGTTTTCCTCTAAGAGTGTGATAGTTTCTGGCCTTACATTTAGGTCTTTAATCAATTGTGAGCTTATTTTTGTGTATGGTGTTAGGGAGTGATCTAATCTCATACTTTTACATGTACCTGTCCAGTTTTCCCAGCACCACTTATTGAAGAGGCTGTCCTTTCTCCACTGTACGTTCCTGCCACCTTTATCAAAGATAAGGTGTCCATATGTGCATGGGTTTATCTCTGGGCTTTCTATCCTATTCCATTGATCTATCTTTCTGTTTTTGTGACAGTACCATGCTGTCTTGATTACTGTAGCTTTGTAGTATAGTCTGAAGTCAGGCAGCCTGGTTCCTCCAGCTCCATTTTTTGTTCTCAAGATTGCTTTGGCTATTCGGGGTCTTCTCTGTTTCCATACAAATTGTGAAATTTTTTGTTCTAGTTCTGTGAAAAATGCCAGTGGTAGTTTGATAGGGATTGCATTGAATCTATAGATTGCTTTGGGAAGTAGAATCATTTTCACAATGTTGATTCTTCCAATCCAAGAACATGGTATGTCTCTCCATCTGTTTGTATCATCTTTAATTTCTTTCATCAGTGTCTTATAATTTTCTGCATACAGGTCTTTTGTCTCCTTAGGTAGGTTTATTCCTAGATATTTTATTCTTTTTGTTGCAATGGTAAATGGGAGTGTTTTCTTGATTTCACTTTCAGATTTTTCATCATTAGTATATAGGAATGCCAGAGATTTCTGTGCATTAATTTTGTATCCTGCTACTTTACCAAATTCATTGATTAGCTCTAGTAGTTTTCTGGTAGCATCTTTAGGATTCTCTATGTATAGTATCATGTCATCTGCAAACAGTGACAGCTTTACTTCTTCTTTTCTGATCTGGATTCCTTTTATTTCCTTTTCTTCTCTGATTGCTGTGGCTAAAACTTCCAAAGCTATGTTGAATAAGAGTGGTGAGAGTGGGCAACCTTGTGTTGTTCCTGACCTTAGTGGAAATGCTTTCAGATTTTCGCCATTGAGGATTTTTCATCAGTGTTTTATAGTTTTCTGTGTACAGGTCTTTTGCCTCCTTAGGTAGCTTTATTCCTAGGTATTTTATTCTTTTTGTTGCAGTGGTAAATGGAGTGTTTCCTTAATTTCTCTTTCTGGTATTTTGTTCTTAGTGTATAGAATGCAAGAGTTTTCTGTGCATTAATTTTGCATCCTGTTACTTTACCAAATTCATTGATTAGTTCTTGTAGTTTTCTGTTGGCATCCTTAGGATTTTCTATGTATAGTATCATGTCATCTGCAAACAGTGACAGTTTTACTTCTTGGTTTCCAAATTGGATTCCTTTTATTTTTCTTTTCTGATTCCCATGGCTAGGACTTTCAAAACTATGTTGAATTAGAGTGGCAAGAGTGGAGATCCTTGCCATTTTCCTGATCTTAGAGGATATTTTTTCAGTTTTTCACTACTGAGAATTCATGTTTGCTGTGGACTTGTCTTATATGGCCTTTATTTTGTTGAGATAGGTTACCTCTGTGCCCACTTTTTGGGGAGTTTTTATCATAAATTGGTGTTGAATTTTGTCAAATGCTTTTTCTCCATCGATTGAGCTGATCATATGGTTTTTATTCTTTAATTTGTTAATATGGTGTACCACATTGGTTGATTTGCATATGTTGAAGAATCATTGCATTCTTGGGGGAAATTCTTCTTGATCATGATGTATGGTATTTTTAATGTGTTGATGGATTCTGTTTGCTAGTGTTTTGTTGAGGATTTTTGAATCTATGTTCATTAGATTTTTTGGACTGTAATGTTCTCTTTTTGTGATATCTTTGTCTCGTTTCAGTATCAGGGTGATGGTGGACTAATGGAACAAATTTTGTAATCTTCCTCCCTCTGCAGTTTTTTGGAACTGTTTGAGTAAGATAGGTGTTAGCTCTTCTCTAAATGTTTGATAGAGTTTGTCTGTAAAGCCATCTGGTCCTGGACTTTTGTTTGTTTGAAGTTTTAAAATTATAGTTTAAATTTCATTACTTGTGATAGTTCTGTTCATATTTTCTAATTTTTCCTGATTCAGTCTCAGAAAGTTGTACCCTTTCAAGAATTTGTCCATTTCTTCAAGGTTGTCTGTTTTATTAGCATATAGTTGCTTGTAGTAGTCTCTTATGATCCCTTGTATTTCTGTGTTGTCAGTTGTAATTTCTCCTTTTTCATTCCTAATTTTGCTGATTTGAGTCCTCTCCCTCTTTTTCTTGATGAGTCTGGCTAAAGGTTTATCAATTTTGTTTATCTTTTCCAAGTACCAGCTTTTAGTTTTTTTTTTTTTTTTTTTTTTTTTAAATTTTTATTTTATTTTATTTATTTTTGGCTGTGTTGGGTCTTCGTTGCTGCGCGGGCTTCTCATTGCGGTGGCCTCTCTTGTTGCGGAGCATGGGCTCCAGGCACGCGGCTCCAGTAGTTGTGGCACGCGGGCTCAGCAATTGTGGCACGTGGGCCCAGCTGCTCCGCGGCATGTGGGATCCTCCCGGACCAGGGCTCGAACCCGCGTCCCCTGCATTGGCAGGCAGACCCCCAACCACTGTGCCACCAAGGAAGCCCCCAGCTTTTAGTTTTACTGATCTTTGCTATTTTTGCTTCATTTCTATTTCATTTATGTCTGCTGTGATCTTTATGATTTCTTTCCTTCTAACATTAGATTTTCTTAGTTCTTTCTCTAGTTGCTTTAGTTGTAAGTTTAGATTGTTTATTTGAGATTATTTTTGTTTCTTGAGGTGAGATTTTATTGCTGTAAACTTACCTCTTAGAACTGTTTTTTCTGTGTTCCATAGGTTTTGGGTCATCATGTTTTCATTGTCACTTGTTTCTAGGTATTTTTTATTTCCTCTTTGATTTATTCAGTGATCTCTTGGTTATTTAGCAGCACACTGTTTAGCCTCCTTGTGTTTGTGGGTTTTTACAGTTTTTTTTTTCCTGTAATTTATTTCTAATCTCATAGTGTTTTGGTCAGAAATGATTCTTGATACAATTTAAGTTTTCTTAAATTTTCTGATGATTGATTTGTGACCTAAGATGTGGTCTGTCTTGGAGAATGTTCCATGTGTGCTTGAGAAGAAAGTGTATTCTCTTGCTTTCAGATGGAATATCCTATAAGTATTAATTAAATCTATTTGGACTATTGTGTTATTTAATGATTGTGTTTCCTCATTAATTTTGTTTCTGGATGGTCTGTTGATTGGTGTAAGTGGGATGTTAAAGTTCCCCACTATTATTGTGTTACTGTCAATATTCCCTTTTATGGCTGTTAGCATTTGCCTTACATATTGAGGTGCTCCTCTGCTAGGTGCTTAAATATTTATAATTGTTATATTTTTTTCTTGGATTGATCCCTACATCATGTTTTAGTTTCCTTCCTTATCTCTTGTAACAGTCTTTATTTTAAAGTCTATTTTATCTGATAATAGTATTGCTACTCCAGCTTTCTTGTATTTTCTATTTGCATGGAATATCTTTTTCCATTTCCTCACTTTCAGTCTGTATGTGTCTGTAGGTCTGATGTGGGTCTCTCATAGACAGCATATATATAGGTCTTGTTTTTGTATTAATTCAGACAGTCTGTGTCTTTTGGTTGGAGTACTTATTCCATTTTCATTTCAGGTAATTATCAATATGTATATTCTTATTACCATTTTCTTAAGTGTTTCAGGTTTGTTTTTGTGGGTATTTTTCTTCTCTTGTGTTTTCCAGCTAGAGAAGTTCCTTTAGCATTTTTTGTAAAGTTGGTTTGCTGGTGCTGAATTTCCTTATCTTTTGCTTGTCTGCAAAGCTTTTGTTTTCTCCTTTGAATCTGAATGTGATCCTTTCTGGGTAGAGTAATCTTGGTTGTAGGTTTTTCCCTTTCATCACTTTAAATATATCCTGCCACTCCCTTCTGGCCTGCAGAGTTTCTGCTGGAAAAGCAGCTGATAACCTTATGGGATTCCCTTGTATGTTATTTATTGATTTTTCCCTTGTGGCTTTTAATACTTTTTCTTTGTATTTAATTTTTGTTAGTTTGATTATTATGTGTCTCAGTATTTTTCTCCTTGGGTTTATCCTGCCTGGGACTCTCTGCACTTCTTGGAGTTGGTTAACTATTTTCTTTCCCATGTTAGGGAATTTTTGACTATAATTTCTTTGAATATTTTCTCAGACACTTTCTCTTTCTCTTCTTCTTCTGGGACCCCTATAATTCGAATATTGGTGCTTTTAATGTTGTCCCAGAAGTCTCTGAAGCTGTCCTCAATTCTCTTCATTCTGTTTTCTTTATTCTGCTCCATGGCAGTTATTTCCACCATTCTATCTTCGAGCTCACTTATTCGTTCTTCTGCCTCAGTTATTCAGCTGTTGATTCCTTCTAGTGTATTTCTTATTTCAGTTATTGTGTTATTCATCACTTTCTTTTTTTTTCTTTAGTTCTTCTAGTTCTTTTTTAAACATTTGTTGTATTTTCTTTATCCCTGCCTCCATTCTATTTCTGGGATTTTGGATCATCTTTACTATCATTACTCTGAATTCGTTTTCAGGTAGGTTGCCTGTTTCCTTCTCATTTATTTGATCTTGTAGGTATTTACCTTGCTCCTTTGCCTGTAACATATTTTTTGGTCATCTCATTTTTTTTTAATGGGGGGGACTGTGTTCCTGTCTTACTGGTTGTTTGGCTTGAGGTATGCAGCACTGGAGTTTGTGAGCAGTTGGTTAGAGCTGGGTCTTGGTGCTGAGATGATGACCTCCAGGAGACCTCACTCAATATTTCCTCCAGGCTGAGGTTCTCTCTTAGTCCAGTGGTTTGAACTCAGCACTCCCACCACAGGAGCTCAGGCCTGACCCCTGGTCTGGGAACCAAGGTCCTGTAAGCCATGTAAAGTGGCAAAAAAAAAAGGAGCAGTGCAATAACAAAGAATAAAAAATAAAGTTAGAAGAATAAAAAATATATTAGAAAAAGTAAAACTATAAGTGAAACAACAACAAGGTAAAACAAAACCACAAACAAACAAAAAAAAATGGAGGGGGGAACAAACCAGAAGGAGCACAACAGTAACAAAGAGTAAAAAATAAAATAAAATTAGAAAAATAAAAAAATTATTGGAAAAAATATAAATGAAACAACAAGGAACACAGAACCATAGCCTAAAAGTTTTTTTAAAAAGGGCCAGAAAAAGCCTTGGCTTTTGGGGTGGAGGTTAGGCAGGGTGGTGCTTAGGCAGGTGTGGGGTTTAGGCAGGGGCTGGGCCTAGGCTGAAGACCCTCAGTCGAGAAATGGCTCCAGGACCAGAGGGGGCCTCAGAGTGTTGAGTGCAGTGATAAGGCCATATGTGGGGGTTGGGGGCAGGGTTAGGCTTAGTGCAGCCAGAGTGGTTCTCAGAGTTTGGAAGATCAGTCCTGGGACCTCAGCAGGCTCTTGGGGGCCCAAGTGGGTGGGGAAATCTCTGGCCAAGTTCCCTTCTAATCCCCCATCCCCCGAGGGTCTCTTCCTCTCCCAGCTAATCCCCTCACTTTGGGTGGGCCCGTCTTGAGCATGGTAACCCCTCCCCTCCCCTCCCCCATCCCCCCCTCAGGGACACTGGTCCCATCTCGCCTCCACTTCTCCTCCCCCCTCCCTCCACCCACATCCTACCGGTTTGTTCCTCCCATCTCCTTAGGTGTCCGTGGGCCCCCACCAGTGCCTGGTCCATTTTAATTTTTGGTTCAACATATAAATGAAAACATACAGTACTTATCTTTCTCTGTCTGATTTACTTTATGAAGCATAATACCACTGAGTATATATCACAGCTTCTTTATCCATTCATCAGTTGATGGGCACTTAGGTTGCTTCCATATCTTGGCTGTTGTAAATAATGCCACTGTGAACTTTGGAGTGCATCTATCTTTTTGAATTAGTATTTTTGTTTTCTTTGCATATATACACAGGAGTGGAATTTCTGGATCAGATGGTATTTGTACTTTTAATTTTTTGAGGAACTTTTTTTTTTTTTGAGGAATGCTGTTTTCCATAGAGGCTATACAAATTTACATTCCCACCAACAGTGTACTAGGGTTCCCTTTCTCTACATCCTCACTAGCACTTGTTGTCTCTTGTCTTTTTTATAATAGCCATTGTAACAGGTTTAAGGTGATATCTCCCTGTGGTTTTATAAAATTAATTACTTTTTATTGAACTATAGTTGATTTACAATGTTGTGTTAGTTTCAGGTGTACAGCAAAGTGATCCAGTTAAACATAAGTGTGTATCTATTTTTTTCAGATTCTTTTCCATTGTAGGTTATTACAAAATATTGAGCATAATTTCCTGTGCTATACATTAGGTCCTTGTTGGTTACCTATTTTATACATAGTAGCGTGTATATGTTAATCCCAAACTCCAAATTTATCCCTACCCCCACTTCCCCTTTGGTAACCACAAATTTGTTTTCTATGTCTGTGGGTCTGTTTCTGTTTTGTAAATAAGTTCATTTGTATCACTTCTCTTGATTCCATATATAAGCAATATCACATGATATTTGTCTTTGTCTTGCTCACTTCACTTAGCATGATAATCTCTGGGTCCATCAATGTTGCCTCAAATGGCATTATTTCATTCGTTTTTATGGCTCAATAATATTACATTGTATAAATGTCACCCTGAACACGCCCCAACTCATCACTGTGGTTTTGTTTGAATTTCTCTGATAATTACTGATGTTGAGCACCTTTCCATATATATTTCATGTTGTCTGTTTAAATATATTCTTTGGAAATATGTTTATTCAGTTCCTTTGCCCATTTTAGTTGGATAATTATTTTTGCTATTGAGTTGTATGGGTTCCATATATATTTTGAATATTAACCACTTATACATGTATTTTGCAAATATTTTCTCCCATTCAGTTGTCTGCCTTTTTATGTTTGTGATTGTCACTTTTGTCTTTTATATTTTTGATTGTTACTCTTGCAGAAGGTTTTTAGTTTGATGTAGTTCCCATTGTTTACTTTTGATTTTGTTACTTTTGCTTTTATGTGTCATATCCAGATTATCACTGGCAAGACCAATGTCCAGAAACTTTTTCCTCTATGTTGTCTTCTAAGAGTTTTATGGTTTCAGGTCTTAAATTTAGTTGTTTAATCCATTTGGAGTTAATTTTTTGAGTGGTGTAAGATTGGGGTCTAATTTCCTTCACTTGCATGTGAATATCTAATTTACTCAGCACCACTTATTGAAGAGATTATTTTTCTCCAGTGAGCATTCTTGGCTCCTTGTCAAATATTAGATGGTCTATATGATTGGGTTATTTATCAGATATCAATTTTATTCCATTGGTGTATGTGTCTGTTTTTATGCTTGTACTGTGCTGTCTTGATTACTATAGCTTTATAATATAGTTTGAAATTAAGAGGTGTGATGCCTCCAGCTTAGTTCTTCATTCTCAGGAATTCTGTGTCTATTCAAAATCTTTTATGCTTGACAATGAATTTTAGGATTTTTTTCTATTTACGTAAAAATTGCCATTGGAATTTTGATAGGGTTTGCATTTAATCTGTAAATGGCTTTGGGTAGTATGGACATTTTAACAATATTATTTCTCCCAGTCCATGAATACAGAATATCTTTTCACTGTTTGTGTCTCCATTTCTTTCATCAGTGTCTTACTGTTTTTAGTGTATAGCTCTTTCACGTGGTTAGATTTATTTCTAAGTATTTCCTTCTTTTTAATGGTACTATATTTGAGACTTTTTATTTCATTTTCAGATAATTTGTTGTTAATGTACTGAAATACTACTGATTTCAGTTTTTTCTTTCACATTCAGTTTATTTTTTTTTCTTGCCTGATTTCTCTGGCTAGGACTTCTAGTAAAATGTTAAATAGGAGTGGTGAGATTAGGAACCATTGTCTTGTTTCTGATCATAGAGGAAAAGCTTTCAAGCTTTTAACATTGAGTTTGATGTTAATTGTGGGTTTGGTTTATATGGCCTTTATTATATTGAGGTTCATTCTTTCTACAGCCAATTTGTTGAGAGTTTTATCATGAATGGATGTTGAACAAAATATTTCTTCCTAGATGCCAGGGTGGTTGTTACCTGCCCTGGGTTTATCACATTGCTTGGTGCTAGGCATCCTTTGTGTTTATATATCCTTGCATCTATTAAGATGATTATATTATATTTGTCTTTCATTGTGGCAATGTGATGTACCACATTTATTGATTTTGCCTATGTTGAGCCATCCTTGCATCCTAGGGATGAACCCACTTGATCATGGTGTATTATTCTTTCAGTGTGCTGGTAAATTCAGTTTGTGAGTATTTTCTGAGAATTTTTGCGTCTATATTCATCAGGGATATTGGCCTGTAGTGTTCTTATCTGGCTTTTGTATCAGGATAATACTGGACTTGTAAATTGAGATTGGAAGTGTTCCCTTCTCTTCAAATTTTTTGGAAGAGTTTGAGAAGATTTGGCATTAATGCTTTTGTTATTTTTTAAAATTTTTATTGGAGTATAGTTGATTTACAATGTTGTGTTTGTTTCAAGTGTACAGCAAAGTGAATCAATTATACGTATACATATATCCACTCTTTTTTAGATTCCCATCTAGGCCATTACAGAGTATTGAGTAAGAGTTCCCTGTGCAATACAGTAGGTCCTTATTAGAATAATGCTTCTTTGAATGTTTGTTGGAATTCACCAGTGAAACTATCTGCTCCTGTGCTTTTCTTTGTTGGAAGGATTTGATTACTAATTCAGTTTCCTTACTTGTTATTGGTCTATTTATATTATCTATTTTTCATCATTCAGTCTTGGTAAATTGTAGGAGTTCTAGGAATTTATCCATTTTCTACATTATCGTTATGCTGACATAAAATTGTTCATAATAGTTGCTCCTGATCATTTGTATTCCTGAAGTATAAGTTCTAATGTCTCTTCTTTCATTTATAATTTTATTTATTTGTATTATCTCTTGGCTAGTTTAGTGAAGGGTTTGACAATTTTGTTTATCTATTAAAAGAACTGACTCTTACATTTGTTAATTTTTCCTATTGGTTTCTTATTTCATTTATTTCTGCTCTAATATTTTTTTTTGTCTCTTCTAATTTTGGGCTTAGTTTGTTATTATTTTTCTATTTTCTTGAATTGTAAAGCCAGGTTATTTGAGATTTTTTTCATTGATGTATGTGTTTATAACTATAATCTTTCCTTTTAGACTGGCTCTAGCTGCATCCCATACATTTTGATATTTAGTGTTTCCATTTTTGTATCAATATTATTTAAATTTCTCTTTTGATTTTTTTCTTTGATCCATTTGTTGTTCAGCAGCGTGTTAATTTCCATGTGTTTGTGAATTTTCCAGCTTTTGGACTGTTATTACTTTCTTGTTTTATACAATTGTGGTCAGAAAAAACATACTTGGTATGATTTCAGTCTTCTTAAATCTGCTAGCATCTGTCTTTTGATGTAACCTATGATCCTACAAAAAGTTCCATGTGTACTTGAAAAGAATGTGTATTCTTTTGGTAGTGGACGGAATGTTCTGTATGTCTTTTAGGACCATTTTAGTCTATAAGTGTTGTTCACATCCATTCCTTATTGATTTTGTATCTTGATGATCTATACATGTTGAGAGAGGTGTATTAAAAGTCCCCAGGAGGAGCTGCAAGATGGCAGAAGAGTAAGACACGGAGATCACCTTCCTCCCCCAAAATACATCAGAAATACAACTACATGTGGAACAATACCTACAGAACACCTGCTGAATGCTGGCAGAAGAGCTCAGACCTCCCAAAAGGCAAGAAACTCCCCACGTACCTGGGTAGGGCAAAAAAAAAAAAAGGAAAAACAGAGACAAAAGAATAGGGACGGTACCTGCATGAGTGAGTGGGAACTATGAGGGAGGAAAGGTTTCCACACACTAGGAAAGCCCCTCGTGGTTGGAGACTGCAGGTGGCAGAGGGGGGAAGCTTCGGAGCCACAGAGGAGAGCACAGCAACAGGGGTGCAGAGGGTAAGCTGGAGAGATTCTCGCACAGAGGATCAGTGCCAAGCAGCACTCACCAGCCCGAAGGCTTGTCTGCTCACCAGCCGGGGCGGGTGGGTATGGATGCTGAGGCTTGGGCTTTTTTTGGATCCCAGGGAGACGACTGGGGTTGGCTGCATGAACACAGCCTGAAGGGGGCTAGTGTGCCACAGCTAGCTGGGAGGGAGTCCAGGAAAAAGTCTGGAGCTGCCAAAGAGACAAGACTTTTTCTTGCCTCTTTGCTTCCTGGTGTGCAAGGAGAGGAGGTTAAGAGAGCAGCTTAAAGGAGCTCCAGAGATGGGCGTGAGCCGGAGCCATCAGCACAGACCCCAGAGATGGGTATAAGATGCTAATGGTGCTGCTGCAACCACCAAGAAGCCTGTGTGCAAGCACAGGTCACTATCTACACTGTTCTGCCCTGGACCCTGTGCAGCCCGCTGCTGCCAGAGTACTGTGATCCAGGGACAACTTCCCTGGGAGAACGCACAGGGTGCCTCAGGCTGGTGCAACATCAGGCCTGCCTCTGCTGCTGCAGGCTTGCCCTGGACTCCGTACCTCACCCTTACCACAGCCTGAGTGAGCCAGAGCCCCCGAATCAGCAGTTCCTTCAACCCCGTCTTGTCTGAGTGAAGAACAGATGCCCTCAGGTGACCTATACGCAGATGCGGGGCCAAATCCAAAGCTGAGCACCAGGAGCTGAGCAAACAAAGAAGAGAAAGGGGAAATTTCTCCCAGCAGCCTCAGGATCACAGGATTAAACCTCCACAATCAACTTGATGTATCTGAATAGACAAAGAATCATCCCAAATTGAAGAGGTGGACTTTGGGAGCCACAATAAATATATATATTTTCCCTTTTTGTGAGTGTGTATGTGTATGCTTCTGTGTTACATTTGGTCAGTATAGCTTTGCTTTTACCATTTGTCCTAGGGTTCTGTCTGTCCGTTTATTTTTTAATACTTAAAAAAGTTTTTCCTTAAAAATTATTTTTTATTTTCATACATTTACTTTATTTTATTTAACTTATTTTACTTTATTTTATCTTCTTCTTTCTTTTTTGTTTTCTTTTGCAGTACGCAGGCCTCTCATTGTTGTGGCCTCTTCTGCTGTGGAGCACAGGCTCCGGACACACAGGCTCAGCAGCTATGGCTCACAGGCCTAGCCGCACTGCAGCATGTGAGATTTTCCCGGACAGGGGCATGAACCCGTGTCCCCTTCATCGGCAGGGGGACTCTCAACCACTGCGCCACCAGGGAAGCCCTTCTTCTTTCTTTATTTCTTATTTTCACCCTTTTATTCTGAGCCATGTAGAGGACTGGCTCTTGGTTCTCCAGGCAGGTGTCAAGGCTGTGCCACTGAGGTGGGAGAGACAAGTTCAGGACACTGGTACACAAGAGACCACCCAGATCCACATAATATCAAATGGTGAAAATCTCCCAGAGATCTCCATGTCAATGCCAAGACCCAGCTCCACTCAATGACCAGCAAGCTACAGTGCTGGACACCATATTCCAAACAGCTAGAAAGAGTGGAACACAACCCCATCCATTAGCACAGAGGCTGCCTAAAATCATAAGGCCACAGACACCCCAAACACACCACCAGAGGTGGACCTGCCCACCAGAAAAACAAGTTCCAGCCTCATCCACCAGAACACAGGCACTAGTCCCCTCCACCAGGAAGCCTAAACAACCCACTGAACCAACCTTAGCCAATGGGGACAGACACCAAAAACAACAGAAACTACGAACCTTCAGCCTGTGAAAAGGAGAATCCAAACACAGTAAGATAAGCAAAATGAGAAGATAGAGAAACACACAGCAGATGAAGGAGCAAGGCAAAACCCCACCAGACCTAACAAATGAAGAAGAAATAGGCAGTCTAACTGAAAAACAATACAGAAGAATGATAGTAAAGATGATCCAATATCTTGGAAATAGAATGGAGAAAATACAAGAAACGTTTAACAAAGACCTACAAGAACTAAAGAGCAAACAAACAGAGGTGAACAACACAACAAATGAAATTAAAAATTCTCTAGAAGAGATCAATAGCACAATAACTGAAGCAAAAGAACATATAAGTGACCTGGAAGATAAAATAGTGGAAATAGCTAGTGCAGAGCATGATAAAGAAAAAAGAATGAAAAGAATTGAGGCAGTCTCACAGAACTCTGGGACAGCATTAAATGCACCAACATTTGAATTATAGTGGTCCCAGAAGAAGAAGAGAAAAAGAAAGGGACTGAGAGAATATTTGAAGAGATTATAGTTGAAAACTTCCCTAATATGGGAAAGGATATAGATAATCAAGTCCAGGAAGCATAGAGAGTCACATACAGGATAAATCCAAGGAGAAACATGCCAAAACACATATTAATCAAACTATCAAAAACTAAATACAAAAAACAAATATTAAAAGCATCAAGGGAAAAACAACATATAGCACATAAGGAATCCCCATAAGAATAACAGCTGATCTTTCAGCAGAAACTCTGCAAGTGAGAATATATAAAGTGATGAAGGAGAAAAACCTACAACCAAGATTATTCTACCCAGCAAGGATCTCATTCAGATTTGACAGAGAAATTAAAAAAACTTACAGACAAGCAAATGCTAAGAGAATTCAGCACCACCAAACCAGCTTTACATCAAATGCGAAAGGAACTTCTCCAGTCAGGAAACACAACAGAAGGAAAAGACCTACAATAATAAACCCAAAACAATTAAGAAAATGGTAATAGGAACATACATATCGATAATTACCTTAAATGTAAAGGGATTAAATGCTCCAACCAAGAGATATAGATTGGCTGAAACAATACATAAAGAAGACTCATATATATGCTGTCTACAAGAGACGCACTTCAGACCTAGGGACGCATACAGACTGAAAGTGAGGGGATCGAAAAAGATATTCCATGCAAATAGAAATGAAAATAAAGCTGGAGTAGCATTTCTGATATCAGACAAAATAGACTTTGAAACAAAGAGTATTACAAGAGACAAAGAAGGACACTACATAATGATCAAGGGATCAATCCAGGAAGATATAACAATTGAAATAGTTATGCACCAAACATAGGAGCACTTCAGTACATAAGGCAAGTGCTAACAGCCATAAAAGGGGAAATCAACAGTAACACAATCATATGAGGGAACTTAAACACCCCACTTTCACCAATGGACAGATCATTCAAAATGAAAATAAAAAAAGAAACACAAGCTTTAAATGATACATTAAACAAGGTGGATTTAATTGATATTTTTAGGACATTCCATCCAAAAACAAAAGAATACACATTCTTCTCATGTACTCATGGAACCTTCTCCAAGATAGATCATATCTTGAGTCACAAATCAAGCCTTGGTAAGTTTAAGAAAATTGAAATTGTATTAAGTATGTTTTCCGACCACAACGCTATGAGACTAGGTATCAATTACAGGAAAAAATCTGTTTAAAATGCAAACACATGGAGGCTAAACAATACACTACTTGATAACCAAGAGATCACTGAATAAATCAAAGAGGAAATTTAAAAAAATACCTAGAAACAAATGACAATGAAAACACGATGACCCAAAACCTATGGGATACAGCAAAAGCAGTTCTAAGAGGGAAGTTTATAGCAATACATTCCTACCTTAAGAACAGGAAACATCTCAAATAAACAACCAAACCTTACACCTTAAGCAATTAGAGAAAGAAGAACAAAAAACCCCAAAGTTAGCAGAAGGAAAGAAATCATAAAGATCAGATAAGAAACAAATGAAAAAGAAATGAAGAAAATGATACCAAGATCAATAAAACTAAAACGGGGTTCTTTGCAAAGATAAACAAAATTGATAAACCATTAGCCAGACTTATCAAGAAAGAAAGGGAGAAGACCCAAATACATAGAATTAGAAATGAAAAAGGAGAAGTAACAACTGACACTGCAGAAATAAAATGAATAATGAGAGCTTACTACAAACAACTATATGCCAATAACATGGACAAACTGGAAGAAATAGACATATTCTTAGACATGGACAACCTTCCGAGACTGAACCAGGAAGAAATAGAAAATAGGAACAGATCAATCACAAGCAGTGAATTTGAAACAGTGATGAAAAGTCTTCCAACAAACAAAAGGCCAGGACCAGATGGCTTCACAGGCGAATTTTATCAAACATTTAGAGAAGAGCTAATACCTATCCTTTTCAAACTCTTCCAAAATATAGCAGAGAGAGGAACACTTCCAAACTAACTCTGTGAGGCCACCATCACTCTGATACCAAAACCATACAATGATGTCACAAAGAAAGAAAACTACAGGCCAATATCACTAACGAACATAGATGTAAAAATCCTCAACAAAATACTAGCAAACAGAATCCAACAACACATTAAAAGGATCACAGAATATGATCAAGTGGGGTTTATTCCAGGAATGCAAGGATTCTTCAATATACGTAAATTAATCAACGTGATACACCATATTAACAAATTGAAGAAGAAAAAACATATGATCATCTCAATAGATGAAGAGAAAGCTTTCGACAAAATTCAACACTGATTTATGATAAAAACCCTGCAGAAAGTAGGCATAGAGGGAACTTTTCTGAACATAATAAAGGCCATATATGACAAACACACTGCCAACATCATCCTCAATGGAGAAAAATTGAAACAATTTCCAGTAAGATCAGGAATAAGAAAAGGTTGCCCACTCACACCACTGTTATTCAACATAATGTTGGAAGCTTTAGCCACAGCAATCAGAGAAGAAAAAGAAATAAAAGGAATCCAAATTGAAAAAGAAGAAGTAAATCTGTCAGTTTTCAAGTGACATGATACTATATATAGAGAATGCTAAAGATGCTACCAGAAAACTACTAGAGCTAATCAATGAATTGGTAAAGTAGCAGGATACAAAATTAATGCACATAAAACTCTTGCATTCCTCTACACTAATGATGAAAAGTCTGAAAGTGAAATTAATAAAAGGCTCCCATTTTCCATTGCAACAAAAAGAGTAAAATATCTAGGTATAAACCTACCTAAGGAGACAAAAGACCTCTATGCAGAAACTTATAAGGCACTGATGAAAGAAATTAAAGATGATACAAATAGATGGACAGATGTACCATGTTCTTGGCTGGAAGAATGAACACTGTGAAAATGACTCTACTACCCAAAGCAATCTACAGATTCAATGTAATCTCTGTCAAATTACCACTGGCATTTTTCACAGAAGTAGAACAAAAAATTTCACAATTTGTATGGAAATACAATAGACCCCGAATAGCATAAGCCATCTTGAGAAAGGAAAACAGAGCTAGAGGAATCAGGCTCTCTGACTTCAGAGTATACTACAAAGCTACAGTAATCAAGACAGCATGGTACTGGCACAGAAACAGAAATACAGATCAATGGAACAGGATAGAAAGCCCAGAGATAAACCCATGGACATATGGTCACCTTATGTTTGATAAAGGATGCAAGAATATACCATGGATAAAAGACAGCCTCTTCAATAAGTGGTTCTGCCTAAACTGGACAGCTACATATAAAAGCATGAACTTAGAATACTCCCTAACACCATACACAAAAATAAACTCAAAATGGATGAAAGACCTAAATGTAAGGCCAGACACCATCAATCTCTTAGAGGAAAACATAGGCAGAACACTCTATGACATAACTCACAGCAAGATCCTTTCTGACCCACCTCCTAGAGAAATAAAAATAAAAACAGACATAAACAAATGGGACCTAATGAAACTTAAAAGCTTTTGCATGGCAAAGGAAACCATAAACAATACGAAAAGGCAACCCTCAAAATGGGAGAAAATATTTGCAAATGAAGCAACTGACAAAGGATTAATCTTCAAAATATACAAGCAGCTCATGCAGCTCAATATCAGTGAAACAAACAATCCAATCCAAAAATGGGCAGAAGATCTAAACAGACATTTCTCTAAGGAAGATATACAGGCTGCCAACAAACACATGAAAGAATGCTCAACATCATTAATCATTAGAGAAATGCAAATCAAAACTACAACGAGATATCATCTCACACCAGTCAGAATGGCCATCATCAAAAAATCTAGAAACAATAAATGCTGGAGAGGGTGTGGAGAAAAGGGAACACTCTTGCACTGCTGGTGGGAATGTGAATTGGTTCAGCCACTATGGAGAACAGTATGGAGGTTCCTTAAAAAACTACAAATAGAACTACCATATGACCCAGCAATCCCACTACTAGGTATATACCCTGAGGAAACCAGAATTCAGAAAGAGTCATGTACCAAAATGTTCACTGCAGCTCTATTTACAGTAGCCCGGAGATGGAAACAACCAAAGTGCCCGTCATCGGATGAATGGAAAAAGAAGATGTGGCACATATATACAATGGAATATTACTCAGCAATTAAAGGGAATAATGCTGAGTTATTTGTAGTGAGGTGGATGGATCTATAGACTGTCATATAGAGTGAAGTAAGTCAGAAAGAGTAGAACAAATACCGTATGCCAACACATATATATGGAATCTAGAAAAAAAAGGTCACATAGAACCTAGGGGCAAGACAGGAGTAAAGATGCAGACCTACTAGGGAATCGACTTGAGGATACGGGGAGGGGGAAGTGTAAGCTGTGACAAAGTGAGAGAGTGGCTTGGACATATACACACTACCAAACGTAAAATAGATAGCTAGTGGGAAGTATCTGCATAGCACAGGTAGATCCGCTTGGTGATTTGTGACCACCTAGAGAGGTGGGATAGGGAGGGTGGGAGGGAGGGAGATGCAAGAGAGAAGAGATATGGCAATGTGTGTATATGTATAGGTGATTCACTTTGTTATAAAACAGAAACTAACACACCATTGTAAAGCAATTATGCTTCAATAAATGTGTTTGAAAACAAAAGTCCCGAACTATTATCATGTGTTTCTTTATTTCTCCTTTTAGTTCTGTTAGTAGTTGCTTTAGACATTAATGATGCTATGGTGTTGTGTGCATAAGTAGTTACCTTGTTGATGGATTAACTGGTGTATTATTATATAATTACCTTCTATATCTCTTTTGAACATTTTTACCTTTAGTATAAACTGTCTGATATAAGTATATCTACCTCTGCTTTGTTTTGGGTTTCATGTACTTTAAATATATTTTTCCATCCTTTCCCTCTCAGTCTATGTGTGTCTTTAAAGCTGAAGTGCGTCTGTTGTAGCCAACACGTTGTTGGATCTTGTTTTGTAAGCCATTCTTTGTCTTTTGATTGGAGAATTTAATCCATTTACATTTAAAGTAAATATTGATAGGTAAGAACTTAATATTATTATTTGTCAGTTGCTCTCTTTTTTGTAGATCATTTGTTTCTTGCTTCTTATCTTGCTGTCTTCTTTTTTGATTTGGTGAATTCTTGTCAGGGTATGGATTCGTTCCTTTGTCATGACCTTTTGTGTTATCTGCTACAGGTTTTTCCTTTGTTATGACCATGAAGATTACATAAGGTATCTTATATTTATGACAGCCTATCCTAATCTAAATTACAACTTAACTTTAATAGCATACATAAATCCATTAACCTCTCACATGTCGTTGATGTTGCAATTTACATATATTTATGTTGTATGTCGAATAACAAATTATTGTACATATGGTTATTTTCAATGATTTTTTTTAACTTTCAACTAGAATTGTAAGTGAATTACACACCACCATTACAATGTAGGAGAATCTGTCTATATGTTTAACATTACCATTGAATTTTACACAAATGATTTTATGATGTTAATTAGCATAAATTTATTCCTGCTTGAAAATGCCATTTAGCATTTTTCATAATGCAGATATAGTGGCGATAAACTCCCTCAGTTTTGATTGCTTGGGAATGTCTTTATCTCTCCTTCATTTATGAAGGAGAGCTTTGCTGGGTATAATATTCTTGGTTGACAGGGTTTTTCCAATATTTTATATATATCATTTCACTCTCTACTGCCCCACAAGATTTCTTTTGAGGAATCTGCCAGTAGTCTTATAGGGATTCCCTTGTATGTGATGAGTTGCTTTTGTCTTGCTTTCAAAATTATATCTTTTTTTTTTAACTTTTAACAATTGAATTATAATGTGTCTCAGTGTAGCCTTTTTTTGGTTCAACTTATTTGGGGCATTCTATGCTCATGAATCAGGATGTCCATATCTATTCTCATGTTTGTGAAGTTATCAGCCATTATTGCTTTAAATATACTTTTTATCCTTTGTCTTCTCTTTTCTTTCTGGCATTCCCATAATTCATATATTGTTTCTGCTGATGTCCCATAAGTCTTATAGTCTTTCTTCACACTTTCTTTCCTTCTTTCTTTCTTTCTTTCTTTCTTTCTTTCTTTCTTTCTTTCTTTCTTCTTTCTTTCTTTCTTTCTTTCTTTTTCTTTCTTTCTTTCTTCTTCCTTCCTTCCTTCCTTCCTTCCTTCCTTCCTTCCTTCCTTCCCCTTTACCTTTTGGCTTCTCTAACCAAATAGTTTCAAATACCTATCCTCTAATTTCCTGGTTCCTTTTTCAGATTCGCTGAAGCTGTTACTGAAGCTTTTTATTGAATTCTTCATTTCAGTCATTGTATTCTTTAGCTCTAGGATTTGTTTGAGGTTTTATTGTTTCTATTTCTTTGTGGAACTTCTACTTCTTTTTTAAAAAATATCTTTATTGGAGTATAATTGTTTTACAAAGTTGTGTTAGTTTCTGCTCTACACCAAAGTGAATCAGCTATATGTATACATATATCCCCATAACCCCTACCTCTTGAGTCTCCCTCAACACTCCTATCCCACCCCTCTAGGTCATCACAAAACATTGAGCTGATCTGCCTCTGCTATGTAGCAGCCTCCCACTCGCTATCTATTTTACATTTTGTAGTGTATATATGTCATTACTACTCTGTCAATTCATTCCAGCTTCCCCATCCCCCACTGTGTCCTCAAGTCTGTTATCTATGTCTGCATATTTTTTCCTTCCTTGCCACTGGGTTCATCAGTGCCATTTTTTTAGATTCCATATATACACATTAGCATATGGTATTTGTTTTTCTCTTTACAACTTACTTCACTCTATGACAGACTCTAGGTGTATTCACCTCAGTACAAATAGGTGAATTTCGTTCCTTTTTATGGCTCAGCAATATTCCATTGTGTATATGTGCCACATCTTCTTTATCCATTAATCTGTCATTGGATATTTAGGTTGCTTCCATATCCTGGTTGTTGTAAATAGTGCTTCAGTGAACAGTGGTATATATATATCATTTTGAATTATGGTTTTCTCAGGGTATATGCCCAGTAGTGGGATTGCTGGGTCATATGGTAGTTCTATTTTTAGTTTTTTACAGAACCTCCATACTGTTCTCCATAGTGGCTGTATGATTTTACATTCCCACCAACAGTACAGAAGGGTTCTCTTTCCTCCACACCCTCTCCAGCATTTATTGTTCCTAGATTTTTTGATGACAGCCATTCTGACTGGTGTGAGGTGATACCTCATTGTGGTCTTGATTTCCTTTCTGTAAAGATTAGTAATGCTCAGCATCTTTTCATCTGTTTGTTGGCAATATGTGTGTCTTCTTTGGAGAAATGTCTATTTAGGTCTTCCATCCAGTTTTGGATTGGTTGTTTGTTTTTTTGATATTGAGCTGCATGTGCTGCTTGAATATTTTGGAGATTAATCCTTTGTCAGTTGCTCCATTTGTAAATATTTTCTTCCATTTTGAGAGTGTCTTTTTGTCTTGTTTATGGTTTCTTTTGCTGTGCAAAAGCTTTTACGTTTCATTAGGACCCATTTGTTTATTTTTTTTTTTTATTTCCATTACTCTAGGAGGTGAGTCAAAAAGGTTCTTGCTGTGATTTATGTCATAGAGTGTTCTGCCTATGTTTTCCTCTAAGAGGTTTAGTGTCCCACCTTAACTTTAGGTCTTTCATCCATTTTGAGTTCATTTTTGTGTATGATGACAGGAAGTGTTATAATTTCATCCTTTTACATGTAGCTGTCCAGTTTTACCAGCACCAGTTGTTGAAGAGGTTGTCTTTTTTCCATCGTATATTCTTGCCTGTTTGTCAAAGATAAGGTGGCCATATGTGCTTGGGTTTCTCTCTGGGCTTTCTAACCTGTTCCATTGATCTATATTTCTGTTTTTGTGCCAGTACCATACTGTCTTAATTACTCTAGCTTTGTAGTATAGTCTGTAGTCAGAGAGCCTGATTCATCCTGCTTTATTTTCTTTCTCAATATTGCTTTGGTTATTTGGGGTCCTTTGTATTTCTGTACAGTTATAAATTTTTTTAATCAAGTTCTGTGAAAAATACCATTGGTAATTTGATAGAGATTACACTGAATCTGTAGATTGCTTTGGGTAGTATAGTCATTCTCACAATATTATTTCTTACAATCCAAGAACACTGTCTATCTCTCCATCTGTTTGTATCGTATTTGATTTCTGTCATCAGTGTCTTATAGTTTTCTGCATACAGGTCTTTTGCCTCCTTAGGTAGGTTTATTCCTACATATTTTATTCTTTTTGTTGCAATTGTAAATGGGACTGTTTTCTTAATTTCTCTTTCAGATTTTTCATCCTTAATGTACAGGAAAGCTAGAGATTTCTGTGCATTAATTTTGTATCCTGCTAGTTTACCGAATTCTTTGACTAGCTCTAGTAGTTTTCTGGTGGCATCTTTAGAATTTTCTATGTATAGGGTCATGTCATCTTCAAACAGTGACAGTTTTACTTCTTCTTTTGAAATTTGGATTCTGTTTATTTCTTTTTCTTTTCTGATTGCCATGGCAAAAACTTCCAAAACTATGTTGAATAATAATGGTGAGTGTGGGAACCCTTGTCTTGTGCTTGATCTTAAAGGAAATGCTTTCAGTTTTTCACCATTGAGAATGATGTTGGTTGTAAGTTCATCATATATGGCCAATATTATGTTGAGGTAGGTTCCCTCTATGCCAACTTTTTGGAGAGTTTTTATCATAAATGGGTGTTGAATTTTGTCAAAAGATTTTTCTGCATCTATTTTGATGATCATGTGGTTTTTATCCTTCAGTTGTTTAATATGGTGTATCACATTGATTTATTGGCATATATTAAAGAATCCTTGCATTCCTGGGATATATCCCACTTGATCTTGGTGTATGATCCTTTTAATGTGCTGTTGGATTCTGTTTGCTAGTATTTTTTGGAGGATTTTTGCGTCTATGTTCATCAGTGATACTGTCCTATAATTTTCTTTTTTGGGGGGCATCTTTGTCTGGTTTTGGTATCAGGCTGATTCTGGCCTCATAGAATGAGTTTCAGAGTGTTCCTTTCTTTGTGTATTTTGGAAGAGTTTGAAAATGGTGGGTCTTACCTCTTCTCTAAATGTTTGACACAATCCGCCTTTGATGCCATCTGGCTCTGGGCTTTTGTTTTTTGGAATGTTTTTAATCAGTTTCAATTTCACTGCTGGTCATTGGTTTGTTCATATTTTCTGTTTCTTCCTGGTTCAGTCTTGGGAGTTTGTACTTTTCTAAGAATTTGTCCATTTCTTCCAGGTGCCCATTTTATTGGCATATAGTTGCTTGTAGTAGTCTCTCATGATCCTTTGCATTTCTGTGGTGTCTGTTGTTACTTCTCCTTTTTCTATTGACTTGAGTCTTCTCCCTTCTTTTCTTGATGAGTCTGGTTAATGGTTAATTAATTTTCTTTATCTTCTCAAGGAACCAGCTTTTTTTTATTGTTCTTTGCTATTGTTTCCTTCATTTCTTTTTCAGTTTTTTCTTATCTGATCTTTATGATTTCTGTCCTTCTGCTAACTTTAGGGGTTTTTGTTGTTCTTCTTCTTTCTCTTATTACTTTATGTGTAAAGATAGGTTGTTTTTCTGAGATTTTTTGTTGTTTCATGAGGTAGGATCTTATTGCTGTAAACTTCCCTCTTTGTACTGCTTTTGCTGCATCTCATACGTTTTGGGTTGTAATGTTTTCATTGTCATTTGTTTCTAGGTATTTTTTGATTTCCTCTTGGATTTCTTCAGTGATCTCTTGATTATTTAGTAGTATATTGTTTAGCCTCCATGTGTCTATATATTTTACAGATTTTTCCCTGTAATTGATATCTAGTCTCATAGCATCGTGGTTGGAAAAGATGCTTTATATGATTTCAATTTTTTTAAAATTTACCAAGGCTTGATGTGTGACCCAAGATTTGAGAACAAAGTGTATTCGGTTGTTTTCTGATGGAAAGTCCTATAAATATCAGTTAAGTTAATCTTGTCTCATGTGCTATTTAAATCTTGTGTTTATTTATTTTCTGTTTGGATGATCTGTCCACATGTGTAAGTGGAGGGTTAAAGTCTCCTATTATTATTGTGTTATTGTCGATTTCCCCTTTTATGGCTGTTAGCATTTGCCTTATGTATTGATGTACTCTTATGTAGGATGCATAAATATTTTCAATTGTTATATCTTCTTCTTGGATTGATCTCTTGATCATTATGTTGTGTCCTTCTTTGTCTCTTGTAATAGTGTTTATTTTAAAGTCTATTTTGTCTGATATGAGAATTGCTACTCCAAGTTTCTTTTTATCTCCATTTGTATGGAATATCTTTTTCCATCTCCTCACTTTCAGTTTGTATGTGTACCTAGTTCTAAAGTGGTGTCTTCTAGATAGCATATATATGTGTCTTGTTTTTGTATCCTTTCCGCCAGTCTATTTCTTATGGCCGGAGCATTTAATGCATTTACATTTAAGGTAATTATTGAAATGTATATTCTTATTATTATTTTCTTAATTGTTTTGTGTTTGTTATTGTAGGTCTTTTCCATCTTTTGTGTTTCCTGCGTACAGAAGTTCCTTTAGCATTTGTTGTAAAGCTGGTTTGGTGACACTAAATTCTCTTAACTTTTGCTTGTCTGTAAAGCTTTTGATTTCTCCATCTAATGTGAATGAGATCCTTGCTGGTTAGAGTAATCTTGGTTGTAAGTTTTTCACTTTCATCACTCTAAATATATTCTGCCACTCCCTTCAGGCCTGCAGAGTTGCTGGTGAAAAATCTGCTGTTAAACTTGTGGGGATTCCCTTCTATGTTATTTATTGCTTTTCCCTTGCTGCTTTTAATATTTTTTCTTTGTGTTTAATTTTTGTTAGTTTGATTAATTTGTGTTTCTGCATGTTTCTCCTGTATGGGTCTCTTTGCACTTCATGGAACTGATTGACTCTTTCCTTTCCCATATTGGGTAGTTTTGACTCTTATCTCTTAAAACATTTTCTCAGACCCTTTCTTTTTTTCTTCTTCTTCTGGCAAGCCTATAGTTTGAATGTTGTTGTGCTTAATGTTATCCCAGAGGTCCCTGAGACTGTTCTCAATTGTTTCCATTCTTTTTTCTACTCTGCAGCAGTTATTTCCACCATTCTGTCTTCCAGCTTATTTCTCTGTTCTTCTGCACCAGTTATTCTGCTATTGATTCCTTTTAGAATATTTTAAATTTCAGTTTTTGTGTTCTTCATTACTGTTTGTTTGCTCTTTAATTCTCTGGGTCCTTGTTAATTGTTTCTTGTATTTTCTCCATTCTTTTCCCAAGATTTTGGATCATCTTTACTATCATTACTTTGAATTCTTTTTCAGGTAGTTTGTCTATTTCCTCTTCATTTTACTGGTCTTGTGGGTTTTTATCTTGCTACTTTTTCTGCACGATATTTCTGTGTCTTCTCATTTTGTCTAACTTATAGTATTTGACATGTACTTTCCCTAGCCTGAAGGGTCATAGTTCCTCTTGTTTCTGTTCTCTGCCCCCCATGAAATTAGTCCAGTGGCTTGTGTAGGCTTCTTGATGGGAGGGATTGGTGCCTGCATTCTGGTGTTTGGAGCTGAGTCTTTTCCCTCTGATGAGCAGAGCCATTTCAGGTGGTGTGTTTTGGAGTGTCTGTGAGCTTAGTATGACTTTAGGTAGTCTGTGTGTTGATGGGTGGTTTTGTGTTCCTTTCTTGTTTGTTGTGTCATGTGAGGCATCCAGCACTGGGAGCTGCAGGCAGTTGGGTGGACCCTGGTCTTGTATTTAGATAGAGGCCTCTGTGAGAGCTCTCAGTGATTAATCTTCCCAGGGCCAGGAACTCTGTAATGGTCCAGTGTCCTGGACTCAGTGTTCCCAATCCAGAGCCTCAGGCCCAACTTCTTGTCAGGGAACCAAGACACCACAAGTCACTCATCCAGGCAATAATGGCAATAATGGGTATTAAAAAAAAAAGACTAACAAAGACTAACAAAGTTCCAGACAAATGGTAAAAAAGTCACAAAAACAGAAACGAGGAAACATGCACACACACAGAAGAAACAGAAACAGAATCAAATAAAACAAAAAGCAAGAGAACAACCAGAGAAAGAAAAGAACTCAAGAACAAAATCACACAATTCAAAGGAAAACTAACAAAAATGCAAAACCAGAAAAGAAAACCAAAGCAGAGTGCCAAGTGAAGAATTTAGCAAAGAAAGAAACCGACAAAAGTGATAAAAAAAAGACAAAATGAAAAAAGACAGAACAACTGAAAAGCAACTTAGCAAAAGAAATATAAAAAAATAAAATTAAAATATATTAAAGAAAAAAAAGACAAACAAAACTCCACACAAATGGTAGAAAAAAATCAGGCAAACAGAAATAGAAACAAAGAAACACACACATGCAAAAGAAACAAAAACAGAACCAAATAAAACAAAAAGCAAGAGTACAACCAGAGAAACAGAAGAACCCAAAAACAAAATCAAACAATTAGAATCAAAACTAAGAAAAACACAAAACCTAAAACCAAAACTACAGCAGTGTGCCAACTGAAGAATAAATCAGTGAAAGAGAACAAAACTGATAGAAATGATTTTAAAAAAGGGACAAAACAGAACAACAGAAAAGCAAATTTGAAACGGAAATATAAAAAAATGTAAAAAATATATTAAAGAAAAAAAAGAACAAAATAAGGGAAAGGAACACAGAAGAACAGAAAAGCAAAGCTATATATATATAAAATAAAACTAAAAAATAAAAAATATGTTATATAACATAAATATCCCAAAAGAGTGAAAAAAACTAAAACAATAAAAACAAACAAGGAAAAAAAAAGCCAGAACCAACAAGAGAACGAATCAAAACATAATAAAAATATTAGTAATATTTATTTTTCCCTGAGGACTCTGCTGTAAGTGTCCTTGCAAACACCATGAGCCACAGCCCACCTCCACCTCCCCAAGAGGCCCTCCTCTGCCTCTGGGCTGGTTTCTGGACCTACTGTGTGCCCTGTGGGGACCACTCAGACTCTTATCTGTCCTAATTCCTGCATGTGCTTGTGCCCAAAGTCCAAAGATGCCAGAGCTAGACCGTTTTCATTTGTGGGAGCACTCACTGTCTACTCAGATATTCCATAGATGCAGGGTCTAAGTAGCTGATCACAGGGGTTAATTTGTAGCTTGTAGAGGTGATGGAAAGATATTCGATTCTCTTCCTTAGTTGCCCCATCCCTGGGGTTCAGCTTTGGTTTTATCCCCACCTCTGCATGTGGTCCAGCCACAAGAATATGGTCCTAAGGCTGCCTTGGAGCTCTTGGGTCTGCCTCAGTAAGGACAGTGTGCAGAGGTGGTATGACTGCTTGGATCTCAGGAGCCCCAGTGGCACCAAATGTGCAGGCAAGCTGGCAGCCATGGTGCAAGTGATATGGCCCTAGTGAGGGCCTGTTCTGGCGCCTGGCCTAAGGCACGTAAGGGCCAACCTTGGTGGGGCTTTTTCTGGTGCCCAGTAGCAGATGCTTGAGGGCCAGCCCTGAGAGGTCTTCTTTTATTGTCATTGGCAGGCACTGGTGTGTTGGGAAAGAGAGGCTACAATAGTGGCTCCTCCCCCTTTGTGTGACTCAGCAGTAGCACCCTCCTCCCATGGCAGTCTGGTCTTCCTCCATAGGCATTCCCTGCTGCAGATTTCCTCCCTACCATCCCCTCAGTCCATCTCCCCACAGCCAACAACAGTTCTCACCCCAGGCCTGTTCTCCAATCCCCACACTCCAGCCCCCAGCCCCCTTACACACCTGTGATCTCATGTCCCAGTCCGGGACATGTAGGGCTTCAGTACGAACCGTGTATGTAATTCTCACTCTGTTCTGTCTGCCACAGATCTGCTGCTTCACCCTCTTCCAACAGCCTCTAATGCTTCCCTTCTGTCCCAATCGATTTGCTCTTCAGAGAGGGGGTTTCCCTGTTGGAGAGGGGCTTTCCCTGAATTTGGGAATCTCTCCTCTGCTTCAGCTCCTCGACCCTGGGGTGCAGGTCCCATCCTGCTTCCTCTCCTCCTCCTCCCTTCTTTTTTTCATCCTACCCAGTTATGTAGGGATCTTTATAGTCCTTTCTGGTGTCCAAGGTCTTCTGCTAGTGTTCAGCTGGCGTTCTGCGAGAATTGTTGCATCTATAGATGAATTCCTGATGCATCCATGGAGAGAGATGAGCTCCACGTCCTCCTACTCCTCTGCCATCTTAACTCTCTAGAACTTCTGCTTCTTTTCTTACATTTTCCCCCTAATTTTATTTAGTTGTGTGTTCTTGTGTTTTACTAAACTTTCTTAGGAGGATCGTTTTAGATTTTTGGTCACACAGTTTATAGATCTCCACTTATTTAGTGTCAGTTATTGGAGCTTTATTTGTTTTTGTTTTTGTTTTGGTGGTGTCATTTTTACTGGACTCTTTGTGATACTGATTCCTTGAGTTAGTATCTGTGCATTTAAGTGATCTCCTTTTTAGACTTTATAACTTCATTTCATCAGATTCACCAGCCATCTCAGCTTGGGGTTCTGGATGGCCAGATGGTAGCATCCTTGGGCAAGTGGGGCTTATTGCCAGGGTCCGTTTGGGTGAGGCCACTGCCTATGTTCTGACGTCAAGGGGCTTGCTGATGGCTAGGAACATTTACATACGTCTGCTGCTTAGTTCACTGCCCAAGCATGGCTGTAGGATTGGCTCCACAGTTGCTTGGATTTTTTGGTCAGGATTCCTAGTTGAGTGAGAATGGATGCTATACTGAGCACTTGGGCAGGGCTTCACACTTGTTTCCTTGCCCAGGAAGGGCTGTAGAATAGGCTCCACTGCCATTTATGGTTGAATCACTGGTGACCCATATCAGGCAGAACTACCACCAAGCTCCCTGGACCGGTGGCACCACCAATTCAGTTCTGCACATTGACAGAGCCACTGGCTTGGCTGTCTGCTTGTGTTGTTTTAAACAGGACTGTGGGATCTGTGGGATAGGCTTTGCAGCTTCCTAGTTGCTCTGGTTAGGCTTCTGGATTGAGCATATCTGGGTGCTATATTCAGTCATCGGTAGTGCATCAGATTTCCTTCCCAGCCAAAGCATGGCTATATAACATGAACCATGGCCAGTACAGATTATTGCCTGGGGACTCAAATTCAGCTAGCTCTCTGATAGATAGGGCCCCTGGCTCAGCTCTGCAGACAAGCAGAGCTTCTGGCTGAACTGTCTGCTCAGATACCACAGCAAGTCGGGCTGTAGGGTGGGCTACACAGCCTCCCAGGTGTTGTGGTTAGGCTTCCTGTTTGGGTTGGGCTAAGGGTATTCTTAACTGTAGGGGGGCTGTGATACTTCTTCTCTGTCCAGGCAGGATGGCAACACAGGCTCCAAGGCTGACACAGCTCATTGGCTGGGGACCTGAGTCAGGCTTAACTCTCTACTGAGTTCCCTGTCCAGATAAATTTCCTGGCTCAGGTGGATAGAGCAGGTGGATAGAGCCACTGGCTGGAGTCTCTGCTCAGGTGCTACTATCATCAAGGCTTTTGGGTGGGCCACATAGCCTCCCAGGTGCTCTGACAAGGCCACAATGCTAGGCTGGTCTAGGGGCTATATTCGGCAGTAGGCAGCCCTTCACATTCACTTACCTGCCAAAGCAAGGCCTCATAATATGATCCATGGCTGATAAGGTTTGTTGGTTGTGGAGCCAAAATCGGTAGAATTGCCCCTGAAACTTCCTGGCCAGAAAGGGCCACTGGCTTGACTTTGCAGATTGAGAGAGCTACTGGCTGGGCTCTCTGCTCAGGTACTGCTGTGAGCAGGGCTGTAGGGTAGGTCACAGAGCTTCCCAGGTGCTCTTTTTAGGCTTACTGTATGGGCAGGACTGAAGATTATATTCAGCAGTAAGTGGTACTTCAAATTTCCTTCCCTGCCTGTGTTGGATAGTAGAACAGTTTCCAAGGTGTGTACAGCTAATTGGCTATTGACTCATCAGGCAGAAATCTACACTGAGCTTCCTTGCCAGATGGGGCCACCAGCTTGACTCTGCAGATGGACAGAGCCGCTGGTTCATATCTCTACTTGAGTGTTGCTGTGAGGAGGAACTCAGTCTGCCAAGATCCCAGTGCTTGTTTCTGCACACCATTTATCTGTTCCAATCTGATCTGCAGTGGTCAAGCCCTAGAGAATCCTCCTGTGATCCCTGTAAGGTGAGACCCAAGTGGGCCTTCTGGAAAGCATTCTGTAATATTGGTGGAGCTGGATGTTTACCTTGGGTTCTTTTGTTCCCATTGGAAAAATGTAGGATTGGGGGGCCCTCTCAGCTCGAGGAGGGGCAGTGTGGTCAGCATGTAGCCATTCCTCTTACCTTTCTAACATGTTCTTTTTCAGACTCTGCAATCAGAAGGTGTGCTTCATCCTCAGCTCCATGTTCTGGGATTTTTGCAATGGTGTCTTTTCTATAGATAGTTGCTGGTTGATCTTCTTGTGAAGGGGACTGAAACAGGGAATGATTATATCACCATCTTAGTGATGTCATTATCCTAATATATTTTGAAATCAGGAAGTGTGATGCCTCCAGCTTTGTTCTTTCTCAGGACTGATTTAGCTACTCATGGTATTTTGTGATTCCATATAAATTACAGAATTGTTTTTTCTGTTTCTGTAAAAAATGCCATTGGAAATTTGATAGGATTTCATTGAATATTTAGCTCATTTGGGGTAGTATGGACATTTTAACAATGTTTAGTCTCCTACACATGAATATGGGATGTGATTCCAGTTGTTTTTGTCTTTCTTATTTTCTTTTATCAGTGTTTTATAATTTTCAGCATAGACATCTTTCACCTCCTTAGTTAAGATTATTCCTAAGTATTCATACTTTTTGGTGCTGTTTTAAATGGGATTGTTTTCCTAAGTTCCTTTTCCAGATACTTTGTTGTTGTGTACAGAAAGACAACTGACTTTTATATGCTGATTTTTTATCCTGCAAATTTACTGAATTAGTTGCTCAGTTCTAACAGTTTTTTTAATGGAGTCTTTTGGGTTTTTTTACATATAAGATCATGTCATATGCAAACAAAGATAATTTTACTTCTCTCTTTGCAATTTCAGTACCTTTCATTTCTTTTTCCTTTCCTAATTGCTAAGACTTGCAGTGCAATGTTAGAGATGGCAAGAGTGAGAATCCTTACCTTGTTCCTGATTTTAGAAGAAAAGTTTATAGTTTTTCACCATTGAGTATGATGCTCAGTGGGCTTATATGGCTTTTATTAAGTTGAGTTATTTTCTTTCTACTTCTGGTTTGTTGAGAGTTTTTTTTTCACAGAAGTATGATGAATATCATCAAATGTTTTTTTCATCTATTGAGATTATGTGATCTTTATCCTTCATTCTTTTGATATGCTTATCACATTCATTGATTTTCCTATATCAAATGATCCTTGCATCCCATGGGTAAATCTCATTTATCATGGTGTATGGTCCTTTTAATATGCTGTTGGATTCAGTTTGCTATTATTTTGTTGAGGATTTTTGCACCTATATTTATCAGAGATATTGGCTTGTAGTTTTCTTGTGATGTATTTGATATCAGGATAATGCTGGCTTTATAAAATTAGTTTGTAAGTGTTCCCTGCTCTTTAATTTTTGCAAGAGTTTAAGAAGGATTGCATTAATTCTTCCTTAATTACTTGGCAGAATTCATGAGTTAACCCACCTGGTCCTGGGATTTTCTTTTTTGGGAGTATTTCATTACTAATTCCATCTGCATACTACTTATGAATATGTTCAAGCTTTCTATTCCTTCATGATTTAGTAATGATAGATAATATGTGTCTAGGAATTTATCCATTTCTTCTAGGTTATCGAATTTGTTGATGTATACATTTTCATAATAGTCTAATTCTTTTTATTTCTGTTGCATCAGTTGTAATGTCTGTTCTTTATTTTCTGATTTTATTTATTTTAGTCTTCTCTTTTTCTTCATAGTCAGTCTAGGTAAGGTTTTGTCAAGTTTGTTTTCTTTTCAAAAACCCAAATTTAGTTTTGATTTTTCTATTGTTTTGTAATTTCTATTTACTTTGTATCTGCTCTAATCCTTCTTATTTCCTTCCTTCTACTAATATGTGGTTTAGTTTCTTTTTGAGCTCCTTGAGTACAAAGTTTGTTTGTTTATCTGGATCTTTCTTATTTTCTTGTGTATGCATTTATTGCTATGGACTTCTCTCTTCAGATTTTGCTAAGGTTTACCAATTTTACTGATGTTTTCAGAGAATGAGATATTTGTTTCATTGATTTTTCTCTAATAATTTTATCTTTTTAAGTTCCTTGATGTCTGTGCTTATGTTTACACTTTTCTTTTTTATGCTTCCTTCTTCAAATTTATTTTCATGTTTTGTTTCCTAGGTTATAGATGTGGGAGATTAGATAATTGACTTGACATTTTCTTCTCTTTCTGGATTGGATTTTTTTCACTGTTTATTGAGTGTACAATATTTACTGTACATTCATTTTACAATGATGTATAATATTATATGTTACACTGTACAGCACAGTGATTCACAATTTTTTAAAATTATTTTTTAACATCTTTGTTGGAGTATAATTTCTTTACATTGTTATGTTAGTTTCTGCTGTATAACAAAGTGAATCAGCTATACGTATCCATACATCCCCATATCTCCTCCCTCTTGCACTTCCCTCCCACCCACCCTATCCCATGCCTTTAGGTGGTCACAAAGCACCAAACTGATCTCCCTGTGCTATGCAGCTGCTTCCCACTAGCTATCTATTTTACATATGGTAGTGTATATATGTCAATGCCACTCTCTCACTTTGCCCCAGCTTACCCTTCCCCTTCCCCATGTCCTCAAGTCCATTCTCTACATCTGCGTCTTTATTCCTGTCCTGCCCCTAGGTTCTTCAGAGCCTTTTTTTTTTTTTTTAGATTCCATATATATGTGTTAGCATACAGTATTTGTTTTTCTCTTTCTGACTTACTTCACTCTGTATGACAGATTCTAAGTCCATCCACCTCACTACAAATAACTCAATTTCGTTCCTTTTTATGGCTGAGTAATATTCCATTGTATATATGTGCCACATCTTTTTTATCCATTCATCCATTGATGGACACTTAGGTTGATTCCATTTCCAGGCTATTGTAAATAGTGCTGCAATGAACATTATGGTACTTGACTCTTTTTGAATTACGGTTTTCTTAGGGTATATGCCCAGTAGTGGGATTGCTGGGTCATATGGTAGTTCTATTTTTAGTTTTTTAAGGACCCTCCATACTGTTCTCCATAGTGGCTATATCGATTTACATTCCCACCAACAGTTGAAGAGGGTTACCTTTTCTCCACACCCTCTCCAGCATTTATTGTTTGTAGATTTTTTGGTGGCCATTCTGACCAGTGTGAGGTGATACCTCATTGTAGTTTTGATTTGCATTTCTCTAATGATTAGTGATGTTGAGCATCCTTTCATGTGCTTGTTGTCAATCAGTTCTTTTAAATAATTTGAAGTTTGCCTTTGGACTAAGGTATGGTCTACCTTGGCATGTTTTCTTGGCAACTCAAAAGAATGTGCAGTCTTTTGTTTTTGAGTGCAGTGTTCTGAATACATGTGAATTAATTCTCGTTGGTTGATAGACTTTTTTTTTGCTTTCTTCTATATCCTGGTTTGTTTTCTATCTCACTTGTTGCAAGAGGAGTGTTAAACTTTTGAATTATAATTGTGGATTTGTCTATTTCTCATTTCAGATCTCTTAGTATTTCCTTCATATATTTTGAAGCACTTTTTTTTGGTGCATTGATATTTAGTGCTGCTGTGTCTTGTTGACAAATTGGCCTTATTATGACTACATCATTTTCTTTTTTGCCTCTGATATTTTCTTTGCTATGATATCTGCTTCAGCTGACATCAAAGCCAGACACTTCTGCTTTCCCTTCAATAATGTTTGCATGTTATATCATTTTTTTCCATCCTTTTACTTTCAACTTGCCTATATTTGAGGTGATTTTCTTGTAGACTCCAGATAGTTGGGCCATATTTTTAGAATTTATTTTTTTATTGAGGCAACATTGGTTTATAACATTATATGAGTTTCAGGTATACAACATCATATTCTACTTCTATGTACACTACAGCTTCCTCACCACCAATAATTTAGTTTCGATTCATCACCACACACCAATTTTGCCCTATTCCCTTTCCCTTTCACTACTGGTAACCACTACTGTCTTCCCTGCATCTATATATTTGTTTTTGTTTGTTCATTTATTTTGCTCTTTGATTGTCTTTTTGTATGTCACATATGAGTGTGTGTAAAATCATATGGTGTTTATCTTTCTCTAGCTGACTTATTTATCTTTTTTTCTTGGCATAACACCTTCAAGGTACATCCATATTGTTGCAGTTGGCAAGATTTCATCTTTTTATGGTTGAGTAGTATTCCATTGTGTGTGTGTGTGTGTGTGTGTGTGTGTGTGTGTGTGTATCTTATATTTTCTTTATCCATTCATCTGTTGATGGGCACTTAGATTATTTCCATATCTTAGTTATTGTAAATGATGCTGCAATGAACATAAGGTTGCATATATGTTTTAGAAACTGTGTTTTCATATTCTTTGGATAAAACAGATAAGTGAGATAGCTGGATAATATAGTAGTTCTATTCTTAGTTTGTTGGGGAATCTCCATAGTGTTTTCCATAATGGTTGCACCAATTTACATTCCCACCAATCGTTCATGAGTGTTCCCTTTTCCTGAAGCCTCTCCATCATTTGTTATTTGTTGACATTTTGGTAATAGCCATTCTGAGTGGTGTAAGGTGATATCACATTGTGGTTTTGATATGCTTTTTTGACGTTGAGCAACTTTTCATGTGCCTGTTGGCCACCTGTATGTCTTCTTTGGAAAACTATCTACTCAGGTGCTCTGCCCATTTTTAAATTGGGTTGTCTCGTTTTTGTTTTTGTTTTTTTGATGTTGACTTGTATGAATTCTTTGTATGTTTAGATACTTACCCCTTTCTGGATATATGATTTGCAAATAATTTCTCCCACTCAGTAGGCAGGCTTTTCATTTTGTTGAGTTTCCAGCACTTTGCAAATGCTTCTTAGTTTGATGTAGTGCCATTTGTTTATTTGTGTTTTTGTTTCCCTTGTCTGAGGAGACATATTCAGAAAGATATTGCTAAGACCGATATCAAAGATTATACAGCATATGTTTTCTTTTAGGAGTTTTATGGTTTCAGGTCTTATTTTAAGTCTAATTAATTTGAATTGAGTTTTATGTATGGTGTAAGATAGTAGTCTAATTTAATTTTTTTGCATGTGACCATCCACTTTTCCTAACACTATTTATTGAAGAGACTATGCTGTTTCCACTGTATGGTCTTTGCTCCTTTGTCATAATTTAATTGTCCATATAGGAGTGAGTTTATTTCTGGGATCTCTGTTCTATTCCATTGATTTATGCTTCTTTTTTTCTGCCAATAACATGCTGGTTTGATTGCTTTAGCTTTGTTATATAGTTTGAAATCAGGGAGGGTGATAACTCCAGACATGTTCATTTTTCTCAAGATTTCTTTGGCTGTTCAAGGTCTTTTGGGGTTCATAAAAGTTTTAGAATTTTTAGTTCTATTTCTCTGAAAAATGGTCCCCAATCTGTAGATTGCATTACATAATATGAACATTTTAATAATGCTAATTCTTCTAATCCATAAGCCTGAATTATCTTTTTATTTTGTTGTGTATTCTTCAGTTTCATTCAACAGTGCCTTATAGTTTTCAGTGTATGTTTTTCACCTCTTGGTTAAATTTGCTCCTAGGTATTTTATTCTTTTTGGTGTAGTTTTAAATGGTATTGTTTATTTCATTTTCTGCTAGAGATGATCAAATGTTTTTGTCCTTCATTTTGTGAAAATTTTGCATTATGTTGATTGATTTGCCCCCTTGAACCATTTTTGCATCCCTGGAATAAATTTGACTTGATATAGTGTATGATGCTTATGATATATTGCTGTATTTGGTTTGATAATATATTTTTGAGGAATTTTGCATCTATGTTAATCAGGGATATTGGCTTGTAATTTTCTTTCTTTGTGTGTTGTCTTTGATTTTGCTAGCAATGTAATGTTAGCCTCATAAAATAAGTTAGGAAACATTCCCTCTTCTTCAATGTTTTTGAAGTTTCAGGATGATAGGTATTAAGTCTTCTTTGAATGTCTAGAAGAATTCACCTCTGATGATGTCTGGTCCTGGGCTTTTGTTTTGGGGGAGGTTTTGATTACTATTTCAATATCTTAACTAGAATTTGGTTTATTCAGTGTTTCTGTATCTTATGATTCAGTACTCAAAGGTTGTATAATTCCAAGAATTTGTCCATTTCTAGGTTGTCCAATTTGTTGACATATAGCTGTTCATAACATTTTCTTTTAATTAGTTTATTTTTTGGTATCCAGTGTTATCTCTCCTCTTTTCTTTTTCATTGTTTTTATCACAGACTTTTCTTTTTTCTTAGTGAGATTATTCATTCTATTTATTTTTTCAGTGAATCATCTTTTAGTTTCACTGATCTTTTTTATTGTCTTTTTAGTCTCTATTTCATTTACTTTCATTCTGATATTTATTATTTCTGTCAACTGAAAAAAATGCACAACCTAAAAGTTACAAGTTATGTTTTATTTGGAGATCTTACTGAGGACTATAGCCCAGGATACTGCCTCTAAGGTAGCTCGGAGGAACTGCTCTGAAGAGGTAAGAGTATGAGGGTTTTTTGCTGGAAAAAGCATGTAGTCAAACATTAAAAGGTTACTGATAATCATAAAGAACAGACATCTCAAGTAAATGAGTTTAATGCTTTCCTATGTATAGAAAGATGCAAGAACCTGGGTTCATTGAAATTATTCCTTAGATATGCATCTTAATTATCTAGGGCCAGTATCCAAAGCACAGAATGCTTTCTGTTTTTCTCCATCCTGAATTCCCCTCAGGGTACACCATTGGTAAGAGACTGCAGTGGCTACTGGCTTGATCCTTGTAGTACTGGAATGGAAGGCAACATTCTTTATTTACAGTGCTCTCTGTTGGTCATAAATTCCCAACCAAGGTTTGGGAGCCATTTCATGACCATTTTGTCTCACAGTGCTGGGAAGTTTCATTCCTGTGTCAGACGTGGATCTGAGTGATAGGCTATTCATGTGCTATATCTAGGTTAGGCCCTGTTAATAATCAAAATCTCTGGATCATCTGTATTACTAGTCTATTACAATTCAGGAAGTGATTTTCCTTTGTTACTTCTCCCTATATGTAGAATTGTACTATTACAATTAATTTTATGTAGAGCTATATATGTGATCAATTGTATCAAGATGCTTAGCCATCATTAATTTTGTCAGAGGCCTGGTTACACATTGGGTAATTCAGGAGACAACAATCTTTTTAAAATATACAGAGTATAAGTAATACAGCTAATAACATTAATAAAATCATAAGTAAGGATTTATGCCTTGAGTTTCCAGAATCAAACCAACTCCCTAAGAGACTAGAAAGTGGATCACTTAAGGCAGAAATCTTATTTTTCATGTGGGTCATAGTTAGCATAAGAGGAAAGGTGTTCTGGTAAACAAAGACTAAAAACAGTAATATTTTAGACAAAACCTCATAAAATTATAAATCATGTTTATCAGTTCTTTCAGTGTCATATAATTAATTCCTCTTGATTTGGATGAAGCCATCAGGTTTTCCTTTGGAGTTTTGTAATTTCTTACCCAGTTCAGTAGTATGATGTAAAAGTCATCAGAAACTTATATTTGTCAGAAAGTTTTTTTTTAATGGATCTTTGTGAAGGTCTTCATTTTGTAAAGGGCTCAGAATATAACAATGACTGTCTGTAAATGACAAAAGACTTAAAATGGCATGATTAAAGATCTGATTACAGTGCTATTGACAAAGAAAATTGGCTGTTTCTGTGATATACAACATTTTAAGATAATAAGTAGAATTATGACTGATATTATACCAGAACATACCAGATTTTTAGAAATTCTATATAATTTTTGGAATATCTGTATTAATTACATTTACCCATACAATATAACCAAAGAAGTTTTATCACCACTTATTAGTCAATACTTAATTTGATACCAAATAAACATAATTATTTTAATATCTCACTTTGGAATGTTTCAGGGGCCCTTTGAAGCATCCCAAAGTTAGCTAGAGATCAAAAGAACTTCATTTAGAATTTGACTTCAGGAACATTTTCAAGATATCAAAAGGTTTTCAAAAACTTGAATCATACATCACTGTGAAACATTACTTGTTCACTTAACCAAAGTGACAATTAAATATTTCAAAGACAAATACAGAAAGTTACAATATTATTTAAGAGGTAAAGAAGTCTTTCAATTTGTTATCAAAAGCAGAACAATATTCCAAGAAAACTTTGTGCTCTTAACACAGAGTCAACCAAATTCTAGTTTTGTACCAGCTTACTTTTAATATTAAAATTTATTTATTCAATTGAATTTTATTTTAAACTTAGCCAGTCATGACCATGCAGAAACTCTTTCTTCAGGGTTCCTTTTCCACCAACCTTCTGTAACTTCCTTTTTACTTTCAGATTTTGTCCTATGCTTTTTCTTTCCCTCTCTCCAGGACAAAATTACTTTCTTTTCTCATAACAAAATGCATTTCCATGCTTTATACTTTTCTCCTTTTATACAAAGATGTTTTCCTTATTGATTTTAGTAGTTTTAGTTACATATATCAATAGACATCTTAACTTTAAAAACTTTAATCTCTACTGAAAACCAAGAAGTAAGCAATTATGAAATTTTACATTAATGTTCCATAGATTGGCAAATTTATAAGTATTATTTATTATTTCTAAAAACATGATTTTTTATAGAAAAATTTTCAGCGTGGTCCCCCAAATTTTTATTCTTTAGTTTCTCTGTAAAAGGAAGACTTTATCCAGTAATTAATGTTTCAGTATCTTATTTAGTTTTGGAATAATCTAGATATTTTTAAAATTTCCACCATTTAACTTAGCAAAACTATAAAGTTTCTAGTTACCAAAAATCTTCAGAAACTATTTTTAAGTTGACATACTACATACCACATACCAATAACCACAAGTCAAAAACATACAATAGATTCACAAAAACCAAAAAGAAGAATAATATAAATATAACACAAAAGAAAATCATCAAACCACAAAAGAAAAAACCAAAAAGAACAAGAAAGGGGCAAAGAAGAAATATAAAATCAAGGGAAAACAAGATTTTAAATGGCAATAAATACATATGTATCAATAATTACCTTAAATGTCAATGGACTAAATGCCCCAGTCAAAAGACACAGTCTGGCCAAATAGATATTTAAAAAAAAAAAAAAAACAACAACAAAAAAAACAAGAGCCTACAATATACTGACAACAAGAAACACACTTTAGGGCAAAGGATACACATAGATTGAAAGTGAGGGGATAGAAAGAGATACTTCATGCTAACGGAAGTGACAGGAAAGTGGGGGTTACAATACTCATATCAGACAAAATAGACTTTAAAACAAAGGCCATAAAGAAAGATGAAGAAGGGCACTATATAATGATAAAAGAATCAATACCAGAAGGTGATTTTACACTCATCAACATATATGCACTAATATAGGAGGACCCAAATACATAAATCAATACTAACAGTCATAAAGGGAGAAATTGACAGGAATACAATAATAGTAGGACACTTTAACACCCCACTCACATCAATGGACAGATCTTCTAGACAGAGAATCAGTAAAGTAACAGAGATCCTAAATGATATAATAGAACAGTTAGACTTAAATGATATTTTCAGGACATTACATCCCAAAAAATCCCAGAAATACCATTTTTTTTCAAGTGCAAATGGAACATTCCCTAGGATTGACCACATTCTAGGGCACAAAACAACTCTCAGCAAATTTAAGAGTATAGAAATTATCTCAAGCATCTTTTCTGGCCACAACAGCATGAAACTGGAAATTAACCACAGAAAAAGGAATGAGAAAACAAAAATTACATGGAGACTAAACAACATGCTACTAAAAAGCAAATGGATCAATGATGAAATCAAATAGGAAATTTAAAAATACCTTGAGACAAATGACAGTGAAAGCACAACCATACAAAATCTGTGATGCAGCAAAAGTAGTTCCTAGAGGGAAGCTCACAGTGATACAGACTTTCCTTAAAAAACAAGAAAAATCTCAAACAACCTAAGCTACATCTTAAAAGAATTAGAAAAAGAAGAAGAAATAAAACCTAAAGTCAGCAGAAGGAAGGAAATAATAGAGGTCAGAGAGGAAATAAATAAAATAGAGATTAAAAAAAAACAGAAGAAAAAAATCAATAAAACCAAGAGCTGGTTCTTTGAAAGGATAAACAAGACTGACAAATCTCTGGTCAGGCTCACCAAGAAGAAACAAGAGAGATCTCAAATAAACAAAATAAGAAATGAAAAAGAATACATAACCAATTACACAGAAATACAAAAAAACATAAGGGAATACTGTGAGTAAGTATATGCCAACAAATTCGATAACCTAGAAGAAATGGACAAATTTCTAGAAACATACAGCCCACCAAAATTGAATCAAGCACATGAAAAGCTGCTCAATATCACTAATTAGAGAAATGCAAATCAAAACTACAATGAAGTATCACCTCACACCAGTTAGAATGGACATCATCAGAAAATCTACAAACAACAAATACTGGAGAGGGTGTGGAGAAAGAGGAACCCTCTTGCACTGTTGGTGGGAATGTAAATAGATACAACCACTATGGAGAACAGTATGGAGGTTCCTTAAAAAACTAAAAATAGAATTACCATATGACCCAGCAATCCCACTACTGGGCATATACACAGAGAAACCCATAATTAAAAAAGACACATGCACCCCAATGTTCATTGCAACAATATTTACAATAGCCAGGTCATGGAAGCAACTTAAATGCCCAGCGACAGATGAATGGATAAAGAAGATGTGGTACATATATACAATGGAATATTACTCAGCCATAAAAAGAATGAAATTGGGTCATTTGTAGAGACGTGGATGGATCTAGAGACTGTCATACAGAGTGAAGTAAGTCAGAAAGAGAAAAACAAATATCATATATTAACACATATATGTGGAACCTAGAAAAATGGTACAGATGAACTGGTTTGCAGGGTAGAAATAGAGACACAGATGTACAGAACAAATGTATGGACACCAAGGGGGAAAAGTGGTGGTGGGATGGGGGGTGTGTGATGAATTGTGAGATTGGGATTGACATATGTACATTATTATGTATAAAATAGATAACTAATAAGAACCTGCTTTATAAAAAAATAAAATAAAATTCAAAAATAAATAAATAAAAATAAATGAAATGTACAATTAAGAAAAAAGGGAAGAAATAGATAATTTGAACAGACCAATCACTAAAAGTGAAATAGAATCTGTAATTTTAAAACTCCCTACAAATAAAAGTCCAGGACCAGATGGCTTCACAGGTGAATTCTGCCAAACATACAAAGAAGAACTTATACCAATCCTTCTCAGACTCTTCCAAAAAACTGAAGAGGAAGGAAGACTGCCAAAGACATTCTATGAAGCCATCACCCTGATACCAAAACCAGAGAAAGATACCACCAAAAAAGAAAATTACAGGCCAATATCTTTGATAAATATAGATGCAAAAATTCTCAACAAAATATTGGCAAATTGAATCCAACAACACATAAAAAAGATCATACACCATGACCAAGTGGGATTTATCACAAGTTCACAAGGATGGTTCAATATACAAAAATCAATCAATGTGATCCACCACATAAACAATAGAAAAGACAAAACCACATGATTATCTCCCTAGATGCAGAAAAAGCATTTGACAAAATTCAACCTCCATTCATGATAAAAACTCTTACCAAAGTGGGTATAGAGGGAATATATCTCAATATAATAAAAGCTATTTATGACAAACCCACAACCAATATAATACTCAATGGTGAAAAGCTGAAAGCCTTCCCACTAAAATCTGGAACAAGACAAGAATGCCCACTCTCACCTATTCTATTCAACATAGTATTGGAAGTCTTAGCCACAGCAATCAGACAAGAAAAAGAAATAAAAATTATCCAAATTGTAAGGGAAGAGGTAAAATTGTCATTATATGCAGAAGATTTGATACCATATATAGAAAACCCTAAAAACTCCTCACAAAAAAAAATAGAACTGATAAATTTAGCAAGATACAAGGATATAAGATTAACACACAGACATTGATTGCATTTCTTTACACCAACAATGAAATATCAGAAATGGAATGTAAAAAAAAAAAAAAACCTTTTAGAATCAAACCCCCCAAAATAAAATACTTAGGAATAAACCTGACCAAGGAGGTGAAAGACATATATGCTGAGAACTATAAAACATTAATAAAACAAATTGAAGATGATTCAAAGAAATGGAAACATATCCCATGTTTTTGGATTGGAAAAATTAATATTAAAATGGCCATACTACCCAAAGCAATCTACAGATTTAATGTGATCCCCTTCAAATTACCCATGGCATTTTTCAAAGAACTAGAACAAATAATTCTAAAATTCATACGGAACTGTAAGAGACCTGGGATCCCCAAGCAACCTGAAGAAAAAGATCAAAGCAGGACACATAACCCTCCTAGACATCAGGCAATACTACAAGGCTACAATAATCAAAAATAGACATATGGATCAATGGAACAGAGTAGAGAGCTCAGGAAACAGACATATGGATCAATGGAACAGAATAGAAAGCCCAGAAATCAACCCACACACCTATGGTCAATTAATCTTTGACAAAGGAGGCAAGAATATACAACGGAAAAAAGTATCTTCAGCACATGGTGTTGGGAAAGTTTGACAGCCCCATGTAAATCAATGAATTTAGAACACACCTTCTCACCATACACAAAGATAAACTCAAAATGGCTTAAAGACTTAAACATAAGGCATGCCACCATAAAACTCCTAGAAGAGAACATGGGCAAAATATTCTGTGACATTAATCATACCAGTGACAAATCTGTGACACATATGACATATCAGTGACAAGTCTGTGACATAAATCACAGCTTGGTCAGTCTTCCAAGGCAATAGAAATAAAAACAAAGGTAAACAAATGGGACCTAATCAAACTTACAAGATTTTGCACAGCAAAGGAAACCATAAACAAAACGAAAAGAATACCTACAGAATGGGAGAAAATATTTGCAAATTATGTGACTGACAAAGGTTTAATTTCCAAAATATATAAACAGCTGATACAACTCAGTAACAGGAAAACAAACAACTCTATCCAGAAATGGACAGAAGACGCAAATAGACACTTCTTCAAAGAAGATATACAGATGACCAATAGGTACATGAAAAGATGCTCAAAATTGCCAATTATTAGAGAAATTCAAATCAAAACTACAATGAGGTGTCACCTCACACTGGTCAGAATGGCCATCATTAAAAATCTATAAATAACATATTGTGGAGAGGGTGTGGAGAAAAGGGCGCCATCTAACACTGTTGGAGGGAAAGTAAATTGGTGCAGCCGCTATGGAGAACAGTATGGAGGTTCCTTAAAAAACTAATATTTGAGTTACTATATGATCCTGCAATCCCACTCCTGGGCATATATCCAGAGAAATCTCTAATTCAAAAAGATACATGCACCCCAATGTTGATAGCAGTGCTATTCACAATAGCCAAGAAATGGAAACAACCTAAATGGCCATTGATAGATGCATGGATAAAGATGAGGTGGTACATATATACAATGGAATACTACTCAGCCATAAAAAAAGAATGAAATAATACCATTTGCAGCCACATGGATGGACACAGAGATGATCATATTAAGTAAGTCAGAAAGAGAAAGACAAATACCATATGATATCACTTATATGTGAAATTTAAAATATGACACAAATGAACCTATCTATGAAACAGATGCAGAATCACAGACATAGAGAGCAGGTTGGTGGTTGCCAAGGGGGAGTGATTTGGTTGTGGGATGGTGTGGTTGGGGTTAGCAGATGTAAGTTTTTATAGATAGAATGGATAAACAACAAGGTTCTACTGTATAGCACAGATAACTATATTCAATATAGTAAACCATAATGGAACAGAATATATAAAACAGAATGTATATATATGTATAACTTAATCACTGCTGTACAGCAGTAAATTAACACATTTTATCTCAACTATACTTCAATAAAACGTACCATTTAAAAAATAAACTTTCATTTCAATTTTGTCAACTCTTATACATTTAACTTTAGTTGCCATGAAGACCCCATCATCAAGTCTTATTCTTACAAGAAATCATAAATACTTTTCTTTTATCCCTGTGCCATTTTATTCATTTTTGTATGCACACAGTGAGGGGTGGAGCTGAGGGACTCAGACCCTTTTGTCAATCTTTGATTTGATTAATTTATCTAACTGATGCCCCAGCAATTGCTGGTGAGTGTGATTTTATTTGAGCCTTTTAAATATATATATTTTAAACTGGGATAAATAGAGCAGACTTGGGGCCCTTTAATGTTTTGGGGACCAATGTGGGGGATCCCTTTGACCCATCCAACATTAGGTAGTGTTGTATCAAAATCTTTGTTTTAATCCTATTACCACCCATTTTATTTATCCCATTTCTTAATAACCATCTAAAGATTTCCATTAAGTCCCTTTAAATGTCCACCTCATTGGGAAGAAGCCTCTTGACTTTCCCCTTAGCTTCTTATTCCTCTGTTAGTCAATCTAAGGAACATCAGTTAATTTATTGTTTTTATTAGCACCTGTAAGATCCATTGAGGGGAAGCCAAGACCACAGATAAGGCTTCCCTAACCGTTTTTTATTGTTTGTTTTATATTATGGGAGTCCTTAAAGTTAGCCATTATAATTTTTGTATCCAATTTATGATTTGGTCTTTTCATTTGTACCAATAAAACAGCAGTTTATAAATGAGAATTCTTTAAAAATTTACCAATTTAGAAGTTTTCCCAATTTAAAGGATCCATTGTCTAGCCATTGACCAGTAATATCTTAGTAGCAACTCAAACCAATAAGATGCAAGAGGGATCCTCAAAAGAGAGTGCAAAGGATACAGCCTTCACAAGATCCAGAAAGTTTACTCATAAAAATAGTTTAAGAAAGTAAAGGCCTTCGTTGTAGAGGTGATGTAACAAAGATTGAGATGGTAAAGTCCCCTTATGGTCTAGGACCCCTTATGTCAAATTTCCCTGAGAGTTGGCACAGCCAGACAAAAGGACTGCTTGGAGTCTCAGTCTATTTGACTGGCTGCCAAATGTACACCATATGTGTACCGTCTGGATGGCAGAGACCAAGATTTCAAAACACAGAATGAAACATCTAAAAATCAGGTAGAACATTTGCATCTTAAAGACAGGGCAAGAAAGGCAAGTTCCTCCTTCACTGGGGGAGAGGAAGCAGTAGGAGGCAGAGGTAATGGAAGAGAGAAATAGCATCTGTGTCAGGCAGTTCAGGTAAAAGAGAATATGAGGGAGGAGCAGAGGGAGAGGCAGGGTTAACACTAGTGGCTTTAAAAAATTCCAATATAATTTCAAGCAATTTATTTCCTGCAAAGGTGTTATTTTATTATTTCCTTTTCTTTTAAACTTCTGAATACCAATCAAAATAAGCATTCCATTCAGTCTGTTTGATCTTATGGCCAGCTTTCTCTAGCTGCACAGGCCAAAAAAACTTAATTTTGGAATGTCAAAAGAACCCCAATTTGGCCACTTTAAGTTGAGATCTCCTTTAGTATAGTTTCCCCAATTAAATATTTGCAAGTATAAATTCCATACATGAACTTGGCTGGGGTGTTAGTTGGAGGTTAGAAATCTGTCATTCCTGGGCTTCCCTGGTGGCGCAGTGGTTGAGAGTCCGCCTGCCGATGCAGGGG